>NW_028255925.1:0-550000 GCF_971803275.1 Cyanistes caeruleus | reverse complement strand
ACACTCTGTATTCCAGACTCCAACATTTTATTCTTATTCTTAATTTTCCATGTTTTAAGTACTACTATGTCTTGATCTACTTCAGCTTCCACCTCTTCTTCCTAATATTTCTATTCTTATTCTTTATCATTTTTTGGTTTCTGGAGGGTCTTATGCAGGTTTTAGTGGGGGGGGGGGAGGGGGCGGGGCTTGGGTTTTTTTCTTTCCTACTACTACTTCCTAAATACAACTTTCTTTCCTTTTGTTAGAATTGTGTGTGTTGCAGTCCAGCAGGCCGCCGTCATGTCCTGGGAGCAACACCTCCTGCCTGTGTCCATTCCTCATGGCCAAAGTGCCACAGGAACAGCAAAGTCCTTTCTGAAGGAGAGGAAATGGCCTTGGAGTCCAGCAGGGAGGAGCTGGAGCCAGTGTCCCTGCAAAGGGCCAAGAGCCGTGTGGCTGTGGCCCTTGGGGACCCGGTGCAGGGGTGCCACTGGCAGTGCCAGGCTGCCGCTGGGAGCCGATGACTTTCCAGGTGCCTTCCTGGCCGGATGATGGGCCGGGATGCGGCGCTGAGCCCCGGCAGTGAGGGTCCCCCTTTGGGTGCCGCTTTGGGCTGCCGTGTGCCCTCGGGGAGCCGCCCCGGGGGTGCCGCAGAGCGGCCGCAGGGCCAGCGCAGGCCGGGGCAGCCCGTGCGGCTACCTCGGGGCACCGGGCAGGCCGCGGGGCAGCCGCCATCTGCAGCCTGGTGCTGCTGCCAGCGGGCGCTAATCCTGTGGCTGTGCCGCCAGGCAGGGGCAGCGGAACAGCCCCCGCAGCGCCCGCAGCCCCCGCCTCAAGAGCGAGCGGCCTTTCCTGTGGGGAAGTGGCTGCCCAGGAGAAGAGACATCTTCCACTGTGGCTTGGGCTGCCAGAGGGCCAGGCCCGGCACAGAGTTGCTCTTGTGGGCACAGCTCGGGTTCCTGGCTCTCCACCCAAGCTTCTCGAGGGACAGGCAGCAGGCTTCCCTCTTGGGCTAAATCTGCCAGTCTCTGCTGCCTGGCCTCTTCTCCTTCCTCGTGCAGCTCCAGGACGCTCACCTCATCCCAGTCATCGTCCTCCCACTGCCAGGCCTTGAGCTGGCTGCACAGGATGTCACAGTATTCCCTGCTGTCCTGAGCCAGTTCTCCATCAGTGTCATCATCCCAGCTGGACCTGGAGGATTTTCTCTTTGCTTTGCCTCCAGTCACCTCCTGGCCATCCAGGGACAGCTCTTGCTTGTGGCAAGCTTCCCAGTCCAAGAGTGCCCGGCAGCTCGTGCCTTCTGCTGGGGACAGCCGCTGCTCAGGAGATTCTTCCCAATCTGAAAATTCCTGACAGTGATCGCTGTCTGCCTGCCACAGCTCCTGCTCCCTGCACTCGTCCCACTCGGAGACAACTGGGGAGGGCTCTTGCTCCTTGCCCTCATCCCAGTCCCAGAAATGCCAGGAGCTCCCCCATACTTGGACCAGCTCTTGCTCAAGGCCTTCTTCCCACTCAGAGAGCTCCTGGCAGCTATGGGCTTCTCCTGGGCACAGCTGTGGCTGAGTGCAGGCTTCCCCTGGAGTCCCTTGCTGGAACTTGTTCATTTCTCCTTGGCAGACCTCTGCCTCTTCCTCAGCGCAGGACTCCACGGCTCCTCTCCTCCCTCTGCTTGCCCTCTCAGCCTCCTCCTGCTGCTCCCTCAAGGCTTGGGCTCTCTGTGAGCCGGGCCAGGGCCTGTGGGGCTGGGACTTGGGCTTTGCCTTCTCCTCCTGCATGCCTGCAGTCCTCTGGCGCACACAGGTACCTGGACACAGCCACTGTCCTGGGACTGACCTGGGCCCCGCAAGCCCTTTATATACTCCCCAGCTGGGGAGGGGCTCTGCCATGTCACAATGGACTTTGGGCACCACAAGGTCCCGTGTCACCACAGCCCCTGACGCATCGTGCCTGTGTCACAAAGGCCACCCCGGCACCCCGTGCCTGTGTCACAAAGGCCACCGCGGCACCCCGTGCCTATGTCACAAAGGCCACCGCGGCACCCCTTCAAAAGCCCAAGGCACCAGGAGCAGCCGGGAGCAGCTCTGGCCTTGGGGGATTGCCGCCCCTTTTCTGAGTTGCTCCTTCAAATGATCAGGAGTGGCTGGGGCCAAGTGAAGGTGCAAAAGGAGACCGTGTGTGTCTTTGTTTGAAAGACAGGGGCCTGCTAAGGGAGGCAGGAGGCTCCTTTGCAATGGAAAATGTAAACCCCCTCGCTCCCAATTATTATCCCTTTGAAAGGCACTCTCTAGCAAAGACAGGAGGACAGGAAGAACAGTTTGTGCTGCTTTTGCATGAATTGCTATTTGGTGAGCAGGGAAGAAGCCCCCCATGGAAATGATGTTACTGAGAGGAGCTGCTAAGCAAGAGCTGCCTCTGTGCCAAGCAAAATCCAAGAGCTGGCTAGCTGTGGGAACTGACTACCTATTAAAGCATTTAAAAAGCTGGATCCACCTCTGTGAGATTGACATTTTGCAGACAAGCAAGCCCGGGAAATCTCTCTCTTGCTTCCACCTTTGAGGAGGTACCCGGCTGCCGGTCGGGCCAGGCCCCGCTGCACTGCGGCCCTTACAGTCGTGCTGACAGTGGCCGCAACAATCCTTAAAACTTCAGGGTCCCCTGACACCCAGACAACCGAGGAGGAAATTAAAGGAGCGGGTGCCCTGGAGTCCCCAAAACCAACTGGAATAGAAAAATCAAGTAGGGATGAGGCCCATAAAGCCTGTGCAGCACAGGAACAAAGTGCAAAGACCAGGACTAGGGGCAGACAGAACAATATCTAGGGGAGGTGTGAGGGCGCAGTCTGAGGGCATGGGTCCAGACACAGGCTGGGGTTAGAAAGCTGCAAAATACTGTGATGAATTGCAATCAATCTGGGGAGAGATACGGGAAGATTCTAGAAACATAACTTTCAGTGGGGTGACTTGATGAACGTATGAATTGCCATCAAGCCTTTGGCAAGCGCTTCCCAAGGCTTGAACTCAAAGCCTGCTGCTTCAGGGCTGAAGTCTTTCTGGCCCTGTGTCCCAGAAGGGCTGAGTCACACAGGCTCGGCCTGGCGGGGCTGGGCCAGCCTTGGCAGTGACCGGGTGGGGACGGGAGGCTGCGGGACCCCGGTTGAGGCTGGGCCGGACCACGGCTGCTCACACCTTGCCAAGCCTAAGCCGTGCCCCGCTGCGGCCCCCGCTGAGCTGGAGTCCGCTGGGCTCCGGGAGGAGCTCCGGCTGGGTCCAGGCCCCCTGGGCCACGGCCCGTGCGGCACACGGTAATTGAAACAAATTGGCCAGGAGGCAAGACTCCTGTTTGATGCTTTTATTAGGATTTGGCTCTTGGGGTGGGCGGGGGCCCAAGGGGTTGCTTGCACCACAGCCATTCCCACACTGTCAGCTCCAAGGAGGAGACACAATTCAGCTTTGCAGCACACACTGCAGAGCTGGTGCTCCCGTCCTCAGGAAAGTAGCCAGGAGGCCTCTTGTTCAGGTTCACTGTCTAGGGGTGTCAGTCCATTCCTGTCCTCTTTAGGTCATGGTGATGCAGGAAGATGGTTTCTAAGCGGGTATAGGTGATGCAGGGAGATGATCTTTCATCATAGCTTGCTAGAATATGTTTCCTTGTCCTTTTATTCCTCTCTTAGCTCGTTGTTTTGGTGCCTTGCATGCCTTACTTTGCACACTACTCAGTTGCACAGCTTCCTGGGAGTTTCTTTGTTCTAGTGTGGCACAGCTTCTATGGGAGCTGCTTTGTTATATAATAGCAAGGAAGTAAGGGAAAGGGTACAGGAATGTCTCATAAGAACCTTTAAGACACTTCAGAAACTGGTAAGTAATTAACCTTACTAATAACCATCGGAGTAAACAAGGGGTACAAGGTTTACAAAGGGGATAAGAACGTTAACTGTACATAAGCTTCTCCACTGGGAGAATATCCTGACAGAGTCTTGTTCTGGGGACTCTACTTTTCTTAGAACAGGCTAGAAAGCATGGGGTGGAAGTCAAGTGACTAAAATTCTCAGCTGTGAGCTCAAACTCAGTTTCTCTCCTACCCTTCTCTCTGAGCAGCTGTTTTTAGGCTATCGCTGGCCAGCCTGGACAGAAACGTGTGGGAGAGCGCTTGTCCTCGGAAGCACTTGGTTGCTCACTGAGATGTGCTAGACACCTCACAGCTGAGGGCTGTGGCACAGAGCGTCACCAGCTGCAGCGCCATGCGCTTCTGGCAGGAATATGAACAGCTTTCATCATCCTTGGTTCTACTTTTCAGGCTCTTTGCTCTTGAGCTGTCAATGCAGCGTGAACTGGGAGTGATGTCTTAGCCGTTCTTTGAGCAATACATCTTAGGACACCGCTGGCTGCGCTTCTGGCCAGCATTTCTGCCTGGCACACAGTACTTGACCAAAAAAATTGGAAAATGAGTAGTAAATCCAGACATGAAATTAGGGAGGAGGAAAACCTACTGAAGTGCAGGCAAACCAGAGGCACATCTAGACAACTGCTAGACTCCACCGTGAACTAAGGACTCAGCTTTCTGCCTTTCTCACTGCCGGCCTCTACACACAAATGCTCCCTTTCCCATTCATGTTTTGCTTCCAGCTCAAGTCTTCACCTGTTCCACATCCTTCTGCACCATCAGCAATCTCTCTTCCTCAAATGAACTGAATCCCACTCTGTCTCAGGGTCTTAGCACTTTCAGGCAATTGCTGCAAGAAATGGTTCTAAGCCCTGCATGGCTCTACATCTGCAAATGAACGCCTGGTCCTGCTGAAACCCGTGCAAAATTTTGGTTATTTTTGGTATGGTGATCATTACTCCAACTCCCAGCACAGGTTGCTCATACCATGTACAGACTGATTACACTACACGTCAGAAGGGTCGTCATCGTTTGGAGCGTTACTTGTAATAGCAACACTTTTCCATTAATAAAGAAATACTTCTTCCAGTCCTGCCACTTCAAAGTTTAGAGACATCTTTTAACCAAACACTCATTTTTATTTGTATTATTTTTGTTGACAATTTCTTGCAGGAAGACATTAAATTGAGATAGGTATTTGAAAACAAGGAGCATCAAGGCAATTGCTTGTTATTAGTCATTTAATGATTACTTTTTTAAAGCTATTACAAATGCTGCTAGTCAAAAGGCAAACTTATTGTAGATTTATAATGCTCTTTGGATTAATCAGAAACTTGTGAAACTGGAAAAGGTTTTCTTTACAAGTTTCATCTATATAATGAGGAGAAAAATGTGGCCTAACATTTAAGAAATGCTTGTGGTCAAAAATGTAATCAGCTAAGAGGCTATCTCAGAAACAAAAAAACCCCAACACTGTTCAAGTTTACAACTGAGCTACATTTTTCCATTACTGTGATTACAATACCCTTCACTTGTGAAGTGTGTAATGACTATTCTGTAACAAACAATACAGGAAACCAGCCACACTTACGGATTTTCCCTATAAAGCCACTGGCTTTCAGATGGAAAACCCATTTATTGTTCCTTTTCACAACTTTCTATTTAATTTTCAATAACTTAGCCTAAAAAATCCCACTATCTGCATACATGATAGTAATGTCTTTCAAAGCAGTGGAAGGAAGTTGCTAATTGCATGCCATGGGTGCTGACTGCTTGGCAGCAGAAAGGCAGTTTTATCTCCAGGCTTAGAATAAACTATTGTTATAAATATATTTTGTTCCACGTTAATCAGGGTATCGAGACAACTGTCATCTTTGCACAATGATCAAATGGGCAGCTCTGCAATTCAAGCAGCTCAGGAATTCATTAGGTGTGTGTGGTGTAAGCTGCAAACCCACCCTTTACTGCTCAAGTCATGCTATGTGAAGTGTAAGACAGATCCATTAATGAGGAGGACTGAGCATTTTCTGCTGCAATTTACCAAGAAATTTGCTTATGCAAAGAGAGAAAAGACTCTTCCTTCCCATTATATCAGGGTCAGAGGTTCCAAGTTAATAAATATACAAAAAAAAAAAAATAATAGCAGCATTGATTCAGAATGTATTAATTTTAGTGAGTTTTTACGAATGTTTGTCAATTTGAGTGAAAGCTCCTTAGCAATACTGAAATTGGTTACAGGAAAGGGATAATGGGGATAGAAAATGAAAAAGAAACCAAGTCTCTGCAAGCACAATCAACAATCTGAAGTACCTCTGCCCTTTTAAAGAAAGTAATGTATAATTAAAACTTCTGTTAAAAATTGATTTTAGAATATGTAATAAAATAGAGTTAAGAATCTGTATTATTACCCTAAAATCCATTTGTTTTCCACACCAATAACAAAAGAGAAGTTCTAAAATAGTCTTGTACATTGCAAAGAGGGAAAACATGCTGCCATATCCAGCACTTCAGGTAAGCAGTAATCCAAACACTTCCCAAAGCAGAATGTCATTCACAGTCAGCTGGAAAAATCATCACAGTTTCATCTTTCCTTTCCCTTGGCAGAAGTAACTCTGAAGAAAATGGGTAATTTAGCTGATTTTTTTTTCTTAAAAAAAAAAAACCGAATGCTTTAGCACTGCCTTCAACTTCCTCACACCCTTCACTTTCTCCTGTATAAAAAATCCCCCCTGCCTTGTGTGCTCCTGAACACACAGCACCTAAAGCACAGCCCCGCTTCCCTGTGGCAACAAACAAAGAGCAAGAACCAGAGGAGTTTGCAGAGGGAGGCTACTCAGCATGCAAGGTAACGCTGCAGGATCAATGATAGCACTGTCTGCTCCAAACTGAGAGCTCATCAGCTGGCAATCACTGAGGTGAGAAAGGACGTGGGGACCAGTCAAAGTTAGGGATTGTCTGTCAGCAGCCAAAGTGAGTTGTCTGGAAAATACTGCAAGCAGTTTTCAGACAGGAAAAGAAGAGGTGGATGTATGGAAGTGTTGATGCTTGTTCATATGGCTGAGGTACACCCTCACTTGGAAGGCTGATTAAAGTTTGGGGAAAGTGATTCCAAGCGGAAGAGGTGGAGAGAAGAGCTGTCCCCATGATCAGGTGAATACACAGCATGATAGTCGAGGTAAAGGTTGAGAGCTGATATAGCTGCAGCACTCAAGGGGGAGACATTAATAGGCAGTGGTAGCTCACAACTATTTAAGAAAAAGAGATTTTTGGCATAATAACAATTGGGTAAAATTGGTGCAGAAAGTTAGGATGGAAATTAGAAGAAGCCCTTAAATCACCAGAGTGAAGCAGACGCATTCTGTGAGCAGTGAGGGCAAAAAGTGTGGTTAACCTGGAGATGGAGCTTGAGTGACCATCACACATTGCTCATCACAGTGCTGGACCGGCCTTGATGGAGGATTCAGAGCATCTATCCATCAGTGACCCCGGAGTTTTTATAGTGCTGGCAGATCAAACCCAACAAGAACACGAATAAATCCTCATCACTGATGCTGGAGTTGCTGTCGGCTGTTTCAGCTGTGCTTTGTTTGTCACACTGGTTGTTTCAGGCTCTCTGTAGGCACTAGAGAAGATGAGCACCTGCACTGTGTTCACATGAATATGAACATCTCCTCACAAGTCATCATTTTTTAATGAAAGCCTGTATTCTGGAACATGAGATGTTAGCCTCCAGGGAAACATATCAGCTTGTCATCCGTCCCACAAGTCAACAGGTAAAGAAAAAAAGGGCGAAATTGTTTTCTTTCCTGCTAGAATTAATTTGAATAACAGATCTTTCTGCTTATTAATATTTCAGTTCTTCCCAAACATGAAATGGATTGAAATATCAGATAAGCCGGTAGAACTCTTATGTTTATCGTGTATTATTTTGATTTAATCTTAAGAAATTGCATCAATAGGTTGCCCATATGTAGTCATGCACCATACACAGAGATCTTAATTACCCTGTTCATCAATATTCATGATAGCCCATCTTATGCAGGTTATTATCCTACATTGTTATATGTGATGCCACATGAATACCATATGGGAGAGGGATTTAAAAAAGGTTACAGGCTAATAAATGTATTTTATTCCACTCAGAAAACTCAAGAGAAACAGCTCTTTTCAAAGATCCAGAGACTGTAATTACATGCAAAATGTTAAGTCACCTTAAAGGCAAATGCTAACCCAGACAGACTGAAGGTTAAAATTAAAAGCTAAAACTTCCTATTGTTATTAGTGCCCCACTGCACTAGATATTGTGCAAATATATGAAAAAGGGGATTACCATCACAAGGAGTTTAATTCTACCTTTCAGCTTGGTTGTTCTAGAGCAGAAATTGTAGTAGGTTTAAGCTAGCAGCTGGTGGTCATATAAGAGCAGTGAATTATAACACTTTCTAATGCCACAAATATTGTATGCAATTCCCTGTGAAGTTTCCTAGGAGCTGTGCCTAGAAAATGCTGCTTTGGCATGTCAGCCTTACCACTTAATTTCATGTACCCATGGTGTGCCACAGCTCTTGCATGTCGTGCCTGGGCCACAAACTCCCGAGGACGGGGCACAGAGGCAGCTGGACAACTCAGGGGATTCACATGAAATAATCTGGATGCAGCTCCCTGTCACGATCCGCAAGGTGGGATTCGTGATGTGGTTCTTTTAGTCGGTCTTAGAGTACAAAAGATTATCAGCAAAGCAAGGACTTAAACAGCAAAACACACTTTATGGAGTGTTCATCAGCACTAATATGCGATAGAGGGAGAGAAAGGAGAAAGCAAAGCATAAGGAAAAGAGAGTAAGGGGATTAGAGCTACCAACGTCAAAGTCCACTCAGCCGTCCAACGATGCAGAGTCTTCTGTCCGTTGGGGAGATCTCAAAGGAAGGTAAGTTTGGGGTATAATTTTATAGTCTTCTGCAAAGCGAGGGGCGCAGGGCCAAAGCCAGAGGAGATTGATGATCATTGTGATGAATTCCATTGCGCGGGGAGCAGGTGTAGGGTACAGAGCGATCCATGTCTTGCAAGTCTTTGCTCACCAGCAGGAACGAGGGCAAGGTGTCGTGGAAAACCCATTGCACAGGGTACCACGCACAAGCCTCTGCTCACCAGCAGGAACGAGAGCCATGAGTCCTGGAGAACTCGTTGCGCAGGTTACCAAGCCTCTGCTCACCAGCAGGAACGAGGGCAGTGTACAGTGCAACCTCCTGCAAACAATCACTGAGCAAACATCCATCTCAGCTAGGCCCAAACGCCCAAACCAAGTCCCTTGTGATATTCAGGGTCTCAGTCTCTGTCCTTGAGACGGTTGTGAGACAGATGAGGGAATCTTCAGACCGTCTCTTACACCTACCAAATCCCAGAAACATCCCACAAAATCTTGACAACTTTCCACACAATCTCAGAAAAATATCTCAAACTACTTCAAGTCAACTCAATATCCCTCAAAAGTCCAAAAGCATCCCAAAAATTTCAGGAAACATCCCACAAAATTCCCAAAACCTTCTCAAAACCCTACCAAATTCCAGAAACATCCCACAAAATCTTGACAACTTTCCACACAATCTAGGGAAAATCCCTCAAAATTCTTCATATCTCCTCAAAATCCTTCAAAATCCACAAAATCACATGAAATTCCAGAAAGATCCCACAAAATTCTCGAAATCATCTCAAAACCCTACCAAATTCCAGAAACATCTCACAAAATCTTGACAACTATCCACACAATCTAGGAAAAATCCATCAAAATTCTTCATGTCTCTTCAAAATCCCTCAAATTTCCAAAAAAATGCCACAAAATTCCAGAAACATCCTACAAAATCTCCACAAATTTCCACACAATCTAAGAAAAGTCCCTCAAAATTGTTCAAGTGTCCTCAACATCCCAGAACATTACAAAGAAATGCCACAAAATTCCAGAAAAATCTTGCAAAATTATTAAAATTTTCTCAAAATCCCACAGAATTACACAAAAAATCCCACAAAATTCCAGAAACATCCCACAAAATTCCCGAAATCTTCTCAAAACCCTACCAAATTCCAGAAACATCCCACAAAATTCCCAAAATCTTCTCAAAACCCTACCAAATTCCAGATAAATTCCACAAAATCTTGACAACTCTCCCTACAATCTCAGAAAAATACCTCAAAATCCTTCAAGTCAACTCAAAATCCCACAAAATTCCACAAAAATCCACAAAATTCCAGAAACATCCCACAAAATCCCCAAAATCATCTCAAAACCCTAACAAATTCCAGAAACATCCCACAAAATCTTGACAACTTTCCACACAATCTAGGGAAAATCCCTCAAAATTCTTCATATCTCCTCAAAATCCTTCAAAATCCACAAAATCACATGAAATTACAGAAAGATCCCACAAAATTCTCGAAATCATCTCAAAACCCTACCAAATTCCAGAAACATCTCACAAAATCTTGACAACTATCCACACAATCTAGGAAAAATCCATCAAAATTCTTCATGTCTCTTCAAAATCCCTCAAATTTCCAAAAAAATGCCACAAAATTCCAGAAACATCCTACAAAATCTCCACAAATTTCCACACAATCTAAGAAAAGTCCCTCAAAATTGTTCAAGTGTCCTCAACATCCCAGAACATTACAAAGAAATGCCACAAAATTCCAGAAAAATCTTGCAAAATTATTAAAATTTTCTCAAAATCCCACAGAATTACACAAAAAATCCCACAAAATTCCAGAAACATCCCACAAAATTCCCGAAATCTTCTCAAAACCCTACCAAATTCCAGAAACATCCCACAAAATTCCCAAAATCTTCTCAAAACCCTACCAAATTCCAGATAAATTCCACAAAATCTTGACAACTCTCCCTACAATCTCAGAAAAATACCTCAAAATCCTTCAAGTCAACTCAAAATCCCACAAAATTCCACAAAAATCCACAAAATTCCAGAAACATCCCACAAAATCCCCAAAATCATCTCAAAACCCTAACAAATTCCAGAAACATCCCACAAAATCTTGACAACTTTCCACACAATCAGGGAATTATCCCTCAAAATTCTTCATGTCTCTTCAAAATCCCACAAAATTCCACAAAAATCCCACAAAATTCCAGAAACATCCCACAAAAATCCCCAAAACCTTATCAAAGCCCTACCAAATTTCCGAAACATCCCACAAAATCTTGACAACTTTCCACACAATCTTGAAAAAATCCATCAAAATTATTCATGTCTCCTCAATATCCCACAAAATTCCCACAAAAAATCCCACAAAATTCCTGAAACATCCCAAAATATTCCCAAAATCTTCTAAAAACTCTACCAGATTCCAGAAACATTCCACAAAATCTCGACAACTTTCCACACAATCTAGGAAAAATCTTTCAAAATTATTCATGTCTCCTCAAAATCCCACAAAATTCCAGAAACATCCCATAAAATCCCCAAAACCTTATCAAAACCCTACGACATTCCTAAGACATCTTACAAAAAAAAGAAAACTTTCCACACAATCTAGGAAAAATCCATCAAAATTCTTCATGTCTCTTCAAAATCCCTCAAAATTCCACAAAAATCACACAAAATTCCAGAAAATCCCACAAAATTTTTCAAACATCCCACAAATCCCTTTAAACCTTTTGAAAACCCAACAAAATTTCAGAAACATCCCACAAAATTCCCCAAATCTTCTCAAAACCCGATGAAATTTCAGAAACATCCCGGAAAATTCCCAAAATTTTCTCAAAGCCCCATAAAATTCCAGTAACAACCCACAAAATCTTGGCAACTTTTCACACAATCTAGGAAAAATCCATCAAAATTCTTCATGTCTCCTCAATAACCCTCAAAATTCCAAAAACATCCCACAAAATCTTGAGAACTTTCCACACAATCTAGGAAAAATCCCTCAAAATTGTTCAATTCACCTCAAAACCCCTCAAAATTCCACAAACATCACATGAAATTCCAGAAACATCTCACAAAATTCCCGAAATCATCTCAAAACTATACAAAATTCCACAAAAATCCCATATAATATTGAGAACTTTCCACACAATCTAGGAAAAACGCCTCAAAATTCTTCAAGTTAACTCAATTTCCTTCAAAATTCTAAAAACATCCCACAAAATTCCCAAAATCTTCTCAAAACCCGAACAAATTCCAGAAACATCCCATAAAATCTTGACAACTTTCCACACAATCTAGGAAAAATCCATGAAAATTATTCATGTCTCCTCAAAATCCTACCAAATTCCAGAAACATCTCACAAAATTTCAGAAACATCCCACAAAATTCCCGAAATCTTCCCAAAACCCTATCAAATTCCAGAAACATCCCACAAAATCTTGACAACTTTCCCCACAATCTAGGAAAAATCCATCAAAATTCTTAAAGTCTCTTCAAAATCCCATAAAATCCACAAAAATCACACGTAATTCCCAAACTCTTCTCAAAACCCTAACAAATTCCAGAAACGTCCCACAAAATCTTGACAACTTGCCACACAATCTAGGAAAAATCCATCAAAATTCTTCATGTCTCCTCAATATTCCAAAAAATTCCACAATAATCCAAAAATTTCAAGAAAAAATCCCGCAAAATTCCTGAAATCTTCTCAAAACCCTTCCAAATTCTAGAAATATCCCACAAAATCTGTACAAATTTCCACACAATATATGAAAAATCTTTCAAAATTACTCAAGTGTTCTCAAAATTCCACAAAATCTTATAAAATTCCACAACATTCCAAAAAAATCCTATAAAATTCAAGGAAAATCCCACAAAATTATTAAAATTTTCTCAAAATGCCACAAAATTATTGCGAGACCACCAGCTATTCACCAGCCTTCACAGAAGTAAACGTGAATGCCTTTTATTTCTACCTTTTGCACACTTATGTGGGGTTTTACAGGGTCTGTGGGCTAAGCAAGCTACTATTGGCTAATGCACACAGGTTTACATTTTTTGTCCTGTACACACGGATATTGTTTTGCTTTACTCTCTCTCCTGCAGGAAGGTTTCAAGGACTTTAGCCTTTAACATCACGACGTATTTCAAAGACTGGTTTGTGCAGACAGGCCCTTACTAATATATAAAATAGATCAACACATAATGAGCTGAAATAGAGAATTTCATCTTCATAAGACTTCTCTTAAAATGTTGCTAGGGTCCTTAACTTTGATGACATTAATTTTCTTTTTGTCCACCATTCCATATTGCATGCCAAATATTTTATTGTTAGAAACTTTATTCCAAGGCTGTAGGGCTGTGTTGGTAACACAGAGACCATATGATATTGTCAGTCATATCATTGGATAATGCCCCTAAACTAAAACTACTCCTACAAGCCTATGGGGCAGTCCCTTTGTAAATTTGTATTTCCAATGGCAATGTCCCTACATCCATTTAGTACAAATGAGTGCAGACCCTCAGTACTATCAAGTCATTTGGATCCACTAACCCAAGAACACTCGGTAGAGATATTTTCCAGCACAGCATCCTGCTAGGATGCACAAATGTAGATCTCTCTCTGCCTTCCCCAATGACTTTGAGCTTATGAAAATAAGATTATAGGACAGGATGTAAAATTTGGTGGCAGATAGCAAACACTGCTGTTTCTTCTTCTCTGGCAGGCTGTTCAAGGGGAAGTTTACTTGTAGTAATACTTTTTGGACCCAAAAAATAAAAGTAAAATTTAGAAAGGAAGTACCTCTGAGAAGAGATGAGCTCAGAATGTGGTTTAAAATGGCAGATAAACACAAGATGCAGAGCAGGTATTTTTCTTTATTTTTTTTCACATTAATTGCAACAGGGGGAAAAGGTCCTACGTCCTTGTTCTGAATGAGACTCTTTTTTTCTTTTACAAACTGTGCAGGAGCGGACCTAGGAATGAGTTGGGGAGGAAAAAGGACTGAACTGTTCTTTACTGTTGCCTCTGGAGAATCAAAGTTGTGGCCTGAAACCTACCTGAGCCAAGCGTATTTTCAGTTTGTAGAAGCTTATTCTGCTATGAATTTCTGTCTCTTGGCTGGATACTCAGCATCTCTAAGTGTAGAATCCTCCCTGGCACCGTATATCCTCGCCTTGTCCCTGCCACCACCACTAAACTATTTTCCTTTCATTGTAAAGTGAGTGAGATTCTACTTGGATGGAATTCTGCAGAGTTAGGGAATGAAGCCCTTGTCCTTCTTCATATTTTTTATTATTAAATTCTTTAATAATTTTTTATTATTAATATTCTTAAATTATTTATTCTGTTGACACCTTCTGAGTGAGCCTTTCATAAGGGCTTCTGTATTTCACAGAAGCTACACCTATTTGGGTCTGAAGACTTCGATACAATTCGAATCACTTGAAAATCCAACCTGTTTGATTTGTATGGAAGGCAGCCATTCTCCCTGTTCCAAACTTCATAAAATAGATAATCCATGTTGAAAAAAATAAATACCTCTGGGAGTTAGTTGAGACAGTGCATCAGGGTGATTCCAGGGATGGATAAGAAGACCATCAACTTCCTCATACCATCAAACTTGAGACCAATACTCAGGTCTGCAGTTATAATTTTAATCCACAGTAATCTACAGACAATTCTTTATTATCTAAAAAAGCAAATACCATAAAGTTGGAAGCAAGCTGAAGTTGGAAGAGTTAAGTGTCTTAAAAGCTCTTGTTTACAGCAGGATTGGAGAGCCTTTACATCTTGTAACAGTAAGGTTTTAAATTTGTAATCCTGACCTTGCAAATGGAAATTGGTGGCTCCATTGTTGCACTTGCAGCAGCCACATGACATCCAAGGAGAAGCGCATTGATCTAACTTCTGTGGAGCCAGTGGCTGCAAATACCATCAAAAGTGCTGGACTGGCAGGACATTGGATGGATGCTCTAAGCCCACAGAGCTGTAAATATCAGTTCTAGCCACATGAGAAGTCCATTTATGGAATTCCAAATCTGTTCCTCCCACTATCTGTGCTCCTCTATTCTGTATCAGCTTGGTGAGGAGGTAGGTGAAACTGTTGGGGAAAAAAACCACTTAAATTTAAAGCAGAGTAACTGTTCCATTATAAATTCTGAAGAAAAACCTGTGAGGGTCCCAAAGAAATCTTTCTTTGGCTTCCAGTAACAATTTAAAATGGATAACAAATCTATGCTGTATAATCTGCTTTGAATGGATTTCCTTTGGAACGTGTACTTCTTACTGAATGACAGAACTGCAATATTTTCACACTTGGAATTGCACCCTCCAATGGCCGCAGGAAATGCAGCAGCTTCTGTTTTCTGTTGCTTCTGTTTGTTAATGCTTCAAGGTGTTGCTCTGGATTTGTACCCAGCTGTCATGACCTTAGAAAGAGAATGTTCTAAAAATAGGAGTAAAAAAGCCAGAGAGCTCCTCCTTGCAGCAGACACGGGCAACATTGGATCTTAATTGTTTTTGCAAAGCATTCTAATGGGGAGAGGCAGATATCAATAATGGAAACTTCAGAAGGTGTGTGGCTGCTTCGTACCTTAGGCTGGATTCAGGAAGGGCCGTGTTACAGAGAGCAAAGTCAAGAGTTTGAATCAAGGAAGTGTGAGCTGCCCAGAAAGTCAGGGCCCACACTGCTCATGTGTATCAGGGGAAGGTGAGAATCAGGCCCATCTGCTGATAGAAATGCAAGTTACAGCTTTAGCAGCCAAAGGATATGCAAATAAATGGCTTCTATGTATTGGAGAGCATTAAGCATGAAGTTAGTGTTTCATACAGGTGTTTGAAGGCAATGTAGGACTCCAGAGCTTAGTGTTTGAATTGCAACTTGAATTTCCTTATTTGCTGTTATTTAGACTGCTCTGAAGTAGTAATGAGAAGAAAAAAATGAAAGAAAATGTTGTTTGACGGGTACTGTGGTAGGGCTTTCTTGACAGATTTGAAATGGCTTGAATTCATTAAAATCTCCAGGTGAGGGGAAGATTGTATCTATTCCTCTCTTTTTAAAGCAAATTTTCCAAGAGGGACCTAAAATTGCATTTGAGGATTGGGGTGTGTTTTTTTTCCCTTCTTTCATGTGCAACCTAACAACTCCAACTTCACAGGCCTATTTAACATTTGATCCATCAAAATCAGTCCTTTGATTTGTGTTTTGGAAACTTGTTCATCTTGGGGAATTTGTCATCTTCTCAGGGCATTGAAGGTCCATCAAATGCTGCAGGTTTCATTCTTCCTTTAATATGGTCTATGTGCTGGAGTTTGACTCTTAAGCAGAGCTAATTGTTTATTTTGCAGCCTAGCAGTTCTACTGTGGGGCTGTGGGCAGGTCAATTCACTTGAGAACGATGGGTAAATCAGCTCCTGGGAAGCTGTGCACTGCCTGGCCCCGATGCTTCAGCATGCTTGAGGTCAGCTTGGCTGTCTCAGACTGTCTAATAATATGCAGAATAATAGAATTAAGTATTCATTTTAGTTGCTGATCAATAAGATTTGTTTTCATCTAAATCTGCGTGCTAGTTTCTAAACCACTACAGTCTGTTTCATCAATGACCTTCTTGATTTTAGCTTAAGTTTTCTAGTTTCTGCCGATCTTATTTTCTCGCCTGTCCCTGGGAGAGGAAGGGATGATGGCTGGAGGTTTGGCAGTCAGCGAGGGCCTGGCCACCACTACAGTTCTGGACTCTCAGCCTTGGAGATGTGATCAGGAATCTGCTGTTAGTTCCCAGTTTTGTATTGCAAAGACTGACCATGCTGCCAGCACTGTTTTATGAGTGAATTTTCATTTGGTCAAACTCCAAAGCAGCCTTAATTTTAAGGTGGAATTCTTTGTGGATGAGGCTGGGAAGAATATGGTGTTTATACTCCCATCCTACCGGCAGTACAGTAGAACAACTCCTAACGGATTTGGTAATAAAGACCTAGTTTTTCTTCACTAAACCTGCCCTAGCAAAATTCATAAGCTGGTGATAGCTATCTCTGGCGTGGAAAATCTTTATTGAGTTTATTGACAATTTAATATATGTTGTCAAGCTTTGTTGTTTAGTTTCTGTTTGTCCAGAGACACTTGGGGCTACTTTTGCTTCCTAAGGGATTAAACTAGCAAGCACTTAGAATCAGATTTTGGGAAGATGGGTGCAGGAGACCTTGTAATTTACTATGGGAAAACATAATAATGATGAACATTTCAGATGGAAATGATAGTATTTGACATACTATGTGAAATGCTTTTATATGATTTTTTCATTTTTCTTTTATTTTTAATCCTGGATAAATTAAACGAGGCTTTTGGGGAAAGCATGAGCTGGATTTTATATTGAGTTTGATAACCTCTGATTCTGCTCTCGTTTCTCTATCTGCTGGAACTTGTAGCAAACTAGCTATGTCCATGTTTAATTCTGTAATAATTATCTTTCAAATCAAGCCTTTCTCACTTGGTGTTGATATATTTGGGAGAGGGAGGGGAATGGAGAAAAAAGAGCTACTTTCATGAATACAATTGAAATTTCATATTGCTGATTTGACCCTTTCCAAGATTCAAGTGACCACTGGATCAGGTTGGAACTGAGGGGATGACTCATGACTCAGGCAAAAAAACTACATTTCATTCCACATATTAGGAGTTCTCTGTTGCCCACAAGAAAGTCCTGAAAAAAAAAAAAACCAAAAGAGAAATGGGTTTCAAATTTCCTCTGCTATTTTCTGGTGACTCTTCTTTCTGGAGATGCCTTAGCAAGTGTAGGACATCTGAAAAACTTGGAACTGCAACTTTATTGTTGAGGCTCTGATGAACATTGCTTCTGTCATCAAGTTCTTGTGTTAATACTTTCAACTTAGCTGAGTAATGTTGGTATTAGCAGACACTGATAAAGCCATGCCTTCCTAATTTATAATGCATTCTTAATAAAAAAAAAAAAAAATTTGTTTCTTCATGTATTTAATTACCTAGTGAGTATAAGAGGGAATGAAGTTAATACTGCGCAGATTTGAAGCAAAACACGGCTTTTTAATGTGCTTCAGTATAGGCTATGCACAAGTAAATAGACATGATCTTTAAGCTTCAGTTACCTTGAATTACCCTATGCATATTCAAATTCAGATTGATGAATGCTGAACCAAAAGCAGACATCATATGGTTAATTGAAGTTCTTTTCATTCAGAGGCAAACTATTTTCATTGCTTTGTTTTGAGGGTGGGTTGTTTTTGATGGGGTTTTTTTCTGCTAAGGCAATGGCAAGCATTTATTTATCCAGCTCCCTCCACATTTTCCACCATCGTTATTGCCAGTGACCCCTGCAGTGATAAGTGGTCAATGACCCTCAGCCAGGGTGAGCTGCAGGAGCCTTACAGACGTGCCTGTTCTTTCTCACAGTGGTAGAACAAGTGCAAGAGCACAGTGGCATTTTGCTAAAAGCTACTATTTTTCCCAACAGGTTCTTCTACAGGCAGAATCAAATGCTTTCTTCAAGAGCAACCACATCTTTTCTCTGCCTGAAAGGTTGTGTTTGTTTGGGTTTTTTTCTCTTCCCTTAGGTGAGAGATAAAAAATGAAGAGGAAAGCCAGTGGAAATGTCAAAAGTACCAACTGGTAGTAATTTGGTATGAGTGTCTCCATTTACACTTCAAACTTGCTCTTCGAGAACTTGGAGCTGTATTTAAAATGGATTTTGCTAGTTGGTCTGCTGCTGATGATCTGCATTTCTTCTTCCATTTCTTTGCTGTGCTTGTTTGCTATTGCTGCTGAATGTCCCCAAAAAGTAAAGTGGTGTGGAAGAGTTGAGGAACCAGCTTCTGAAATTCTAAAGCTGATCTGTAAGTTTTATTCCTATGGGATTTTTAAAAGTAGATATGTCATCAAAGTTAACTTTCTTCAGAAAGCAACAAGATTGTCGTCCTTCCACTGATACTCTTTTTATTTAACAGAGGTATTTGATGGTGCTGTAAAGGGGCAAGATGCAGAATGAGTTTGAGAGAAGTCATTGAAACTGGGAGCACAGATGGTTGATTCCTACAAATCAAAAATCGGATGTTTTGTAGGCAAATGAAATCTAATCCTATTTGGAGGGTCAACAGGATAAATACAAAGAACTAAATACAGATCTATATAGATAAACTCTCCCCAGAAATCTATGAAGCAGGACTGATAGCTGCCATAGCCCAGGCAGCCTGTGGATCTAATTGCCTGCCTGAATTCAGCCTTTGCCTGGATCCCAGGGGAGACGTCTCTGCATTTCTCTCCCAGCATTCCAGGGATGATCCTGCTCCTTTCATGGTGCCCCAGAGTCCTGCGAGCCCCCCGTCCTGGGGCCATCCTGATGCCTGCCGGGGCCTTTAGGGTCCCCCCTGACGAGCAGACAGGGTTTGACTCCAAGCTTCCTTGGAAGGTGGAGGCAGGTGAATATTGGCCACCTTCTTCTTTCCCGCTGCCCTCCATACTCTTGCAAACCCTGCTGGGGCACTCGGGCTCTCCATTGCAGGCAGTCTGGAGCTGCCATGCAAACCCATCTCTCAAGGAGTCCCCAGGTCTCAGGTGCAACATCAAGAAAATGACACAGCAACGTGTAGAAAACGTGAACTTTATTCACTTGACTACTTCTAAAATCTACACTACAACGTTACTTGAAGACTATGGGGTAAGAATCTTAAGCCTAAAATACTTCAATACTTCAACTGTTTAGAACTGAACACTAAGGGAAAGGTCAACTTCTTGGGGGAAACGTGGTGGGGAATCCTACAACTAACAATAGGGGTGTGGCTAACTTCTAAGATGGGGAACGTCGCAGTGCCTGGGCTGGGCACTGGTCACACATTCCCCGTAAGGTTCTGAATTCGGAGTGCCACGCTGGAGGTCAGAGCTGCGGGGAGGTGCGGAGTCTCCTGTCAATGCCCTCTTTTGCCGCCATCTTGGTTGTTGGTCTCGGCTGAGAGCGAAGGCACAACCGCATCAAGTCACGGTTGTGCCTCAGCAGCTGCATCAACTTCTTTGGACAGCCGTGTCTTCGATGGCGGCGGGGCCCTGCACGGCCTGAAGGGTTCCGGAGATTCCGCTGCAAGGCAAAGCGCAGGGATCCCCATGGAAGAGGCAGAGGGGCAGAGCGGGGCCGGCACCCACAAAGTGGGGCTGCCTTTGGCCTCGGAGACAGAGACTCGGGCTCAGTTGGGCTGGGCTGCCCCGGGGAAGAGGCTGCAGCATGCAGAGCTCTGGCCGCCTCTGCTTGGTGCTGTCCATGGGGCTCAGCCCCTGGGCCGGATTCCCCAGCCAGGAGCTCAGGCCCCTTCTGCCGCAGGGCATTGGCCAAAGGGTGCCCAAGAGGCCCTCAAGGTCTGCCCCATCCCGCCTCCCTGACCCCCCAGCCCCGCCTCACCTCTCCCCAGCATCTCTGAAATCTTCTCTCAAGGGCCCATCCCATGGCCATGCCTATGATGAGCACGCCAACCAGCAGGACTGCCCAGGACACCCACAGGATCTGCTCAGGGTCCGTCTCCTCCGGGTAGAAATCCTCCGGAAGCATAGGAGAGGCATCCGTGCTCTGCTCGAGTTTGCTGGAAGGGTCGAGGGGATGGGCCAAGAGCAGCAGCACGTAAAGCTGCAGCAGCGAGGAAGAGCCGTGAGCAGCCATAGAGCTCTGCCGGCAGCACAGAGGCTCTGGGCGTCTCTCTGCAAGCAGGTCTGCCTGGGCTCTGGGGCGCAGCAACAGCTGGCGACAGTTGCCAGGCACCGTGCCGTCGCCAGAGGCTGTGATGTCACAGAAGCACAGAACGCCCTGGCCTCAGAGAGCCCTGAGAGAATGTTGAGTCCAACCTGTGAGCCATGGCGGCAAGCATGGCCAGCAGAGCGGGGCCCGAGCGCTGCGGCCTGGCTTGCCTTGCCCACCTGCCACAAGGATGACTCCAGCAGCCCCCTGTCAGGCCATTGCAGGATCTAATGGCCCTTTCTGGGCACAAGTTCTTGCCAACGCCCAGCGTAAACCTCCCTTGGCACAGCTTCAAAGCCTTGTTGGCATCTGCTCTCTCTTGTCCTTGCCCATCTGGCTGGCGCTGCCGTGTTGCTCACTGGCCTGTCTGTGGGAGAAGAGGCTGTGCCAATGAGTGCTGCTCAACTTTGAGGCCATTCAAAGGAGGATTTCATTGTGCCTGCTGTGGGAAGGAAGATGCATGCACATGGCCACTTCCCATAGGTTTTACCGCAGATTTTCATCAACAGCTGTCCTACTGAAAGCAAAGTCTGTTTTAGTGAGTATTTGAGGGGTTCCAGAACACAATGGCATCTCAGGGAAATTCTGCTGGTTCAGTTCTACTGAAGTTTTGAGATGAGTTGCAAATCCTGAAAATTTTCTCCTTGCCGAGGTGGTAATTTCACAGTTTAGATTGTGGGGATATTGATTGCTCAGTGTTGAGGACCTAATGTAACTTTCAGCAGCAGAAATTTTCAACATCCAGTGATTGCCTTTGAGACAAAACCATTTGAAATCTTTTTTTCTGTGGACAGGAATTGCTTCTGTGTTACTTCACATCATCCATTAAAAATTTGATGTCTGGAAAAAGTCCCGAGTGCTGTGTGATTTCCCTGGTCGTGTTCTTTGGAATGGCTTCCCCCCTATTTTCTGAAGCTGGCCACAGAAAGGTAATAGATGGGTGAGAAGTTGTGAAAGGCCAACTGGTGTAGATCTTTGCCTCCTGTTTCGAGGTCTGTGGTGAGCTGTGAGTCAAAGAGCTGATTTGTCTCAGCTGGTGAAAACACAATTGAACCTTTTTGCAGCAGGATGGATGGATAGAACCAAAGCACAGCATGGCTGGCACCAGCAAATGAATTAAAATGCATCCCTGGGATATGTCTATTGGATTGTTCTTCTAATATTGTGGTAGTAATTATGATGTCTGAGTACTGAACAAGCAACAAGTACTGAACACCTGATTTGTAGTCAATTTTCTATCTCTAATGTAGCAAAGAAATTTTTAAGAATTGTGTTTTTTCTCTCATGGTTGAGGTATGTGTTCTTCACGGGCTGAATCTTAATATCACTTTGTTTTTGTAGAAGAGCAGTTTCAGCAGAAGATGATTTTCCTTGCCCTCCTTTTCATTTTTCTTTTCTGTATTATTGCCTGGCAGGTTAACTTTTGCAAATTGCGTGCTGCAAAATGTTGCTACTAAGGATGGTTGGTGTCAAAAGAGGTTCTTTTCTCGCTTGAATTCATTAAAATCTCCAGGTGAGGGGAAGATTGTATCTATTCCTCTCTTTTTAAAGCAAATTTTCCAAGAGGGATCTAAAATTGCGTTTGAGGGTTGGGGTGTGGGTTTTTTCCCTTCTTTCATGTGCAACCTAACAACTCCAACTTCACAGGCCTATTTAACATTTGATCCATCAAAATCAGTCCTTTGATTTGTGTTTTGGAAACTTGTTCATCTTGGGGTATTTGTCATCTTCTCAGGGTATTGAAGGTCCATCAAATGCTGCAGGTTTCATTCTTCCTTTAATATGGTCTATGCGCTGGAGTTTGACTCTTAAGCAGAGCTAATTGTTTATTTTGCAGCCTAGCAGTTCTACTGTGGGGCTGTGGGCATTGTGAATTGTCAATTCACTTGAGAACGATGGGTAAATCAGCTCCTGGGAAGATGTGCACTGCCTGGCCCCGATGCTTCAGCATGCTTGAGGTCAGCTTGGCTGTCTCTGACTGTCTAATAATATGCAGAATAATAGAATTAAGTATTCATTTTAATTGCTGATCAATAAGATTTGTTTTCAGCTAAGCCTGCATGCTAGTTTCTGAACCACTACAGTCTGTTTCATCAATGACCTTCTTGATTTTAGCTTAAGCTTTCTAGTTTCTGCCGATCTCATTTTCTCGCCTGTCCCTGGGAGAGGAAGGGATGATGGCTGGAGGTTTGGCAGTCAGCGAGGGCCTGGCCACCACTACAGTTCTGGACTCTCAGCCTTGGAGATGTGATCAGGAATCTGCTGTTAGTTCCCAGTTTTGTATTGCAAAGACTGACCATGCTGCCAGCACTGTGTTTTATGAGTGAATTTTCATTTGGTCAAACTCCAAAGCAGCCTTAATTTTAAGGTGGAATTCTTTGTGGATGAGGCTGTGAAGAACATGGTGTTTATACTCCCATCCTACCGGCAGTACAGTAGAACAACTCCTAACGGATTTGGTAATAAAGACCTAGTTTTTCTTCACTAAACCTGCCCTAGCAAAATTCATAAGCTGGTGATAGCTATCTCTGGTGTGGAAAATCTTTATTGAGTTTATTGACAATTTAATATATGTTGTCAAGCTTTGTTGTTTAGTTTCTGTTTGTCCAGAGACACTTGGGGCTACCTTTGCTTCCTAAGGGATTAAACTAGCAAGCACTTAGAATCAGATTTTGGGAAGATGGGTGCAGGAGACCTTGTAATTTACTATGGGAAAACATAATAATGATGAACATTTCAGATGGAAATGATAGTATTTGACATACTATGTGAAATGCTTTTATATGATTTTTTCATTTTTCTTTTATTTTTAATCCTGGATAAATTAAACGAGGCTTTTGGGGAAAGCATGAGCTGGATTTTATATTGAGTTTGATAACCTCTGATTCTGCTCTCGTTTCTCTATCTGCTGGGACTTGTAGCAAACTAGCTATGTCCATGTTTAATTCTGTAATAATTATCTTTCAAATCAAGCCTTTCTCACTTGGTGTTGATATATTTGGGAGAGGGAGGGGAATGGAGAAAAAAGAGCTACTTTCATGAATACAATTGAAATTTCATATTGCTGATTTGACCCTTTCCAAGATTCAAGTGACCACTGGATCAGGTTGGAACTGAGGGGATGACTCATGACTCAGGCAAAAAAACTACGTTTCATTCCACATATTAGGAGTTTTCTGTTGCCCACAAGAAAGTCCTGAAAAAAAAAAAAACCAAAAGAGAAATGGGTTTCAAATTTCCTCTGCCATTTTCAGTCGTCTCCTCTTTCTGGAGATGCCTTAGCAAGTGTAGGACATCTGAAAAACTTGGAACTGCAACTTTATTGTTGAGGCTCTGATGAACATTGCTTCTGTCATCAAGTTCTTGTGTTAATACTTTCAACTTAGCTGAGTAATGTTGGTATCAGCAGACTGATAAAGCCATGCCTTCCTAATTAATAATGCATTCTTAATAAAAAAAAAAAATCTGTTTCTTCATGTATTTAATTACCTAGTGAGTATAAGAGGGAATGAAGTTAATACTGCGCAGATTTGAAGCAAAACACGGCTTTTTAATGTGCTTCAGTATAGGCTATGCACAAGTAAATAGACATGATCTTTAAGCTTCAGTTACCTTGAATTACCCTATGCATATTCAAATTCAGATTGATGAATGCTGAACCAAAAGCAGACATCATATGGTTAATTGAAGTTCTTTTCATTCAGAGGCAAACTATTTTCATTGCTTTGTTTTGAGGGTGGGTTGTTTTTGATGGGGTTTTTTTCTGCTAAGGCAATGGCAAGCATTTATTTATCCAGCTCCCTCCACATTTTCCACCATCGTTATTGCCAGTGACCCCTGCAGTGATAAGTGGTCAATGACCCTCAGCCAGGGTGAGCTGCAGGAACCTTACAGACGTGCCTGTTCTTTCTCACAGTGGTAGAACAAGTGCAAGAGCACAGTGGCATTTTGCTAAAAGCTACTATTTTTCCCAACAGGTTCTTCTACAAGCAGAATCAAATGCTTTCTTCAAGAGCAACCACATCTTTTCTCTGCCTGAAAGGTTGTGTTTGTTTGGGTTTTTTTCTCTTCCCTTAGGTGAGAGATAAAAAATGAAGAGGAAAGCCAGTGGAAATGTCAAAAGTACCAACTGGTAGTAATTTGGTATGAGTGTCTCCATTTACACTTCAAACTTGCTCTTCGAGAACTTGGAGCTGTATTTAAAATGGATTTTGCTAGTTGGTCTGCTGCTGATGATCTGCATTTCTTCTTCCATTTCTTTGCTGTGCTTGTTTGCTATTGCTGCTGAATGTCCCCAAAAAGTAAAGTGGTGTGGAAGAGTTGAGGAACCAGCTTCTGAAATTCTAAAGCTGATCTGTAAGTTTTATTCCTATGGGATTTTTAAAAGTAGATATGTCATCAAAGTTAACTTTCTTCAGAAAGCAACAAGATTGTCGTCCTTCCACTGATACTCTTTTTATTTAACAGAGGTATTTGATGGTGCTGTAAAGGGGCAAGATGCAGAATGAGTTTGAGAGAAGTCATTGAAACTGGGAGCACAGATGGTTGATTCCTACAAATCAAAAATCGGATGTTTTGTAGGCAAATGAAATCTAATCCTATTTGGAGGGTCAACAGGATAAATACAAAGAACTAAATACAGATCTATATAGATAAACTCTCCCCAGAAATCTATGAAGCAGGACTGATAGCTGCCATAGCCCAGGCAGCCTGTGGATCTAATTGCCTGCCTGAATTCAGCCTTTGCCTGGATCCCAGGGGAGACGTCTCTGCATTTCTCTCCCAGCATTCCAGGGATGATCCTGCTCCTTTCATGGTGCCCCAGAGTCCTGCGAGCCCCCCGTCCTGGGGCCATCCTGATGCCTGCCGGGGCCTTTAGGGTCCCCCCTGACGAGCAGACAGGGTTTGACTCCAAGCTTCCTTGGAAGGTGGAGGCAGGTGAATATTGGCCACCTTCTTCTTTCCCGCTGCCCTCCATACTCTTGCAAACCCTGCTGGGGCACTCGGGCTCTCCATTGCAGGCAGTCTGGAGCTGCCATGCAAACCCATCTCTCAAGGAGTCCCCAGGTCTCAGGTGCAACATCAAGAAAATGACACAGCAACGTGTAGAAAACGTGAACTTTATTCACTTGACTACTTCTAAAATCTACACTACAACGTTACTTGAAGACTATGGGGTAAGAATCTTAAGCCTAAAATACTTCAATACTTCAACTGTTTAGAACTGAACACTAAGGGAAAGGTCAACTTCTTGGGGGAAACGTGGTGGGGAATCCTACAACTAACAATAGGGGTGTGGCTAACTTCTAAGATGGGGAACGTCGCAGTGCCTGGGCTGGGCACTGGTCACACATTCCCCGTAAGGTTCTGAATTCGGAGTGCCACGCTGGAGGTCAGAGCTGCGGGGAGGTGCGGAGTCTCCTGTCAATGCCCTCTTTTGCCGCCATCTTGGTTGTTGGTCTCGGCTGAGAGCGAAGGCACAACCGCATCAAGTCACGGTTGTGCCTCAGCAGCTGCATCAACTTCTTTGGACAGCCGTGTCTTCGATGGCGGCGGGGCCTGAAGGGTTCCGGAGATTCCGCTGCAAGGCAAAGCGCAGGGATCCCCATGGAAGAGGCAGAGGGGCAGAGCGGGGCCGGCACCCACAAAGTGGGGCTGCCTTTGGCCTCGGAGACAGAGACTCGGGCTCAGTTGGGCTGGGCTGCCCCGGGGAAGAGGCTGCAGCATGCAGAGCTCTGGCCGCCTCTGCTTGGTGCTGTCCATGGGGCTCAGCCCCTGGGCCGGATTCCCCAGCCAGGAGCTCAGGCCCCTTCTGCCGCAGGGCATTGGCCAAAGGGTGCCCAAGAGGCCCTCAAGGTCTGCCCCATCCCGCCTCCCTGACCCCCCAGCCCCGCCTCACCTCTCCCCAGCATCTCTGAAATCTTCTCTCAAGGGCCCATCCCATGGCCATGCCTATGATGAGCACGCCAACCAGCAGGACTGCCCAGGACACCCACAGGATCTGCTCAGGGTCCGTCTCCTCCGGGTAGAAATCCTCCGGAAGCATAGGAGAGGCATCCGTGCTCTGCTCGAGTTTGCTGGAAGGGTCGAGGGGATGGGCCAAGAGCAGCAGCACGTAAAGCTACAGCAGCGAGGAAGAGCCGTGAGCAGCCATAGAGCTCTGCCGGCAGCACAGAGGCTCTGGGCGTCTCTCTGCAAGCAGGTCTGCCTGGGCTCTGGGGCGCAGCAACAGCTGGCGACAGTTGCCAGGCACCGTGCCGTCGCCAGAGGCTGTGATGTCACAGAAGCACAGAACGCCCTGGCCTCAGAGAGCCCTGAGAGAATGTTGAGTCCAACCTGTGAGCTATGGCAGCAAGCATGGCCAGCAGAGCGGGGCCCGAGCGCTGCGGCCTGGCTTGCCTTGCCCACCTGCCACAAGGATGACTCCAGCAGCCCCCTGTCAGGCCATTGCAGGATCTAATGGCCCTTTCTGGGCACAAGTTCTTGCCAACGCCCAGCGTAAACCTCCCTTGGCACAGCTTCAAAGCCTTGTTGGCATCTGCTCTCTCTTGTCCTTGCCCATCTGGCTGGCGCTGCCGTGTTGCTCACTGGCCTGTCTGTGGGAGAAGAGGCTGTGCCAATGAGTGCTGCTCAACTTTGAGGCCATTCAAAGGTGGATTTGATTGTGCCTGCTGTGGGAAGGAAGATGCGTGCACATGGCCACTTCTCATAGGTTTTACCGCAGATTTTCATCAACAGCTGTCCTACTGAAAGTAAAGTCTGTTTTAGTGAGTATTTGAGGGGTTCCAGAACACAATGGCATCTCAGGGAAATTCTGCTGGTTCAGTTCTACTGAAGTTTTGAGATGAGTTGCAAATCCTGAAAATTTTCTCCTTGCCGAGGTGGTAATTTCACAGTTTAGATTGTGGGGATATTGATTGCTCAGTGTTGAGGACCTAATGTAACTTTCAGCAGCAGAAATTTTCAACATCCAGTGATTGCCTTTGAGACAAAACCATTTGAAATCTTTTTTTCTGTGGACAGGAATTGCTTCTGTGTTACTTCACATCATCCATTAAAAATTTGATGTCTGGAAAAAGTCCCGAGTGCTGTGTGATTTCCCTGGTCGTGTTCTTTGGAATGGCTTCCCCCCTATTTTCTGAAGCTGGCCACAGAAAGGTAATAGATGGGTGAGAAGTTGTGAAAGGCCAACTGGTGTAGATCTTTGCCTCCTGTTTCGAGGTCTGTGGTGAGCTGTGAGTCAAAGAGCTGATTTGTCTCAGCTGGTGAAAACACAATTGAACCTTTTTGCAGCAGGATGGATGGATAGAACCAAAGCACAGCATGGCTGGCACCAGCAAATGAATTAAAATGCATCCCTGGGATATGTCTATTGGATTGTTCTTCTAATATTGTGGTAGTAATTATGATGTCTGAGTACTGAACAAGCAACAAGTACTGAACACCTGATTTGTAGTCAATTTTCTATCTCTAATGTAGCAAAGAAATTTTTAAGAATTGTGTTTTTTCT
The DNA here is from genome assembly GCF_971803275.1 of Cyanistes caeruleus. Taxonomy (NCBI): domain Eukaryota; kingdom Metazoa; phylum Chordata; class Aves; order Passeriformes; family Paridae; genus Cyanistes; species Cyanistes caeruleus. The sequence goes on along the minus strand of NW_028255925.1, from coordinate 521,946 downwards.
CTCATGGTTGAGGTATGTGTTCTTCACGGGCTGAATCTTAATATCACTTTGTTTTTGTAGAAGAGCAGTTTCAGCAGAAGATGATTTTCCTTGCCCTCCTTTTCATTTTTCTTTTCTGTATTATTGCCTGGCAGGTTAACTTTTGCAAATTGCGTGCTGCAAAATGTTGCTACTAAGGATGGTTGGTGTCAAAAGAGGTTCTTTTCTCGCTTGAATTCATTAAAATCTCCAGGTGAGGGGAAGATTGTATCTATTCCTCTCTTTTTAAAGCAAATTTTCCAAGAGGGATCTAAAATTGCGTTTGAGGGTTGGGGTGTGGGTTTTTTCCCTTCTTTCATGTGCAACCTAACAACTCCAACTTCACAGGCCTATTTAACATTTGATCCATCAAAATCAGTCCTTTGATTTGTGTTTTGGAAACTTGTTCATCTTGGGGTATTTGTCATCTTCTCAGGGTATTGAAGGTCCATCAAATGCTGCAGGTTTCATTCTTCCTTTAATATGGTCTATGCGCTGGAGTTTGACTCTTAAGCAGAGCTAATTGTTTATTTTGCAGCCTAGCAGTTCTACTGTGGGGCTGTGGGCATTGTGAATTGTCAATTCACTTGAGAACGATGGGTAAATCAGCTCCTGGGAAGATGTGCACTGCCTGGCCCCGATGCTTCAGCATGCTTGAGGTCAGCTTGGCTGTCTCTGACTGTCTAATAATATGCAGAATAATAGAATTAAGTATTCATTTTAATTGCTGATCAATAAGATTTGTTTTCAGCTAAGCCTGCATGCTAGTTTCTGAACCACTACAGTCTGTTTCATCAATGACCTTCTTGATTTTAGCTTAAGCTTTCTAGTTTCTGCCGATCTCATTTTCTCGCCTGTCCCTGGGAGAGGAAGGGATGATGGCTGGAGGTTTGGCAGTCAGCGAGGGCCTGGCCACCACTACAGTTCTGGACTCTCAGCCTTGGAGATGTGATCAGGAATCTGCTGTTAGTTCCCAGTTTTGTATTGCAAAGACTGACCATGCTGCCAGCACTGTGTTTTATGAGTGAATTTTCATTTGGTCAAACTCCAAAGCAGCCTTAATTTTAAGGTGGAATTCTTTGTGGATGAGGCTGTGAAGAACATGGTGTTTATACTCCCATCCTACCGGCAGTACAGTAGAACAACTCCTAACGGATTTGGTAATAAAGACCTAGTTTTTCTTCACTAAACCTGCCCTAGCAAAATTCATAAGCTGGTGATAGCTATCTCTGGTGTGGAAAATCTTTATTGAGTTTATTGACAATTTAATATATGTTGTCAAGCTTTGTTGTTTAGTTTCTGTTTGTCCAGAGACACTTGGGGCTACCTTTGCTTCCTAAGGGATTAAACTAGCAAGCACTTAGAATCAGATTTTGGGAAGATGGGTGCAGGAGACTTGGTAATTCACTTCAGAAAAACATAATAATGATGAACATTTCAGATGGAAATGATAGTATTTGACATACTATGTGAAATGCTTTTATATGATTTTTTCATTTTTCTTTTATTTTTAATCCTGGATAAATTAAACGAGGCTTTTGGGGAAAGCATGAGCTGGATTTTATATTGAGTTTGATAACCTCTGATTCTGCTCTCGTTTCTCTATCTGCTGGGACTTGTAGCAAACTAGCTATGTCCATGTTTAATTCTGTAATAATTATCTTTCAAATCAAGCCTTTCTCACTTGGTGTTGATATATTTGGGAGAGGGAGGGGAATGGAGAAAAAAGAGCTACTTTCATGAATACAATTGAAATTTCATATTGCTGATTTGACCCTTTCCAAGATTCAAGTGACCACTGGATCAGGTTGGAACTGAGGGGATGACTCATGACTCAGGCAAAAAAACTACGTTTCATTCCACATATTAGGAGTTTTCTGTTGCCCACAAGAAAGTCCTGAAAAAAAAAAAAACCAAAAGAGAAATGGGTTTCAAATTTCCTCTGCCATTTTCAGTCGTCTCCTCTTTCTGGAGATGCCTTAGCAAGTGTAGGACATCTGAAAAACTTGGAACTGCAACTTTATTGTTGAGGCTCTGATGAACATTGCTTCTGTCATCAAGTTCTTGTGTTAATACTTTCAACTTAGCTGAGTAATGTTGGTATCAGCAGACTGATAAAGCCATGCCTTCCTAATTAATAATGCATTCTTAATAAAAAAAAAAAAAAATCTGTTTCTTCATGTATTTAATTACCTAGTGAGTATAAGAGGGAATGAAGTTAATACTGCGCAGATTTGAAGCAAAACACGGCTTTTTAATGTGCTTCAGTATAGGCTATGCACAAGTAAATAGACATGATCTTTAAGCTTCAGTTACCTTGAATTACCCTATGCATATTCAAATTCAGATTGATGAATGCTGAACCAAAAGCAGACATCATATGGTTAATTGAAGTTCTTTTCATTCAGAGGCAAACTATTTTCATTGCTTTGTTTTGAGGGTGGGTTGGTTTTGATGGGGTTTTTTTCTGCTAAGGCAATGGCAAGCATTTATTTATCCAGCTCCCTCCACATTTTCCACCATCGTTATTGCCAGTGACCCCTGCAGTGATAAGTGGTCAATGACCCTCAGCCAGGGTGAGCTGCAGGAACCTTACAGACGTGCCTGTTCTTTCTCACAGTGGTAGAACAAGTGCAAGAGCACAGTGGCATTTTGCTAAAAGCTACTATTTTTCCCAACAGGTTCTTCTACAAGCAGAATCAAATGCTTTCTTCAAGAGCAACCACATCTTTTCTCTGCCTGAAAGGTTGTGTTTGTTTGGGTTTTTTTCTCTTCCCTTAGGTGAGAGATAAAAAAGTGAAGAGGAAAGCCAGTGGAAATGTCAAAAGTACCAACTGGTAGTAATTTGGTATGAGTGTCTCCATTTACACTTCAAACTTGCTCTTCGAGAACTTGGAGCTGTATTTAAAATGGATTTTGCTAGTTGGTCTGCTGCTGATGATCTGCATTTCTTCTTCCATTTCTTTGCTGTGCTTGTTTGCTATTGCTGCTGAATGTCCCCAAAAAGTAAAGTGGTGTGGAAGAGTTGAGGAACCAGCTTCTGAAATTCTAAAGCTGATCTGTAAGTTTTATTCCTATGGGATTTTTAAAAGTAGATATGTCATCAAAGTTAACTTTCTTCAGAAAGCAACAAGATTGTCGTCCTTCCACTGATACTCTTTTTATTTAACAGAGGTATTTGATGGTGCTGTAAAGGGGCAAGATGCAGAATGAGTTTGAGAGAAGTCATTGAAACTGGGAGCACAGATGGTTGATTCCTACAAATCAAAAATCGGATGTTTTGTAGGCAAATGAAATCTAATCCTATTTGGAGGGTCAACAGGATAAATACAAAGAACTAAATACAGATCTATATAGATAAACTCTCCCCAGAAATCTATGAAGCAGGACTGATAGCTGCCATAGCCCAGGCAGCCTGTGGATCTAATTGCCTGCCTGAATTCAGCCTTTGCCTGGATCCCAGGGGAGACGTCTCTGCATTTCTCTCCCAGCATTCCAGGGATGATCCTGCTCCTTTCATGGTGCCCCAGAGTCCTGCGAGCCCCCCGTCCTGGGGCCATCCTGATGCCTGCCGGGGCCTTTAGGGTCCCCCCTGACGAGCAGACAGGGTTTGACTCCAAGCTTCCTTGGAAGGTGGAGGCAGGTGAATATTGGCCACCTTCTTCTTTCCCGCTGCCCTCCATACTCTTGCAAACCCTGCTGGGGCACTCGGGCTCTCCATTGCAGGCAGTCTGGAGCTGCCATGCAAACCCATCTCTCAAGGAGTCCCCAGGTCTCAGGTGCAACATCAAGAAAATGACACAGCAACGTGTAGAAAACGTGAACTTTATTCACTTGACTACTTCTAAAATCTACACTACAACGTTACTTGAAGACTATGGGGTAAGAATCTTAAGCCTAAAATACTTCAATACTTCAACTGTTTAGAACTGAACACTAAGGGAAAGGTCAACTTCCTGGGGGAAACGTGGTGGGGAATCCTACAACTAACAATAGGGGTGTGGCTAACTTCTAAGATGGGGAACGTCGCAGTGCCTGGGCTGGGCACTGGTCACACATTCCCCGTAAGGTTCTGAATTCGGAGTGCCACGCTGGAGGTCAGAGCTGCGGGGAGGTGCGGAGTCTCCTGTCAATGCCCTCTTTTGCCGCCATCTTGGTTGTTGGTCTCGGCTGAGAGCGAAGGCACAACCGCATCAAGTCACGGTTGTGCCTCAGCAGCTGCATCAACTTCTTTGGACAGCCGTGTCTTCGATGGCGGCGGGGCCCTGCACGGCCTGAAGGGTTCCGGAGATTCCGCTGCAAGGCAAAGCGCAGGGATCCCCATGGAAGAGGCAGAGGGGCAGAGCGGGGCCGGCACCCACAAAGTGGGGCTGCCTTTGGCCTCGGAGACAGAGACTCGGGCTCAGTTGGGCTGGGCTGCCCCGGGGAAGAGGCTGCAGCATGCAGAGCTCTGGCCGCCTCTGCTTGGTGCTGTCCATGGGGCTCAGCCCCTGGGCTGGATTCCCCAGCCAGGAGCTCAGGCCCCTTCTGCCGCAGGGCATTGGCCAAAGGGTGCCCAAGAGGCCCTCAAGGTCTGCCCCATCCCGCCTCCCTGACCCCCCAGCCCCGCCTCACCTCTCCCCAGCATCTCTGAAATCTTCTCTCAAGGGCCCATCCCATGGCCATGCCTATGATGAGCACGCCAACCAGCAGGACTGCCCAGGACACCCACAGGATCTGCTCAGGGTCCGTCTCCTCCGGGTAGAAATCCTCCGGAAGCATAGGAGAGGCATCCGTGCTCTGCTCGAGTTTGCTGGAAGGGTTGAGGGGATGGGCCAAGAGCAGCAGCACGTAAAGCTGCAGCAGCGAGGAAGAGCCGTGAGCAGCCATAGAGCTCTGCCGGCAGCACAGAGGCTCTGGGCGTCTCTCTGCAAGCAGGTCTGCCTGGGCTCTGGGGCGCAGCAACAGCTGGCGACAGTTGCCAGGCACCGTGCCGTCGCCAGAGGCTGTGATGTCACAGAAGCACAGAACGCCCTGGCCTCAGAGAGCCCTGAGAGAATGTTGAGTCCAACCTGTGAGCCATGGCGGCAAGCATGGCCAGCAGAGCGGGGCCCGAGCGCTGCGGTCTGGCTTGCCTTGCCCACCTGCCACAAGGATGACTCCAGCAGCCCCCTGTCAGGCCATTGCAGGATCTAATGGCCCTTTCTGGGCACAAGTTCTTGCCAACGCCCAGCGTAAACCTCCCTTGGCACAGCTTCAAAGCCTTGTTGGCATCTGCTCTCTCTTGTCCTTGCCCATCTGGCTGGCGCTGCCGTGTTGCTCACTGGCCTGTCTGTGGGAGAAGAGGCTGTGCCAATGAGTGCTGCTCAACTTTGAGGCCATTCAAAGGAGGATTTGATTGTGCCTGCTGTGGGAAGGAAGATGCGTGCACATGGCCACTTCCCATAGGTTTTACCGCAGATTTTCATCAACAGCTGTCCTACTGAAAGTAAAGTCTGTTTTAGTGAGTATTTGAGGGGTTCCAGAACACAATGGCATCTCAGGGAAATTCTGCTGGTTCAGTTCTACTGAAGTTTTGAGATGAGTTGCAAATCCTGAAAATTTTCTCCTTGCCGAGGTGGTAATTTCACAGTTTAGATTGTGGGGATATTGATTGCTCAGTGTTGAGGACCTAATATAACTTTCAGCAGCAGAAATTTTCAACATCCAGTGATTGTCTTTGAGACAAAAACATTTGAAATCTTTTTTTCTGTGGACAGGAATTGCTTCTGTGATACTTCACATCATCCATTAAAAATTTGATGTCTGGAAAAAGTCCCGAGTGCTGTGTGATTTCCTTGGTCATGTTCTTTGGAATGGCTTCCCCCCCATTTTCTGAAGCTAGCCACAGAAAGGTAATAGATGGGTGAGAAGTTATGAAAGGCCAACTGGTGTAGATCTTTGCCTCCTGTTTCGAGGTCTGTGGTGAGCTGTGAGTCAAAGAGCTGATTTGACGCTCTGGAGGTCAGAACTGAGGGGAGATGCGGAGTCTCCTCCCAATGCCCACTTTTGCCGCTGACTTGGTTCTTGGCCTCGGCTGAGAGCAGTAACGAAGGTGCAGCCGCATCAGGTCACGGTTCTGCCTCAGCAGCTGCATCAACTTCTTTGGACAGCCCTGTCCTCGGTGACGGCGGGGCAATATAAATACAATATAAATTCCAGCTCATGCTTTCCCCAAAAGCCTCATTTAATTTATCCAGGATTAAAAATTAAAGAAAAACTAAAAAATAACTTAAAAGCATTTCACATATTATGTCAAATACTATCATTTCCATCTGAAGTGTTCATCATTATTATGTTTTTCTAAAGTGAATTACCAAGTCTCCTGCACCCATCTTCCCAAAATCTGATTCTAAGTGCTTGCTAGTTTAATCCCTTAGGAAGCAAAGGTAGCCCCAGGTGTCTCTGGATAAACAGAAACTAAGCAGCAAAGCTTGACAAAGTATATTAAATTGTCAATAAACTCAATAAAGATTTTCCACGCCAGAGATAGCTATCACCAGCTTATGAATTTTGCTAGGGCAGGTTTAGTGAAGAAAAACTAGGTCTTTATTACCAAATCCGTTAGGAGTTGTTTTACTGTACTGCCGGTAGGATGGGAGTATAAACACCATGTTCTTCACAGCCTCATCCACAAAGAATTCCACCTTAAAATTAAGGCTGCTTTGGAGTTTGACCAAATGAAAATTCACTCATAAAACACAGTGCTGGCAGCATGGTCAGTCTTTGCAATACAAAACTGGGAACTAACAGCAGATTCCTGATCACATCTCCAAGGCTGAGAGTCCAGAACTCTAGTGGTGGTCAGGCCCTCGCTGACTGCCAAACCTCCAGCCATCATCCCTTCCTCTCCCAGGGACAGGTGAGAAAATAAGATCGGCAGAAACTAGAAAGCAAAAATCAGGAAGGTCATTGATGAAACAGACTATAGTGGTTTAGAAACTAGCACGCGGATTTAGATGAAAACACATCTTATTGATCAGCAATTAAAATGAATACTTAATTCTATTATTCTGCATTATTATTAGACAGTCGGAGACAGCCAAGCTGACCTCAAGCATGCTGAAGCATCGGGGCCAGGCAGTGCACATCTTCCCAGGAGCTGATTTACCCATCGTTCTCAAGTGAATTGACCTGCCCAGAGCCCCACAGTAGAACTGCTAGGCTGCAAAATAAAAAATGAGCTCTGCTTAAGAGTCAAACCCCAGCACACAGACCATATTAAAGAAAGAATGAAACCTGCAGCATTTGATTGACCTTCAATGCCCTGAGAAGATGGCAAATTCCCCAAGATGAACAAGTTTCCAAAATACGAAGCAAAGGACTGATTTTGATGGATAAAATGTTAAATAGGCCTGTGAAATTGGAGTTTTGATGGATTATTCTGAGATTGTGTGGAAAGTTGTCAAGATTTTGTGGGATGTTTCTGGAATTTGGTAGGGTTTTGAAAAGATTTCAAGAATTTTCTTTGATGTTTCTGGATTTTTGTGGGATATTGAATTTACTTGAAGAATTTTGATGGATTTTTCCGAGATTGTGGGTAAACTTGACACGATTTTGTTGCATATTCCTGGAATTTGGTAGGGTTTTGAGAAGATTTCAGGAATTTTGTCAGATTTTTCTGCAAGTTTGTGGAATTTTTGTTTAATTTTGAAGAGACATGAAGAATTTTGAGTGATTTTTCCTAGATTGTGTTGAAAAGTTTTCTCGTTTCTGTAGGAAGTTTCTGGAATTTGGTAGGGTTTTGAGAAGATTTCGGGGATTTTGTGGGATCTTTCTGGAATTATTTGGGAATTTTGAGGAGACCTGAAGAATTTTGATGGATTTTTCCTAGATTGTGTGGAAATTTGTCAAGATTTTGTGGGATGTTACTGAAATTTCGAAGAGTTTTGAGAAGATTTCGCGAATTTTGTGGGATGTTTCAGGAATGTTGCGGGAATTTTGTGGAATATTTTTTGGGGATATTGAAGAGATATGAAGAATTTTGAGGGATTTTTCCTAAATTGTGTGGAAAGGTGTCCAAATTTTGTGGAATGTTTTTGGAATTTGGTAGGGTTCTGAGAAGATTTTAGGAATTTTGTGGGACGTTTCAAGAGTTTTGTGGGAATTTTTGGGAATTTTGAGGGATATTGAGGACACGTGAAGAATTTTGAGGGATATTTCCAAGAGAGTGTGAAAAGTTGTCAAGATTTTGTGGGATGTTTCTGGAATTTGGTTGGGTTTAGAGAAGATTAAGAGAATTTTGAGGGATGTTTCTGTAATTTGGTAGGGTTTTCAGAAGATTTCGGGGATTTTGTGGGATATTTCTGGAATTTTTTGAGATATTGAGGAGACATGAAGAATTTTGAGGGATTTTTCCGAGATTGTGAGGACAGTTATAGAGATTTTGTGGGATGTTACTAGAATTTCGAAGGGTTTTGAGAAGAGTTTTGCAATTTTGTTGGATGTTGCTGGAGTTTGGTACGGTTTTGAGAAGATTTTGAGAATTTTGTGTGATTTTTGTGGAATTTGGCGGATTTTGAGGAGACAAGAAGAATTTTGATGGATTTTTCCTAGATTGTGTGGAAAGTTCTCAAGATTTTGTGGGCTATTACGTGAATTTCGAAGAGTTTTGAGAAGATTTAGAGAATTTTGTGGGATGTTTCTAAAATTTGGTAGGGTTTTGAGAAGATTTGTGGAATTTTGTGGGATGATTCTGGAATTTGGTAGGGGTTTGAGAAGATTTTGGGAATTTTTTGGGGTGTTTTTGGAATTTTTTTAGGTATTCTGGAGACATGAAGAATTTTGATGGATTTTTACAAGATTGTGTGGAAAGTTGTCAAGATTTTGTGGGATGTTTCTGGAAGCTGGTAGGGTTTTGAGAAGATTTTGGGAATTTTTTGGGAATTTTGTAAAATTTTTGGGGATATTGACTAGACATGAAGAATTTTGATGGATTTTCCCTAGATTGTGTGGAAAGTTGTTGAGATTTTGTGGGATGTTTCTGTAATTTGGTAGGGTTTTGAGAAGATTTTGGGAATTTTGTGGGATGTTTCTGGAATTTTGTGGGAACTTTGTGGAATTTTGAGGGATTTTGAGGAGACATGAAGAATTTAGATGGATTTTTCCTCGACTGTGTGGAAAGTTCTCAAGATTTTGTGGGATGTTTCTGGAATTTTGTGTTATTTTTGTGGGATTTTAAGGCATTTTGATGGATTTTTCCGAGATTGTGTGGAAAGTTGTTGAGATTTTGTGGGATGTTTCTGGAATTTGTTAGGGTTTTGAGAAGATTTTGGGAAATTTGTGTGATGTTTCTGGAATTTTGTTGCGTTTTCACAAGGTTTATCACAATTTGTGGGATGTTTGAGAAATTTTGTGGGATTTTCGTGGGTATTTGAAAAAATTTTAATAATTTTGCAAGATTTACCTGGAATTTAGTGGCATTTCTTTGCAATGTTCTGGGATACTGAGGAGACTTGAACAATTTTGAGGGATTTTTCTTATTTTGTGTCAATTTGTGGAGATTTTGTGGGATGTTTCTGGAATTCTGTGGGATTTCTGTAGAATTTTGTGAAATATTGACATGACTTGATGAATTTTGATGCATTTTTCCTAATTTGCGGGGGAAGTTGTCAAGATTTTGTGAGATGTATCTGGAATTTTGAGGGATTTTTGTGGAATTTTGAGGAATTTTGAGGTGACCTGAAGAATTTTGAGGGATTTTTCCAAGATTATGTGGAAAGTTCGCAAGATTTTGTGGGATGTTTCTAGAATATGGTAGGGTTTTGAGAAGATTTTGGGAATTTTGTGGTATGTTTCTGGAATTTTGTGGGAATTTTGTGGTGTTTTGAGGGATAATGATGAGACATGAAGAATTTTGATGGATTTTTTCTAGACTGTGTGGAAAATTGTCAAGATTTTGTGGGATGTTTCTGGAATTTTGTGGGACTTTTTTGGAAATTTAAGGCATCTTGATGGATTTTTCCTAGATTGTGTGGAAAGTTGTCAAGATTTTGTGGGATGTTTCTGGAAGCTGGTAGGGTTTTGAGAAGATTTTGGGAATTTTTTGGGAATTTTGTAAAATTTTTGGGGATATTGACTAGACATGAAGAATTTTGATGGATTTTCCCTAGTTTGTGTGGAAAGTTGTCAAGATTTTGTGGGATGTTTCTCGAATTTGGTAGGGTTTTGAGAAGATTTTGAGAATTTAGGGGGATGTTTTAGGAATTTTGTGGGATACTGAGGAGACATGAAGAATTTTGACGGAATTTTACTAGATTGTGTGGAAAGTTGTCGAGATTTTGTGGGATGTTTCTGGAATTTGTTAGGGTTTCGAGAGGATTTTGTGAATTGTGTGGGATGTTTTGGGAATTTTGTGGAATTTTTTTGGATATGGAGTAGACATAATGAATTTTGTGAGATTTTTCCTAGATTGTGTGGAAAGTTGTAGAGATTTTGTGGGATGTTTCTGGAATTTCGAAGAGTTTTGAGAAAATTTTGGGACTTTTGTGGGATGTTTCTGGAATTTGTTAGGGTTTTGAGAAGATTTTGGGAATTTTGTGTGATGTTTCTGGAATTTTGTTGCGTTTTCACAAGGTTTATCACAATTTGCGGGATGTTTGAGAAATTTTGTGGGATTTTTGTGGGTATTTGAAAAAATTTTAATAATTTTGCATGATTTACCTGGAATTTAGTGGCATTTCTTTGCGATGTTCTGGGATACTGAGGAGACTTGAACAATTTTGAGGGATTTTTCTTATTTTGTGTCAATTTGTGGAGATTTTGTGGGATGTTTCTGGAATTCTGTGGGATTTTTGTAGAATTTTGTGAAATATTGACATGACTTGATGAATTTTGATGCATTTTTGCTAATTTGTGGGGGAAGTTGTCAAGATTTTGTGGGATGTTTCTGGAATTTTGTGGGAATTTTGTGGGAATTTTGTGGAGTTTTGAGGGATAATGATGAGACATGAAAAATTTTGATTGATTTTTCCTAGACTGTGTGGAAAGTTTCAAGGTTTTACAAAATGTTACTGGAATTTCGAAGGGTTTGGGAAAATTTTGGCAATTTTGTGGGATGTTTCGGGAATTTTGTGGAATTTTTTTGGATATGGAGTAGACATAAGGAATTTTGTGAGATTTTTCCTAGATTGTGTGGAAAATTGTAGGGATTTTGTGGGATGTTTATTTAATATGGTAGGGTTTTGAGACGATTCATAGAATTTTGTGGGATGTTTCTGGAATTTTGTGGGATCTTTGTGGAATTTTGAGGGATTTTGAGGAGACATGAAGAATTTAGATGGATTTTTCCGAGACTGTGTGGAAAGTTGTCAAGGTTTTGCGGGATGTTACTGGAATTTCGAAGGGTTTTGAGAAAATTTTGGGAATTTTGTGGGATGTTTCGGGAATTTTGTGGAATTGTTTTGGATATGGAGTAGACATAAGGAATTTTGTGAGATTTTTCCTAGATTGTGTGGAAAGTTGTCGAGATTTTGTGGGATGTTTATTTAATATGGTAGGGTTTTGAGGCGATTCATAGAATTTTGTGGGATGTTTCTGGAATTTTGTGGGATCTTTGTGGAATTTTGAGGGATTTTGATGAGACATGAAGAATTTAGATGGATTTTTCCTAGACTGTGTGGAAAGTTGTCAAGGTTTTGCGGGATGTTACTGGAATTTCGAAGGGTTTTGAGAAAATTTTGGGAATTTTGTGGGATGTTTCGGGAATTTTGTGGAATTGTTTTGGATATGGAGTAGACATAAGGAATTTTGTGAGATTTTTCCTAGATTGTGTGGAAAGTTGTCGAGATTTTGTGGGATGTTTATTTAATATGGTAGGGTTTTGAGACGATTCATAGAATTTTGTGGGATGTTTCTGGAATTTTGTGGGCTCTTTGTGGAATTTTGAGGGATTTTGATGAGACATGAAGAATTTAGATGGATTTTTCCGAGACTGTGTGGAAAGTTGTCAAGGTTTTGCGGGATGTTACTGGAATTTCGAAGGGTTTTGAGAAAATTTTGGGAATTTTGTGGGATGTTTCGGGAATTTTGTGGAATTGTTTTGGATATGGAGTAGACATAAGGAATCTTGTGAGATTTTTCCTAGATTGTGTGGAAAGTTGTCGAGATTTTGTGGGATGTTTCTGTAATTTGGTAGGGTTTTGAGAAGATTTTGGGAATTTTGTGGGATGTTTCTGGAATTTTGTGGGAACTTTGTGGAATTTTGAGGGATTTTGAGGAGACATGAAGAATTTAGATGGATTTTTCCTAGACTGTGTGGAAAATTGTCAAGATTTTGTGGGATGTTTCTTGAATTTGGTAGCGTATTGAGAAAATTTCGAGAATTTTGTGGAATCTTTCTGGAATTTCATGTAATTTTGTGGAATTTTGAGGGATTTTGAGGCAACCTGAAGAATTTTTAAGGGATTTTTACAAGATTGTGTGGAAAGTTGTCGAGGTTTTGTGGGATGTTTCTGTAATTTGGTAGGGTTTTGAGAAGATTTTGGGAATTTTGTGGGATGTTTCTGGAATTTTGTGGGATCTTTGTGGAATTTTGAGGGATTTTGAGGAGACATGAAGAATTTTGAGGGATTTTTCCTAGAGTGTGTGGAAAATTGTCAAGATTTTGTGGGATGTTTCTTGAATTAGGTAGCGTTTTGAGAAAATTTCGAGAATTTTGTGGGATCTTTCTGGAATTTCATGTAATTTTGTGGAATTTTGAGGGATTTTGAGGCAACCTGAAGAATTTTGAGGGATTTTTCAGAGATTATGTGGAAAGTTCTCAAGATTTTGTGGGATGTTTCTGGAATTTTGTGGGAATTTTTTGTGGAATTTTTTTGGATTTTTAGGAGATATGAAGAATTTTGATGGATTTTTCCTAGACTGTGTGGAAAATTGTCAAGATTTTGTGGGATGTTTCTGGAATTTTGTGGGACTTTTTTTGAATTTTAAGGCATCTGGATGGATTTTTCCTAGATTGTGTGGAAAGTTGTCAAGATTTTGTGGGATGTTTCTGGAAGCTGGTAGGGTTTTGAGAAGATTTTGGGAATTTTTTGGGAATTTTGTAAAATTTTTGGGGATATTGACTAGACATGAAGAATTTTGATGGATTTTCCCTAGATTGTGTGGAAAGTTGTCAAGATTTTGTGGGATGTTTCTCGAATTTGGTAGGGTTTTGAGAAGATTTTGAGAATTTAGGGGGATGTTTTAGGAATTTTGTGGGATATTGAGGAGACATGAAGAATTTTGACGGATTTTTACTAGATTGTGTGGAAAGTTGTCGAGATTTTTGTGGGATGTTTCTGGAATTTGTTAGGGTTTCGAGAGGATTTTGTGAATTGTGTGGGATGTTTTGGGAATTTTGTGGAATTTTTTTGGATATGGAGTAGACATAATGAATTTTGTGAGATTTTTCCTAGATTGTGTGGAAAGTTGTCGAGATTTTGTGGGATGTTTATTTAATATGGTAGGGTTTTGAGACGATTCATAGAATTTTGTGGGATGTTTCTGGAATTTTGTGGGATCTTTGTGGAATTTTGCGGGATTTTGATGAGACATGAAGAATTTAGATGGATTTTTCCGAGACTGTGTGGAAAGTTGTCAAGGTTTTGCGGGATGTTACTGGAATTTCGAAGGGTTTTGAGAAAATTTTGGGAATTTTGTGGGATGTTTCGGGAATTTTGTGGCATTTTTTTGATTATGGAGTAGACATAAGGAATTTAGTGAGATTTTTCCTAGATTGTGTGGAAAGTTGTCGAGATTTTGTGGGATGTTTATTTAATATGGTAGGGTTTTGAGACGATTCATAGAATTTTGTGGGATGTTTCTGGAATTTTGTGGGATCTTTGTGGAATTTTGAGGGATTTTGATGAGACATGAAGAATTTAGATGGATTTTTCCGAGACTGTGTGGAAAGTTGTCAAGGATTTGCGGGATGTTACTGGAATTTCGAAGGGTTTTGAGAAAATTTTGGGAATTTTGTGGGATGTTTCGGGAATTTTGTGGAATTTTTTTGGATATGGAGTAGACATGAGGAATTTTGTGAGATTTTTCCTAGATTGTGTGGAAAGTTGTCGAGATTTTGTGGGATGTTTATTTAATATGGTAGGGTTTTGAGACGATTCATAGAATTTTGTGGGATGTTTCTGGAATTTTGTGGGCTCTTTGTGGAATTTTGAGGGATTTTGATGAGACATGAAGAATTTTGATGGATTTTTCCTAGACTGTGCGGAAAGTTGTCAAGGTTTTGCGGGATGTTACTGGAATTTCGAAGGGTTTTGAGAAAATTTTGGGAATTTTGTGGGATGTTTCGGGAATTTTGTGGAATTTTTTTGGATATGGAGTAGACATAAGGAATTTTGTGAGATTTTTCCTAGATTGTGTGGAAAGTTGTCGAGATTTTGTGGGATGTTTCTGTAATTTGGTAGGGTTTTGAGAAGATTTTGGGAATTTTGTGGAATATTTCTGGAATTTTGTGGGAACTTTGTTGAATTTTGAGGGATTTTGAGGCAACCTGAAGAATTTTGAGGGATTTTTCAGATATTATGTGGAAAGTTCTCAAGATTTTGTGGGATGTTTCTGGAATTTTGTGGGAATTTTTTGTGGAATTTTTTTTGATTTTTAGGAGATATGAAGAATTTTGATGGATTTTTCCTAGACTGTGTGGAAAATTGTCAAGATTTTGTGGGATGTTTCTGGAATTTTGTGGGACTTTTTTGGAAATTTAAGGCATCTTGATGGATTTTTCCTAGATTGTGTGGAAAGTTGTCAAGATTTTGTGGGATGTTTCTGGAAGCTGGTAGGGTTTTGAGAAGATTTTGGGAATTTTTTGGGAATTTTGTAAAATTTTTGGGGATATTGACTAGACATGAAGAATTTTGATGGATTTTCCCTAGTTTGTGTGGAAAGTTGTCAAGATTTTGTGGGATGTTTCTCGAATTTGGTAGGGTTTTGAGAAGATTTTGAGAATTTAGGGGGATGTTTTAGGAATTTTGTGGGATATTGAGGAGACATGAAGAATTTTGACGGATTTTTACTAGATTGTGTGGAAAGTTGTCGAGATTTTGTGGGATGTTTCTGGAATTTGTTAGGGTTTCGAGAGGATTTTGTGAATTGTGTGGGATGTTTCGGGAATTTTGTGGAATTTTTTTGGATATGGAGTAGACATAATGAATTTTGTGAGATTTTTCCTAGATTGTGTGGAAAGTTGTAGAGATTTTGTGGGATGTTTCTAGAATTTGGTAGGGTTTTTAGAAAATTTTGGGAATTGTGGGATGTTTCCGGGAATTTTGTGGAATTTTTTTGGACATGGAGTAGACATAATGAATTTTGTGAGATTTTTCCTAGATTTTGTGGAAAGTTGTAGAGATATTGTGGGATGTTTATTTAATATGGTAGGGTTTTGAGAAGATTTTGGGAATTTTGTGGGATGTTTCGGGAATTTTGTGGGATCTTTGTGGAATTTTGAGGGATTTTGAGGAGACATGAAGAATTTTGAGGGATTTTTCCTAGAGTGTGTGGAAAATTGTCAAGATTTTGTGGGATGTTTCTTGAATTTGGTAGCGTTTTGAGAAAATTTCGAGAATTTTGTGGGATCCTTCTGGAATTTCATGTAATTTTGTGGAATTTTGAGGGATTTTGAGGCAACCTGAAGAATTTTGAGGGATTTTTCAGAGATTATGTGGAAAGTTCTCAAGATTTTGTGGGATGTTTCTGGAATTTTGTGGGAATTTTTTGTGGAATTTTTTTGGATTTTTAGGAGATATGAAGAATTTTGATGGATTTTTCCTAGACTGTGTGGAAAATTGTCAAGATTTTGTGGGATGTTTCTGGAATTTTGTGGGACTTTTTTGGAATTTTAAGGCATCTGGATGGATTTTTCCTAGATTGTGTGGAAAGTTGTCAAGATTTTGTGGGATGTTTCTGGAAGCTGGTAGGGTTTTGAGAAGATTTTGGGAATTTTTTGGGAATTTTGTAAAATTTTTGGGGATATTGACTAGACATGAAGAATTTTGATGGATTTTCCCTAGATTGTGTGGAAAGTTGTCAAGATTTTGTGGGATGTTTCTCGAATTTGGTAGGGTTTTGAGAAGATTTTGAGAATTTAGGGGGATGTTTTAGGAATTTTGTGGGATATTGAGGAGACATGAAGAATTTTGACGGATTTTTACTAGATTGTGTGGAAAGTTGTCGAGATTTTTGTGGGATGTTTCTGGAATTTGTTAGGGTTTCGAGAGGATTTTGTGAATTGTGTGGGATGTTTTGGGAATTTTGTGGAATTTTTTTGGATATGGAGTAGACATAAGGAATTTAGTGAGATTTTTCCTAGATTGTGTGGAAAGTTGTAGAGTTTTTGTGGGATGTTTCTAGAATTTGGTAGGGTTTTGAGAAGATTCATAGAATTTTGTGGGATGTTTCTGGAGTTTTGTGGGAACTTTGTGGAATTTTGCGGGATTTTGAGGAGACATGAAGAATTTAGATGGATTTTTCCGAGACTGTGTGGAAAGTTGTCAAGGTTTTGCGGGATGTTACTGGAATTTCGAAGGGTTTTGAGAAAATTTTGGGAATTTTGTGGGATGTTTCGGGAATTTTGTGGAATTTTTTTGGATATGGAGTAGACATAAGGAATTTAGTGAGATTTTTCCTAGATTGTGTGGAAAGTTGTCGAGATTTTGTGGGATGTTTATTTAATATGGTAGGGTTTTGAGCAGATTTTGGGAATTTTGTGGGATGTTTCTGGAATTTTGTGGGATCTTTGTGGAATTTTGAGGGATTTTGAGGAGACATGAAGAATTTAGATGGATTTTTCCGAGACTGTGTGGAAAGTTGTCAAGGATTTGCGGGATGTTACTGGAATTTCGAAGGGTTTTGAGAAAATTTTGGGAATTTTGTGGGATGTTTCGGGAATTTTGTGGAATTTTTTTGGATATGGAGTAGACATGAGGAATTTTGTGAGATTTTTCCTAGATTGTGTGGAAAGTTGTCGAGATTTTGTGGGATGTTTATTTAATATGGTAGGGTTTTGAGACGATTCATAGAATTTTGTGGGATGTTTCTGGAATTTTGTGGGCTCTTTGTGGAATTTTGAGGGATTTTGATGAGACATGAAGAATTTAGATGGATTTTTCCGAGACTGTGTGGAAAGTTGTCAAGGTTTTGCGGGATGTTACTGGAATTTCGAAGGGTTTTGAGAAAATTTTGGGAATTTTGTGGGATGTTTCGGGAATTTTATGGAATTGTTTTGGATATGGAGTAGACATAAGGAATCTTGTGAGAATTTTCCTAGATTGTGTGGAAAGTTGTCGAGATTTTGTGGGATGTTTCTGTAATTTGGTAGGGTTTTGAGAAGATTTTGGGAATTTTGTGGGATGTTTCTGGAATTTTGTGGGAACTTTGTTGAATTTTGAGGGATTTTGAGGCAACCTGAAGAATTTTGAGGGATTTTTCAGATATTATGTGGAAAGTTCTCAAGATTTTGTGGGATGTTTCTGGAATTTTGTGGGAATTTTTTGTGGAATTTTTTTGGATTTTTAGGAGATATGAAGAATTTTGATGGATTTTTCCTAGACTGTGTGGAAAATTGTCAAGATTTTGTGGGATGTTTCTGGAATTTTGTGGGACTTCTTTGGAATTTTAAGGCATCTGGAGGGATTTTTCCTAGATTGTGTGGAAAGTTGTCAAGATTTTGTGGGATGTTTCTGGAAGCTGGTAGGGTTTTGAGAAGATTTTGAAAATTTAGGGGGATGTTTTAGGAATTTTGTGGGATATTGAGGAGACATGAAGAATTTTGACGGATTTTTACTAGATTGTGTGGAAAGTTGGCGAGATTTTTGTGGGATGTTTCTGGAATTTGTTAGGATTTCGAGAGGATTTTGTGAATTGTGTGGGATGTTTTGGGAATTTTGTGGAATTTTTTTGGATATGGAGTAGACATAATGAATTTTGTGAGATTTTTCCTAGATTGTGTGGAAAGTTGTAGAGATTTTGTGGGATGTTTCTAGAATTTGGTAGGGTTTTGAGAAGATTCATAGAATTTTGTGGGATGTTTCTGGAGTTTTGTGGGAACTTTGTGGAATTTTGAGGGATTTTGAGGAGACATGAAGAATTTTGATGGATTTTTCCTAGACTGTGTGGAAAGTTGTCAAGATTTTGCGGGATGTTACTGGAATTTCGAAGGGTTTTGAGAAAATTTTGGCAATTTTGTGGGATGTTTCGGGAATTTTGTGGAATTTTTTTGGATATGGAGTAGACATAAGGAATTTTGTGAGATTTTTCCTAGATTGTGTGGAAAGTTGTCGAGATTTTGTGGGATGTTTATTTAATATGGTAGGGTTTTGAGACGATTCATAGAATTTTGTGGGATGTTTCTGGAATTTTGTGGGATCTTTGTGGAATTTTGAGGGATTTTGAGGAGACATGAAGAATTTAGATGGATTTTTCCTAGACTGTGTGGAAAGTTGTCAAGGTTTTGCGGGATGTTACTGGAATTTCGAAGGGTTTTGAGAAAATTTTGGCAATTTTGTGGGATGTTTCGGGAATTTTGTGGAATTGTTTTGGATATGGAGTAGACATAAGGAATTTTGTGAGATTTTTCCTAGATTGTGTGGAAAGTTGTCGAGATTTTGTGGGATGTTTATTTAATATGGTAGGGTTTTGAGACGATTCATAGAATTCTGTGGGATGTTTCTGGAATTTTGAGGGAACTTTGTGGAATTTTGAGGGATTTTGAGGCAACCTGAAGAATTTTGAGGGATTTTTCAGAGATTATGTGGAAAGTTCTCAAGATTTTGTGGGATGTTTCTGGAATTTTGTGGGAATTTTTTGTGGAATTTTTTTGGATTTTTAGGAGATATGAAGAATTTTGATGGATTTTTCCTAGACTGTGTGGAAAATTGTCAAGATTTTGTGGGATGTTTCTGGAATTTTGTGGGACTTTTTTGGAATTTTAAGGCATCTGGATGGATTTTTCCTAGATTGTGTGGAAAGTTGTCAAGATTTTGTGGGATGTTTCTGGAAGCTGGTAGGGTTTTGAGAAGATTTTGGGAATTTAGGGGGATGTTTTAGGATTTTTGTGGGATATTGAGGAGACATGAAGAATTTTGACGGATTTTTACTAGATTGTGTGGAAAGTTGGCGAGATTTTTGTGGGATGTTTCTGGAATTTGTTAGGGTTTCGAGAGGATTTTGTGAATTGTGTGGGATGTTTTGGGAATTTTGTGGAATTTTTTTGGATATGGAGTAGACATAAGGAATTTTGTGAGATTTTTCCTAGATTGTGTGGAAAGTTGTAGAGATTTTGTGGGATGTTTCTAGAATTTGGTAGGGTTTTGAGAAAATTTTGGGAATTGTGGGATGTTTCCGGGAATTTTGTGGAATTTTTTTGGACATGGAGTAGACATAATGAATTTTGTGAGATTTTTCCTAGATTTTGTGGAAAGTTGTAGAGATATTGTGGGATGTTTATTTAATATGGTAGGGTTTTGAGAAGATTTTGGGAATTTTGTGGGATGTTTCGGGAATTTTGTGGGATCTTTGTGGAATTTTGAGGGATTTTGAGGAGTCATGAAGAATTTTGATGGATTTTTCCGAGATTGTGTGGAAAATTGTCAAGATTTTGTGGGATGTTTCTTGAATTTGGTAGCGTTTTGAGAAAATTTCGAGAATTTTGTGGGATCTTTCTGGAATTTCATGTAATTTTGTGGAATTTTGAGGGATTTTGAGGCAACCTGAAGAATTTTGAGGGATTTTTCAGAGATTATGTGGAAAGTTCTCAAGATTTTGTGGGATGTTTCTGGAATTTTGTGGGAATTTTTTGTGGAATTTTTTTGGATTTTTAGGAGATATGAAGAATTTTGATGGATTTTTCCTAGACTGTGTGGAAAATTGTCAAGATTTTGTGGGATGTTTCTGGAATTTTGTGGGACTTCTTTGGAATTTTAAGGCATCTGGAGGGATTTTTCCTAGATTGTGTGGAAAGTTGTCAAGATTTTGTGGGATGTTTCTGGAAGCTGGTAGGGTTTTGAGAAGATTTTGAAAATTTAGGGGGATGTTTTAGGAATTTTGTGGGATATTGAGGAGACATGAAGAATTTTGACGGATTTTTACTAGATTGTGTGGAAAGTTGGCGAGATTTTTGTGGGATGTTTCTGGAATTTGTTAGGATTTCGAGAGGATTTTGTGAATTGTGTGGGATGTTTTGGGAATTTTGTGGAATTTTTTTGGATATGGAGTAGACATAATGAATTTTGTGAGATTTTTCCTAGATTGTGTGGAAAGTTGTCGAGATTTTGTGGGATGTTTCTAGAATTTGGTAGGGTTTTGAGAAGATTCATAGAATTTTGTGGGATGTTTCTGGAGTTTTGTGGGAACTTTGTGGAATTTTGAGGGATTTTGAGGAGACATGAAGAATTTTGATGGATTTTTCCTAGACTGTGTGGAAAGTTGTCAAGGTTTTGCGGGATGTTACTGGAATTTCGAAGGGTTTTGAGAAAATTTTGGGAATTTTGTGGGATGTTTCGGGAATTTTGTGGAATTTTTTTGGATATGGAGTAGACATAAGGAATTTTGTGAGATTTTTCCTAGATTGTGTGGAAAGTTGTCGAGATTTTGTGGGATGTTTATTTAATATGGTAGGGTTTTGAGACGATTCATAGAATTTTGTGGGATGTTTCTGGAATTTTGTGGGATCTTTGTGGAATTTTGAGGGATTTTGAGGAGACATGAAGAATTTAGATGGATTTTTCCTAGACTGTGTGGAAAGTTGTCAAGGTTTTGCGGGATGTTACTGGAATTTCGAAGGGTTTTGAGAAAATTTTGGCAATTTTGTGGGATGTTTCGGGAATTTTGTGGAATTGTTTTGGATATGGAGTAGACATAAGGAATTTTGTGAGATTTTTCCTAGATTGTGTGGAAAGTTGTCGAGATTTTGTGGGATGTTTATTTAATATGGTAGGGTTTTGAGACGATTCATAGAATTTTGTGGGATGTTTCTGGAATTTTGTGGGAACTTTGTGGAATTTTGAGGGATTTTGAGGCAACCTGAAGAATTTTGAGGGATTTTTCAGAGATTATGTGGAAAGTTCTCAAGATTTTGTGGGATGTTTCTGGAATTTTGTGGGAATTTTTTGTGGAATTTTTTTGGATTTTTAGGAGATATGAAGAATTTTGATGGATTTTTCCTAGACTGTGTGGAAAATTGTCAAGATTTTGTGGGATGTTTCTGGAATTTTGTGGGACTTTTTTGGAATTTTAAGGCATCTGGATGGATTTTTCCTAGATTGTGTGGAAAGTTGTCAAGATTTTGTGGGATGTTTCTGGAAGCTGGTAGGGTTTTGAGAAGATTTTGGGAATTTAGGGGGATGTTTTAGGATTTTTGTGGGATATTGAGGAGACATGAAGAATTTTGACGGATTTTTACTAGATTGTGTGGAAAGTTGGCGAGATTTTTGTGGGATGTTTCTGGAATTTGTTAGGGTTTCGAGAGGATTTTGTGAATTGTGTGGGATGTTTTGGGAATTTTGTGGAATTTTTTTGGATATGGAGTAGACATAAGGAATTTTGTGAGATTTTTCCTAGATTGTGTGGAAAGTTGTAGAGATTTTGTGGGATGTTTCTAGAATTTGGTAGGGTTTTGAGAAAATTTTGGGAATTGTGGGATGTTTCCGGGAATTTTGTGGAATTTTTTTGGACATGGAGTAGACATAATGAATTTTGTGAGATTTTTCCTAGATTTTGTGGAAAGTTGTAGAGATATTGTGGGATGTTTATTTAATATGGTAGGGTTTTGAGAAGATTTTGGGAATTTTGTGGGATGTTTCGGGAATTTTGTGGGATCTTTGTGGAATTTTGAGGGATTTTGAGGAGTCATGAAGAATTTTGATGGATTTTTCCGAGATTTTGTGGAAAATTGTCAAGATTTTGTGGGATGTTTCTTGAATTTGGTAGCGTTTTGAGAAAATTTCGAGAATTTTGTGGGATCTTTCTGGAATTTCATGTAATTTTGTGGAATTTTGAGGGATTTTGAGGCAACCTGAAGAATTTTGAGGGATTTTTCAGAGATTATGTGGAAAGTTCTCAAGATTTTGTGGGATGTTTCTGGAATTTTGTGGGAATTTTTTGTGGAATTTTTTTGGATTTTTAGGAGATATGAAGAATTTTGATGGATTTTTCCTAGACTGTGTGGAAAATTGTCAAGATTTTGTGGGATGTTTCTGGAATTTTGTGGGACTTTTTTGGAATTTTAAGGCGTCTGGATGGATTTTTCCTAGATTGTGTGGAAAGTTGTCAAGATTTTGTGGGATGTTTCTGGAAGCTGGTAGGGTTTTGAGAAGATTTTGGGAATTTTTTGGGAATTTTGTAAAATTTTTGGGGATATTGACTAGACATGAAGAATTTTGATGGATTTTCCCTAGATTGTGTGGAAAGTTGTCAAGATTTTGTGGGATGTTTCTCGAATTTGGTAGGGTTTTGAGAAGATTTTGAGAATTTAGGGGGATGTTTTAGGAATTTTGTGGGATATTGAGGAGACATGAAGAATTTTGACGGATTTTTACTAGATTGTGTGGAAAGTTGTCGAGATTTTGTGGGATGTTTCTGGAATTTGTTAGGGTTTCGAGAGGATTTTGTGAATTGTGTGGGATGTTTTGGGAATTTTGTGGAATTTTTTTGGATATGGAGTAGACATAATGAATTTTGTGAGATTTTTCCTAGATTGTGTGGAAAGTTGTAGAGATTTTGTGGGATGTTTCTAGAATTTGGTAGGGTTTTGAGAAAATTTTGGGAATTGTGGGATGTTTCCGGGAATTTTGTGGAATTTTTTTGGACATGGAGTAGACATAATGAATTTTGTGAGATTTTTCCTAGATTTTGTGGAAAGTTGTAGAGATATTGTGGGATGTTTATTTAATATGGTAGGGTTTTGAGAAGATTTTGGGAATTTTGTGGGATGTTTCGGGAATTTTGTGGGATCTTTGTGGAATTTTGAGGGATTTTGAGGAGTCATGAAGAATTTTGATGGATTTTTCCGAGATTGTGTGGAAAATTGTCAAGATTTTGTGGGATGTTTCTTGAATTTGGTAGCGTTTTGAGAAAATTTCGAGAATTTTGTGGGATCTTTCTGGAATTTCATGTAATTTTGTGGAATTTTGAGGGATTTTGAGGCAACCTGAAGAATTTTGAGGGATTTTTCAGAGATTATGTGGAAAGTTCTCAAGATTTTGTGGGATGTTTCTGGAATTTTGTGGGAATTTTTTGTGGAATTTTTTTGGATTTTTAGGAGATATGAAGAATTTTGATGGATTTTTCCTAGACTGTGTGGAAAATTGTCAAGATTTTGTGGGATGTTTCTGGAATTTTGTGGGACTTTTTTGGAATTTTAAGGCATCTGGATGGATTTTTCCTAGATTGTGTGGAAAGTTGTCAAGATTTTGTGGGATGTTTCTGGAAGCTGGTAGGGTTTTGAGAAGATTTTGGGAATTTTTGGGGAATTTTGTAAAATTTTGGGGGATATTGACTAGACATGAAGAATTTTGATGGATTTTCCCTAGTTTGTGTGGAAAGTTGTCAAGATTTTGTGGGATGTTTCTCGAATTTGGTAGGGTTTTGAGAAGATTTTGAGAATTTCGGGGGATGTTTTAAGAATTTTGTGGGATATTGAGGAGACATGAAGAATTTTGACAGATTTTTACTAGATTGTGTGGAAAGTTGGCGAGATTTTTGTGGGATGTTTCTGGAATTTGTTAGGGTTTCGAGAGGATTTTGTGAATTGTGTGGGATGTTTCGGGAATTTTGTGGAATTTTTTTGGATATGGAGTAGACATAATGAATTTTGTGAGATTTTTCCTAGATTGTGTGGAAAGTTGTAGAGATTTTGTGGGATGTTTCTAGAATTTGGTAGGGTTTTGAGAAGATTCATAGAATTTTGTGGGATGTTTCTGGAATTTTGTGGGAACTCTGTGGAATTTTGAGGGATTTTGAGGAGACATGAAGAATTTTGATGGATTTTTCCTAGACTGTGTGGAAAGTTCTCAAGATTTTGTGGGATGTTTCAGGAATTTTGTGGAATATTTTTGTGGGATTTTAAGGCATTTTGATGGATTTTTCCGAGATTGTGTGGAAAGTTGTTGAGATTTTGTGGGATGTTTCTGGAATTTTGTTGCGTTTTCACAAGGTTTATCACAATTTGTGGGATGTTTGAGAAATTTTGTGGGATTTTCGTGGGTATTTGAAAAAATTTTAATAATTTTGCAAGATTTACCTGGAATTTAGTGGCATTTCTTTGCAATGTTCTGGGATACTGAGGAGACTTGAACAATTTTGAGGGATTTTTCTTATTTTGTGTCAATTTGTGGAGATTTTGTGGGATGTTTCTGGAATTCTATGGGATTTCTGTAGAATTTTGTGAAATATTGACATGACTTGATGAATTTGGATGCATTTTTCCTAATTTGTGGGGGAAGTTGTCAAGATTTTGTGGGATGTATCTGGAATTTTGAGGGATTTTTGTGGAATTTTGAGGAATTTTGAAGCGACCTGAAGAATTTTGAGGGATTTTTCTGAGATTATGTGGAAAGTTGTCAAGATTTTGAGGGATGTTTCTGGAATTTGTTAGGGTTTTGAGAAGATTTCACAAATTTTGTGGGATGTTTCTGGAATTTTGTGGGAATTTTGTGGAGTTTTGAGGGATAATGATGAGACATGAAAAATTTTGATTGATTTTTCCTAGACTGTGTGGAAAGTTGTCAAGGTTTTGCGGGATGTTACTGGAATTTTGAAGGGTTTTGAGAAAATTTTGGAAATTTTGTGGGATGTTTCGGGAATTTTGTGGAATTTTTTTGGATATGGAGTAGACATAAGGAATTTTGTGAGATTTTTCCTAGATTGTGTGGAAAATTGTAGGGATTTTGTGGGATGTTTATTTAATATGGTAGGGTTTTGAGACGATTCATAGAATTTTGTGGGATGTTTCTTGAATTTTGTGGGATCTTTGTGGAATTTTGAGGGATTTTGATGAGACATGAAGAATTTAGATTGATTTTTCCAAGACTGTGTGGAAAGTTGTCAAGGTTTTGCGGGATGTTACTGGAATTTCGAAGGGTTTTGAGAAAATTTTGGGAATTTTGTGGGATGTTTCGGGAATTTTGTGGAATTTTTTTGGATATGGAGTAGACATAAGGAATTTTGTGAGATTTTTCCTAGATTGTGTGGAAAGTTGTCGAGATTTTGTGGGATGTTTATTTCATATGGTAGGGTTTTGAGACGATTTTGGGAATTTTGTGGGATGTTTCTGGAATTTTGTGGGATCTTTGTGGAATTTTGAGGGATTTTGAGGAGACATGAAGAATTTAGATGGATTTTTCCTAGACTGTGTGGAAAGTTGTCAAGGTTTTGCGGGATGTTACTGGAATTTCGAAGGGTTTTGAGAAAATTTTGGGAATTTTGTGGGATGTTTCGGGAATTTTGTGGAATTTTTTTGGATATGGAGTAGACATAAGGAATTTTGTGAGATTTTTCCTAGATTGTGTGGAAAGTTGTCGAGATTTTGTGGGATGTTTATTTAATATGGTAGGGTTTTGAGAAGATTTTGGGAATTTTGTGGGATGTTTCTGGAATTTTGTGGGATCTTTGTGGAATTTTGAGGGATTTTGAAGCGACATGAAGAATTTTGATGGCGTTTTCCTAGACTGTGTGGAAAATTGTCAAGATTTTGTGGGATGTTTCTTGAATTTGGTAGCGTTTTGAGAAAATTTCGAGAATTTTGTGGGATCTTTCTGGAATGTCATGTAATTTTGTGGAATTTTCAGGGATTTTGAGGCAACCTGAAGAATTTTGAGGGATTTTTCAGAGATTATGTGGAAAGTTCTCAAGATTTTGTGGGATGTTTCTGGAATTTTGTGGGAATTTTTTGTGGAATATTTTTGGATTTTTAGGAGATATGAAGAATTTTGATGGATTTTTCCTAGACTGTGTGGAAAATTGTCAAGATTTTGTGGGATGTTTCTGGAATTTTGTGGGACTTTTTTGGAATTTTAAGGCATCTGGATGGATTTTTCCTAGATTGTGTGGAAAGTTGTCAAGATTTTGTGGGATGTTTCTGGAAGCTGGTAGGGTTTTGAGAAGATTTTGGGAATTTTTGGGGAATTTTGTAAAATTTTGGGGGATATTGACTAGACATGAAGAATTTTGATGGATTTTCCCTAGTTTGTGTGGAAAGTTGTCAAGATTTTGTGGGATGTTTCTCGAATTTGGTAGGGTTTTGAGAAGATTTTGAGAATTTAGGGGGATGTTTTAGGAATTTTGTGGGATATTGAGGAGACATGAAGAATTTTGACGGATTTTTACTAGATTGTGTGGAAAGTTGTCGAGATTTTGTGGGATGTTTCTGGAATTTGTTAGGGTTTCGAGAGGATTTTGTGAATTGTGTGGGATGTTTCGGGAATTTTGTGGAATTTTTTTGGATATGGAGTAGACATAATGAATTTTGTGAGATTTTTCCTAGATTGTGTGGAAAGTTGTAGAGATTTTGTGGGATGTTTCTAAAATTTCGTAGGGTTTTGAGAAGATTCATAGAATTTTGTGGGATGTTTCTGGAATTTTGTGGGAACTCTGTGGAATTTTGAGGGATTTTGAGGAGACATGAAGAATTTTGATGGATTTTTCCTAGACTGTGTGGAAAGTTTTCAAGATTTTGTGGGATGTTTCAGGAATTTTGTGGAATATTTTTGTGGGATTTTAAGGCATTTTGATGGATTTTTCCGAGAATGTGTGGAAAGTTGTAGAGATTTTGTGGGATGTTTCTGGAATTTCGAAGAGTTTTGAGAAGATTTTGGGAATTTTGTGGGATGTTTCTGGAATTTTGTTGCGTTTTCACAAGGTTTATCACAATTTGTGGGATGTTTGAGAAATTTTGTGGGATTTTCGTGGGTATTTGAAAAAATTTTAATAATTTTGCAAGATTTACCTGGAATTTAGTGGCATTTCTTTGCAATGTTCTGGGATACTGAGGAGACTTGAACAATTTTGAGGGATTTTTCTTATTTTGTGTCAATTTGTGGAGATTTTGTGGGATGTTTCTGGAATTCTATGGGATTTCTGTAGAATTTTGTGAAATATTGACATGACTAGATGAATTTGGATGCATTTTTCCTAATTTGTGGGGGAAGTTGTCAAGATTTTGTGGGATGTATCTGGAATTTTGAGGGATTTTTGTGGAATTTTGAGGAATTTTGAGGCGACCTGAAGAATTTTGAGGGATTTTTCCGAGATTATGTGGGAAGTTCGCAAGATTTTGTGGGATGTTTCTAGAATATGGTAGGGTTTTGAGAAGATTTTGGGAATTTTGTGGGATGTTTCTGGAATTTTGTGGGAATTTTGTGGAGTTTTGAGGGATAATGATGAGACATGAAGAATTTAGATGGATTTTTCCTAGACTGTGTGGAAAGTTGTCAAGGTTTTGCGGGATGTTACTGGAATTTCGAAGGGTTTTGAGAAAATTTTGGCAATTTTGTGGGATGTTTCGGGAATTTTGTGGAATTTTTTTGGATATGGAGTAGACATAAGGAATTTTGTGAGATTTTTCCTAGATTGTGTGGAAAATTGTAGGGATTTTGTGGGATGTTTATTTAATATGGTAGGGTTTTGAGACGATTTTGGGAATTTTGTGGGATGTTTCTGGAATTTTGTGGGATCTTTGTGGAATTTTGAGGGATTTTGAGGAGACATGAAGAATTTTGATGGATTTTTCCTAGACTGTGTGGAAAGTTGTCAAGGTTTTGCGGGATGTTACTGGAATTTCGAAGGGTTTTGAGAAAATTTTGGGAATTTTGTGGGATGTTTCGGGAATTTTGTGGAATTTTTTTGGATATGGAGTAGACATAAGATATTTTGTGAGATTTTTCCTAGATTGTGTGGAAAGTTGTCGAGATTTTGTGGGATGTTTATTTAATATGGTAGGGTTTTGAGAAGATTTTGGGAATTTTGTGGGATGTTTCTGGAATTTTGTGGGATCTTTGTGGAATTTTGAGGGATTTTGAAGCGACATGAAGAATTTTGATGGCGTTTTCCTAGACTGTGTGGAAAATTGTCAAGATTTTGTGGGATGTTTCTTGAATTTGGTAGCGTTTTGAGAAAATTTCGAGAATTTTGTGGGATCTTTCTGGAATGTCATGTAATTTTGTGGAATTTTCAGGGATTTTGAGGCAACCTGAAGAATTTTGAGGGATTTTTCAGAGATTATGTGGAAAGTTCTCAAGATTTTGTGGGATGTTTCTGGAATTTTGTGGGAATTTTTTGTGGAATTTTTTTGGATTTTTAGGAGATATGAAGAATTTTGATGGATTTTTCCTAGACTGTGTGGAAAATTGTCAAGATTTTGTGGGATGTTTCTGGAATTTTGTGGGACTTTTTTGGAATTTTAAGGCATCTGGATGGATTTTTCCTAGATTGTGTGGAAAGTTGTCAAGATTTTGTGGGATGTTTCTGGAAGCTGGTAGGGTTTTGAGAAGATTTTGGGAATTTTTTGGGAATTTTGTAAAATTTTTGGGGATATTGACTAGACATGAAGAATTTTGATGGATTTTCCCTAGATTGTGTGGAAAGTTGTCAAGATTTTGTGGGATGTTTCTCGAATTTGGTAGGGTTTTGAGAAGATTTTGAGAATTTAGGGGGATGTTTTAGGAATTTTGTGGGATATTGAGGAGACATGAAGAATTTTGACGGATTTTTACTAGATTGTGTGGAAAGTTGTCGAGATTTTGTGGGATGTTTCTGGAATTTGTTAGGGTTTCGAGAGGATTTTGTGAATTGTGTGGGATGTTTCGGGAATTTTGTGGAATTTTTTTGGATATGGAGTAGACATAATGAATTTTGTGAGATTTTTCCTAGATTGTGTGGAAAGTTGTAGAGATTTTGTGGGATGTTTCTAAAATTTCGTAGGGTTTTGAGAAGATTCATAGAATTTTGTGGGATGTTTCTGGAATTTTGTGGGAACTCTGTGGAATTTTGAGGGATTTTGAGGAGACATGAAGAATTTTGATGGATTTTTCCTAGACTGTGTGGAAAGTTCTCAAGATTTTGTGGGATGTTTCAGGAATTTTGTGGAATATTTTTGTGGGATTTTAAGGCATTTTGATGGATTTTTCCGAGATTGTGTGGAAAGTTGTAGAGATTTTGTGGGATGTTTCTGGAATTTCGAAGAGTTTTGAGAAGATTTTGGGAATTTTGTGGGATGTTTCTGGAATTTTGTTGCGTTTTCACAAGGTTTATCACAATTTGTGGGATGTTTGAGAAATTTTGTGGGATTTTCGTGGGTATTTGAAAAAATTTTAATAATTTTGCAAGATTTACCTGGAATTTAGTGGCATTTCTTTGCAATGTTCTGGGATACTGAGGAGACTTGAACAATTTTGAGGGATTTTTCTTATTTTGTGTCAATTTGTGGAGATTTTGTGGGATGTTTCTGGAATTCTATGGGATTTCTGTAGAATTTTGTGAAATATTGACATGACTAGATGAATTTGGATGCATTTTTCCTAATTTGTGGGGGAAGTTGTCAAGATTTTGTGGGATGTATCTGGAATTTTGAGGGATTTTTGTGGAATTTTGAGGAATTTTGAGGCGACCTGAAGAATTTTGAGGGATTTTTCCGAGATTATGTGGGAAGTTCGCAAGATTTTGTGGGATGTTTCTAGAATATGGTAGGGTTTTGAGAAGATTTTGGGAATTTTGTGGGATGTTTCTGGAATTATGTTGGATTTTTGTGGAATTTTGAGGAATTTTGAAGCGACCTGAAGAATTTAGATGGATTTTTCCTAGACTGTGTGGAAAGTTGTCACGATTTTGTGGGATGTTTCTGGAATTTGTTAGGGTTTTGAGAAGATTTCACGAATTTTGTGGGATGTTTCTGGAATTTTATGGGAATTTTGTGGAGTTTTGAGGGATAATGATGAGACATGAAAAATTTTGATTGATTTTTCCTAGACTGTGTGGAAAGTTGTCAAGGTTTTGCGGGATGTTACTGGAATTTCGAAGGGTTTTGAGAAAATTTTGGCAATTTTGTGGGATGTTTCGGGAATTTTGTGGAATTTTTTTGGATATGGAGTAGACATAAGGAATTTTGTGAGATTTTTCCTAGATTGTGTGGAAAGTTGTCGAGATTTTGTGGGATGTTTATTTCATATGGTAGGGTTTTGAGACGATTCATAGAATTTTGTGGGATGTTTCTGGAATTTTGTGGGATCTTTGTGGAATTTTGAGGGATTTTGAGGAGACATGAAGAATTTAGATGGATTTTTCCTAGACTGTGTGGAAAGTTGTCAAGGTTTTGCAGGCTGTTACTGGAATTTTGAAGGGTTTTGAGAAAATTTTGGGAATTTTGTGGGATGTTTCGGGAATTTTGTGGAATTTTTTTGGATATGGAGTAGACATAAGGAATTTTGTGAGATTTTTCCTAGATTGTGTGGAAAATTGTAGGGATTTTGTGGGATGTTTCTGGAATTTGGTAGGGTTTTGAGATGGTTTTTGAAATTTTGTGCGATATTGAGGGGTCATGAAGAATTTTGAGGGTTTTTTCCGATATTTTGTGGAAAGTTCTCAAGATTTTGTAGGATGTTACTGGAATTTCGAAAAGTTTTGAGAAGATTTTGGGAATTCTGTGGGATGTTTCTGGAATTTGGTAGGGTTTTGAGTAGATTTTGGAATTTTGTGCAATATTTCTGGAATTTGGTAGGGTTTTGAGAAAATTTTGGGAATTTTGTGGGATGTTTCTGGAATTTTGTGGGATCTTTGTGGAATTTTGAGGGATTTTGAGGAGACATGAAGAATTTTGATGGATTTTTCCTAGATTGTGCGGAAAGTTGTCAAGATTTTGTGGGATGTTTCTTGAATTTGGTAGCGTTTTGAGAAAATTTTGGGAATTTTGTGGGATCTTTCTGGAATTTCATGTAATTTTGTGGAATTTTGAGGGATTTTGAGGAGACATAAAAAATTTTGAGGGATTTTTCAGAGATTTTGTGGAAAGTTCTCAAGATTTTGTGGGATGTTTCTGGAATATGGAAGGGTTTGGATAAGATTTCTGTAATTTTGTGGGATGTTTAAAGAACTTTCTGGGATTTTTTGTGGAATTTCTTTGGATTTTTAGGAGACATGAAGAATATTCATAGATTTTTCTGAGATTGTGTGGAAAGTTGTCAAGATTTTGTGGGATGTTTCTGGAATTTGGAATGGTTTGGAGAAGATTTCTGTAATTTTGTGGGATGTTTCTGGAATTTTGTGGGATATTGAATTTACTTGAAGAATTTTGATGGATTTTTCCTAGATTGTGGGTAAACTTGACACGATTTTGTTGCATATTTCTGGAATTTGGTAGGGTTTTGAGAAGATTCATAGAATTTTGTGGGATATTTCTGGAATTTTGTGGGATTTTTGTTGAATTTTGAGGAGACATGAAGAATTTTGAGGGATTTTCCCTAGATTGTGCGGAAAGTTCTCAAGATTTTGTGGGATGTTTCTGTAATTTGGTAGGGTTTTGAGAAGATTTTGGGAATTTTGTCGGATTTTTCTGCAATTTTGTGGGATTTTTGTTTAATTTTGAAGAGACATGAAGAATTTTGAGTGATTTTTCCTAGATTGTGTTGAAAAGTTTTCTCGATTTTGTAGGAAGTTTCTGGAATTTGGTAGGGTTTTGAGAAGATTTTGGGAATTTTGCGGGATGTTTCTGAAATTCTTTGGGATATTTAGTTATGCCGTAGAATTTTGATGGATTTTTCTGAGATTGTGTGGAA
Source organism: Cyanistes caeruleus (assembly GCF_971803275.1). Lineage (NCBI taxonomy): Eukaryota > Metazoa > Chordata > Aves > Passeriformes > Paridae > Cyanistes > Cyanistes caeruleus. Next base: position 490,156 of record NW_028255925.1, on the reverse strand, counting down.
AGTTTTCAAGATTTTGTGGGATGTTTTAGGAATTTTTTAGGGTTTTGAGAAGATTTTGGGGATTTTGTGGGATGTTTCTGGAATTATTTGGGAATTTTGAGGAGACCTGAAGAATTTTGATGGATTTTTCTGAGATTGTGTGGAAAGTTTTCAAGATTTTGTTGGATATTTCTACAATTTGGTAGGGTTTTGAGAAGATTTTGGGAATTTTTGAGGGATTTTTCCAGAATTTCTTTGGGTTTTTTTAGAATTTTGAGGGATTTTTGAGGAGACATGAAGAGTTTTGACGGATTTTTCGTAGATTGTGTGGAAATTTGTCAAGATTTTGTGGGATGTTACTGAAATTTCGAAGAGTTTTGAGAAGATTTCGCGAATTTTGTGGGATATTTCAGGAATTTTGCGGGAATTTTGTGGAATATTTTTTGGGGATATTGAAGAGATATGAAGAATTTTGAGGGATTTTTCCTAAATTGTGTGGAAAGGTGTCCAAATTTTGTGGAATGTTTTTGGAATTTGGTAGGGTTCTGAGAAGATTTTGGGAATTTTGTGGGAATTTTCTAGAATTTTTTTGGATTTTGAGGCGACAAGAAGAATTTTGATGGATTTGTCCTAGATTGTGTGGAAAGTTCTCAAGATTTTGTGTGCTATGACGGGAATTTCGAAGGGTTTTGCGAAGATTTAGAGAATTTTGTGGGATGTTTCTAAAATTTGGTACGGTTTTGAGAAGATTTGTGGAATTTTGTGGGATGATTCTGGAATTTGGTAGGGGTTTGAGAAGATTTCGGGGATTTTAGTGGGTGTTTTTGGAATTTTTGTAGATATTGTGGAGACATGAAGAATTTTGATGGATTTTTACAAGATTGTGTGGAAAGTTGTCAAGATTTTGTGGGATGTTTCTGGAAGCTGGTAGGGTTTTGAGAAGATTTCGGGAATTTTGTCGGATATTTCTGGAATTATTTGGGAATTTTGAGGAGATATGAAGAATTTTGTGAGATTTTTCCTAGGTTGTGTGGAAAGTCGTCAAGATTTTGTGGGTTATTACCGGAATTTGGTAGGGTTTTGAGAAGATTCATAGAATTTTGTGGGATGTTTTAGGAATTTTGAGGGATTTTTGTAAAATTGTTTGGGATTTTGAGGAGACATGAAGAATTTTGATGAATATTTCCTAGATTTTGTTCAAAGTTTTCAAGATTTTTGGGGTTGTTTTTGGAATTTGTCTGTGTTTTGAGAAGATTTTGGGAATTTTGTGGGATGTTTTTGGAATTATTTGGGAATTTTAAGGAGACATGAAGAATTTAGAGGGATTTTTCCTAGATTTTGTGGAAAGTTGTGAAGAATTTGTGGGATATTTCTGGAATTTGGTAGGGTTTTGAGAAGATTTCGGGAATTTTGCCAGATGTTTCTGGAATTATTTGGGAATTTTGAGGAGACATATTGGAATTTGATGGATTTTTCTGAGATTGTGTGGAAAGTTGTCAAGATTTCATAGGATGTTTCTGGAATTTTGAGGGACATTGAGTTGACTTGAAGAATTTTGGTAGATTTTTCCTAGAGTGTGTTGAATGTTGTCAAGATTTGCTAGGAGGTTTCTAGATATTGGTGGGGTTTTGAGAAGATTTTGGGAATTTTGTTGGATGTTTCTGGAATTATTTGGGAATTTTGAGGAGACATGAAAAATTTTGAGGAATTTTTCCTAAATTGTGTGGAAAGTTGTCAAGATTTTGTGACATGTTTCAGGAATTCTGTTGGATTTTGAGATGATTTGGGGAATTTTGTGGGTTGTTTCTGGAATTTTATGGGATATTGAGTTGGCTTGAAGAATTTTGATGGATTTTTCCTAGATTTTGTGGAAAGTTGTAGAGATTTTATGGGATGTTTTTGGAATTTGGTAGGGTTTTGAGAAGATTTTGGGAATTTTGAGGGATGTTTTAGGAATTTTGTGGGATATTGAGTTAAGTTGAAGAATTTTGATGGATTTTTCTGAGATTGTATGGATAGTTGTCAAGATTTTGTGGGATGTTTCAGGAATTCTGTAGGGTTTTGTGACAATTTTTTGAATTTTGTTGGATGTTTCTGGAATTTTGTGGGGTTTTTGTAGAACTTTGAAGGATTTTGAGGATACATGAAGAATTTTGCGGGTTTTTTCCTAGATTGCGTGGAAGGTTGTTCAAGATTTTGTAGAATGTTTCTGGAATTTTGAAGGACAATGAGTTGACTTGAAGAATATTGTGGGATTTTTCCGAGATTGTGTGGAAAGTTGTCAAGATCTTGTGAGATGTTTCTTGAATTTGGCAGGGTTTTGAGAAGATTTCGGGAATTTTGTCCGATGTATCTGGAATTATTTGGGAATTTTGAGGAGACACATTGGAATTTGAGGGATTTTTCTGAGATTGTGTGGAAAGTTGTCAAGATTTTGTGGGTTATTTCAGGAATTTGGTAGGGTTTTGAGAAGATTTTGGGAATTTTGTGGGATGTTTCTGGAATTTTGTGTGATTTTTGTAGAATTTTGTGGGATTTTGAGGAGACATGGAGAATTTTGATGGATATTTCCTAGATTTTGTTCAAAGTTGTCAAGATTTTGTGGGATGTTTCTGGAATTTGGTAGGGTTTTGAGAAAATTTCAGTAATTATTTGGGATGTTTCTGAAATTTAGAGTGATTTTTCTTAGATTGTGTGGAAAGTTCTTGATATTTTGTGGGATGTTTCTATAATTTCATAGGATTTTTCTGGAATTTTAAGGCATATTGAGTTGTCTTGAGGAATTTTGAGGGATTTTTCCTAGATTGTGGGGAAAGTTGTCAAGGTTTTTTGGGATGCTTCAGGCATTTTTTAGGGTTTTGAGAATTTTGGGGGAATTTTGTGGGATGTTTCTTGAATTTTGTGGGATTTTTGTGGATTTTGAGTGATTTTGAGGAGATATGAAGAATTTTGATGAATTTTTCCTTGATTGTGTGGAAATTTGTCAAGATTTTTTTTGATGTTTCTGAAATTTGGTAGGGTTTTGAGAAGATTTCAGGAATTTTGTGGGATATTTCTGGAATTTCTTATGTATTTGAGAGAATTTTGTTGGGCTTTTTGTTGTAATGCAGTTAGGAAAAATGGTATGACCCAAAGAATGTACCCCTAAAAATGTAGATTTGTAAGTTCTTTCCCTTATCTTGTTCTCCCCAGGTTCCCTTATTGTTTGTGTAAATTCCCACAGCCCCTTCCCCTGTCCTGAAAAAGGAGTGCCTGTCCATACCTCTTCCTCTTTCCCTTCTGCCATCTCACCCTGAAGGATCCCAAGAAATAAAGCTGCAACTGCCATCTCAGCATAGGGAAAGAGCCTCGTTTTTAGGGCCTCGTCTGGCAAGCTAAAACTACCTCCCCAGCCTCCCTGCCCGCTGCGGGGTGGACAGAGGTAACAGAGGGGCTGGGGACTGAGTTATAATAGCAGGTGGTGTGATGAGTATGTAAGGAGTTTGCTCGTAAAAACAAGAAAATAAAGGGTTAAGCAAGATATTGGCAATTGAAAAGTTCCAAGCAGAACTGGCAGAAACTCCAAGGACATCCTGTTGTTGAGCATAACTTGTATACTCATTACCTTAGCCAGATATGGAGCTTGAAGCATAACTTGTGTATCCAATATTTTAGCCAAAAATGGAGCTTGGCTTGCAGATCAAGGGCGATGCTGTGACGAAGAGGAGCATCTTCCTCCCCACGACCACCGAAAAGCAAAACACGACCACCTAGCAACAAGCCGCGCAGAAGCAGAATCAACCCGGATGACGCAGAAACCGGAACTGAAGACACTGTAAGGGCTCTGAAGTTTGGGGAGGGGGGCGCTAGCCGTTGGTGGAGCGGTGATTCCCCGGCCGCCCAGCGCTGTTTTGCTTGCTGCCGCTTGCTAAAATAAATCAAATTATTTTTATTCAACAAGGATCTTGATTTTTTTATTAATATAATCCATAACAACCACAATTCCCTTCATTAATAATTGACCACTCTTTCTCCCTCTTTATGCTAATTAGTCCTATTTTTAGTCTTTTGATCCTAACTTTTGTCATTTTCTCAGACAGGGTAAAAGGGGCCACTTTGGGGCCCATGGAAACTTTTCTGAGGAACATTTAGGGCAGTTTTGGGTCTGGGCAGGGAATTTAGAAAGAACTTGCGGGTCTGGAGGACACTTGGGGGAGCCAGGTGTGAAGTAGCCCCACTTTGTCCCTCCTGATTAATCCTGGCTAGCTCTGTCGAGGGGAGGGCAGGGAGGCTCTTCATGACCAAGATAAAGACCAAACAGCTGCTTTTCCCTCTGGCATAACGTCAGATGTTTATTCAGGCTGGGATCCAGGAGGAAAAAAAGAGAGGGAGGAAATATTTCCCGGGTACTTTCAAACCTTGGGAGAGGGGCGGGGAGACATATAACACCAAGCAATGGGATAACATTTCAGGGACAGGGAGGGGAAGGGAAAAACACGTCACAGCTGCAGGGAGGGTTTACACAGAAACTAAAGCACACCCAGGATTGTGCACTAGCACATCTCCCCCTATTTTGTTCTATATAATTCATGAAATGAGCTTATATGACTTACTGACCTGAAGTGGCCCACCAAGTACCATTTGCAGGCTGGTGAGGGTTACTCTGGTCTGCCAGCTCTATATGGTTGACATCTGAGGTAGCTGAGATCAGCTTAATTATGCTTTTGTATAGTATCCTGCTTAAAACTCCAAACTCCGTTAGCAAAATAATGACTAGCAGTGACAGAATAGTTTTCACTACTGAAGCCCACCACCCCGAGAGTCCCCAGTTTTTAAACAGTCCATTAAACCAGTCATCTGCTTCTTGCTTGACTTGTCCGATCATGCTTTTCATCTCTTGGAGTGTGGCATGGATGTTAGGAGCTTTCGATGTCAGATTCATGCAGCAGAGACCCTCCAACTCCTGGCACTCGTGCCCGTGGAGCAATAGGAGAAAGTCTATCGCTGCACCATTTTGGAGTGTTGCCTGCCTGCTAACTTCCTCATCTTCTAGGAGGGCACTTATGGCGCTAGATGTTAAATTGGCTTGTTTTACCACCCAGCATTCTAGGTGTCCCAGTTCACCTAGGGCCTTGGCTGCAGCCACCCAAAGAAGGAAAATGGATGCAGCAATTCTTTTTGATTTGGACCAATGAAAAATCTCCGAATCACAATTCTCATCTAAATTTGTAACACTTCTCTTCTGAATTTTCCTCGTCAAATTATTTTTATTGGTCCATTCGCCAATTAATGTTTGATTGGGTGCTAACAGTGATAGACGCCCTCTGGTACACAGCCCTCCGAGGAGACAGGGTGGAATTCCTGCCCATGCGCTATCCCCACAAATGAGGAACAGTCCTTTGGGGAGGCTTTTGAGATGTGTATGAGCTGAGGAGTGCACTTTTGATGTAGCTTAGGACGTGGCACCACCTTTTTGCTGTGAATTCTTCTCAATATTGTACTATATTGTGGAAGGTTTCTTTATTAATTGGAAGACTGACCCTAAAGTGTACACAGTGTAATGCTGGAGAGGAACCCAGTAGCTCTAACTCCTGGGGTTCCTGGCTTGCCTTAGGAAAATGTGGCAGCCACTCTTTGACGGGGTTTTTAAACTCTGCTTCTATTTGAGTGCTGTGGAAATTCATTACCTGCTTCAGGAGTCAGTGTATTAAAGCGATGTGTAAATTCATCATGCTGCAATGGAATTCCTACCAGGCAGGTAGACATAGGATTTTTCGCTGCTCAAGTAGATAGACATATGTTTTCTTGATGAAGTGTTTGTGCCAGGGTCACCCAGATGTTCTGGCGTGGCTGTGCGACGATCCAGGCCGCTGTCAGGCTGCTCAGTGCGAGCAGGATGACAGCAGGGTTAAGGCTCATCATGGATTTGAGTGAGAGGTAGGTTATTTCTAAAAACAAGGAAACAGACATTTTTGGAAACATATTTACTGCCAAAGCATGCAGGTCAGAGGCTAGAAAGGTTTCTTCTTGCTCTCTTCGGTGGCGTCTTCTCTTGGAAGCAACAGCCACTTGCTTCTCATCTCTTATTGCTGGGGCTGGATTCTTTGGAACAAAAGGTTTTACCCGTTTCTGAGGAATCCATCAGGGGCCGGCAGGGGTGGAGACACATGTGTAACCACGCCCCCAGGTGACAAGTTCATAGGGGCCCTTGGTTTGCCAAGTTTCAGGGTCCCTGATTAAAACTGGTGGACGCTGTGACAATTAAAACTGATCATCACTGTTAAAATGCCGAGTCACAGGAGGCTTCATGTTTTCAAATGAGCAGTTTAGGAAATTAATGGCAAACAGAGTTTTACAGGGTTTTTGTTGTGGAGACATCCACACTGCCTAGCTACCTTACCTGGCTAGGACTTGTTTGAGCGTCTGGTGTGCACACTCAATCACAGCTTGACCTGTGGAGGAGTGGGGGATGCCAGTTTTATGTTCCACTCCCCACTGCTGGACAAATTCCAGGAACTCCTTGGATTGATACGCTGGGCCATTATCTGTTTAAATTTCTTTAGGGATTCCCAATACAGAAAAGGCCTGTACTAAGTGTTGTTTGGCATGTACAGATTTTTCTCCTGCATGAGCAGAGGCATACACTGCTCCTGAGTATGTATCAATGCTCACGTGTACATACTTAAGGTGACCAAAACTGGGGATGTCAGTGATATCTGTTGGCCACACTTCACAGCTTTCAATTCCTCGGGGATTAACCCCCAGGCCTAATGATGGCACTGCCTGGAGCTGACAACTGGGACAGGTAGCCACGATGGCTTTAGCCTGACCCCGTGTCAGCTGGAGCTGATGAATCAGTCCTGGCACATTTTGATGGTATCGCTGGTGACTTATCTTTGCCTGTTGGAACACATCTGGGAGACGTGCCTTTTCAGCTGGGGCAGCAAGGGAATCAGCCTCCCGGTTTCCCTCAGCGATTTCACCTGGCAATGGGGCATGCAACTTTATAAGCATCACATAGAAAGGTTGTTCTCGATTTGAAACCAAATAAATCAGTTTTGAAAGCAATCTAAAGAGATGTTCGTTCTCAATGTCCTTGAGAACTGCCTGCTCCGCTCTGGACACCACTCCTGCTACGTAGGCTGAGTCAGTAACCAAATTAATCGGTTCTGAAAACTTCTCAAAGGCTCTAATGGCCGCAGCCAGTTCAGCTATCTGGGGTGACCCCTCTACAAACTCAACATCAGCTTCCCAAAGCTGAGTCTGTGGATTTCTCCAAGTCATCACCGACTTGTGAGATGTCCCAGATGCATCAGTGAACACTGTGAGAGCTTTGAGTGGCCTTTGGCTCCTTTTCTCACAAGGAATGAGGTGGAATTCCTCATGAAACAATTTGTGTGCTGGCGCATGAACTGAAATTTGCCCACTAGAGCTGTCCAGAGCAAACTGGAGGGTAGCATTGCTCTGCAGCAGATGCTCAAACATCTCTTTGGTCAGTCTCTCAGGGGAGTTTTTGCCTTCTCCAGAGAGCCTGACTGGGAGGTGAATACACATAAAGTCACAACCTGCCAGTTCATGCAGCCTTACCCTGGCCAACTGAATCAGCTGAGCCATCAGCTCTTGTGGCTTGGTGATAGTTTTGGGTCATTGATGGGAGAGGAAAACCCATTCTGTTATTAAGAGTGGATCTGTCTGCCCCTCGGCCCACTGGAATATTAACCCAGGTAGGTGTGGCAATTTGCCCAGGACAATAAATTTGAAAGGCAGCTCAGGTTTGAAGCGATGTGCCTGTCTTTCTGTCAAGGCCTTTTGTGCCTTTTCAATCACAATTTTTGCTTCTGGAGTCAGCTCCCTGGGAGACAGCAGCTCTCTCTCCCCTTTCAATAAATTGAGCAGGGGGCCCAGGTCCTCATTGGTGAGACCTAGCCAGGGTCTGACCCGGTTTAGTGACCCGCATAGGGAATGGAGATCTGCTAGAGTTTTAGGATTACCAATAATTTCCAATTTTTGTGCAACAACCATCCTTGCGGTAATTTCCAGGCCCAGGTATTTCCAAGGTGGCATCCTTTGAACTTTGTCTTCCTGCAATTAGAATCCAGCAGAGGTTAAAACTTTAACCACTACATCAAGGGTGTCTTGCAGCATGTTGTGTTTGGGACAGCATACCAAAACATCGTCCATGTAATGCAAAATGATGGCATCTCTCTTTTCAGCACGCACTGAGGACGGCAAAGACCCCACATACCACTGGCAGATGAAGGGGCTTGCTTTCATCCCCTGAGGTAATAACTGTCCAGTGGTACCCTTTCATTGGGGCTTCTCGGTTAATTGTGGGAATGGAAAAGGCAAACCTTGGCGCATCAGCTGGGCCCAGGGGAATTTGAAAAAACCAGTCTTCAATATCCAGTACTGCTAGGAGCCAATTTTGTGGTAACATAGTTGGGGATGGCATACCTGGTTGAAGAGACCCCATGTCCTCTATTTTTTTGTTTCTTTCTCTCAAATCCTGAAGGAGGTGCCATTTATCCTTCCCTGGCTTTTTTATTACAAACACCGGGGAATTCCAAGGGCTGATTGTTTCTACTATGTGTCATTTGGCCAATTATTGTTCTACTAACTTTTCTGGCGCCCCAAGTTTTTGTCTGCTGAGAGGCCACTGGTTCACTCAAACTGGATTATTATCTACCCAAGTGTCTTGGGTTGATTAGGAGGTTAAATTGTATCCCCATTCATCCACCTAACCCAGACACAGGTTTTGTATTCTTAAAATTTCATCTAAGAGTAAAAGTGAGTGGAAAAGAAGCACCAAGTCTGTTATCAGAGACTGTACTTGCTCCCCCCGCATCGGGAGTTTTGACTTCCACACAGACAGACAACAAGACACAGATCGCTTTGGCTTTCCAGCTAGCCGGAGCAGAGAGGTCTTCCTGGACTGTTTTCTTTCCCCTTTTCTGAAACGAATCGAACCTGCTCTGAACTGGGGACTCGAGGGAGCACCGGGAGCTTGCACCCGTGGACTACCGGGAGCCCAGACTGGGCAGCGGCATTTTCCAACACCAGAGAGACTGATAACAGAGCAAACACCCACAGCAAAGAGACCCTCTGAAGTTTGTCATCTCTTCTGAACGGCAAGAGGTTTTGTAATTTGATATCGTTCATTCTTGTGCCGGGTAGTGCTGTGGATGTGAAATAAACAGGTTTTTTCCACTTCTCTCAGAGAAATCTCTTCCCGAACCGGTTGGAGGGTGGGAGAAAAGGGCCACGTGGGTTTGCTTCCCTGGGGGAGCCCCACTGGAGGTTTTCTCCCAAATCTGCCCTAAACCAGGACACCAAGATAACTTTTGGACCGGACACTCTACAGTGGCCTCCATCAAAAATCCAGAGGTGTCTCAGGAATTGATAATTTCACTCCCCACTGGGACATGGTGTCTCTTCCCCACAGCGGGCACTTGTAGTCAATAACAAAAGGTCGGACACTAGCTAACCTACCCTCCGGACCTTCAATCTGGACGATACCTTTAGCAATTTTAGCCAGTTTCATTCCTCCAACACCCTGTATTTTTCCTGCCATGGGTTACAGTTCCCAATGTGAGGGCCACACCTTTTCAGGTATGATAGTCACATCTGCCCCAGTATCAATTAACCCTTCTACATGGAGATGTTCTGATTTATGTGTTAAGTTCCATCCCATAATGGGTTTGTCTTCACCCACTACTTCTGCCCAGTAGACTCCTGGTGCTTTGTCATCTACTGGGATTTCTGTTGGAACAGGGATCACCTGGGCTATTACCTGCCCTTTGTCTACATAGAAAGGTGGTTGAGGGCACCTAGCTAAGAGAGTGAGGTGTGTTAGGTCTCCCTTAATTGTCATGGGAGCCACCTCAATCTCTATTGGTGAATGTGCTGTGTCTCCAATAGCAAAATACCTACTATCCAGTCCAGACGGGTCTTGTGAATTATCCTGCAAGTCTACTCCAATGACAGTCCAACGATCAGATCTGAAGCAAAAAGCTTTAGAAGTTATGTCGTGGTTTTAAACCAGTAACTAAGAAAATTACTTATTTCTTGCTGTGAGATATGGATTAGAACAAGAGCAAAACAGGCATAAAACTTAAAAGGAATAAAGAACGTTTATTCACAAACTACAATAATAAGAACAACAGAATAAACTTCCAGAAAAACCTTTTTTATCCCCCACTACCCACTATTCCCTTGTTCACATGACCACAGAGACAAAAACTTTGGAACTTGGATGGTTAGAACAGTCCCAATTCCTGCTACAGTCTTTTCACCAGTCTTTGTAGAGAAACAGAAGTCTCTTTCTGTTAATTTATGGAGTTTCTCACTAGAAAACTACTTCTGTTATAGTTTTCTATTGCCCTGATGTCAGCTGCCCAGAACTGCTGTTATCAGAGCTCACTCCTCCCATTTCACATCACTCTGAAGTGTGTATGGGCCATGAGTCTAGGGATGGCATTTTAAGGACGAGTTATTCAAAAGCAAAAGTCTTCTTCATCTGTCTCTGTAAGCTTCACTAGAAAACAGTTTTCTCATTGCCTCTTAAGGCTTCAAATCCTCCAGCACTTCACTGTACCACAATTACTCTACTTTTTACTCAAAATTTACACTTTGAACACTTTATTCCCCCCTACATACTCTATCATGAATTAAAGGAGTTCTTTCAGGACTTTATTGTCCATCTCCATAACTTGAACAGAAAAATATTTCATCTTAATTAAAGCACCTCCTTATTCTCTACCTTTTCTGAAGCTTCTTTTCTTTTCTGTCACTGGTAGTTTATAAAGTCTCTTTTCATGTTGATCAATCTCTTTTTCCCTCTCTGGATAAAAAGATTAATCTGCAAGTCTCATCTGGGTAATGAAAGGGTTAAAATCTTGCCCAGGCTTTGTAGATGGTTCTGTGACTTCTGTCAGTGCAGGAGCTGGAGCTGTCATTGATAGAAGATTCCTCATGGCTGTTCTGGAAAGTGTAGTCGCCGCCTTAGCCCGCCGCAGGTTCAGAGCCTCTTTCTTTCTTCACTCGGCAGTCTCTAGTAAATTTAGTCACAGCAAAACCTGCAGCCGAGCCAGAGATCGGCTTGGCTTGGCCAGAGCCCGGGGAAAGCCCCCCGCAAGCCCCCATCTCCCGGCCGAGAGCCGCTGGGTCCAGCCCAGCCCCCGCCCGGCCACGTGGCCGGGCAGAGAACGGGAGGCCTGGAGCTCTGTTACCTTTCACAGCCAGGAAACAAAGAGCCCAAGAGTGCTCTGACTTTACATCTTAAGGTAGGGTTCACAAGTTGATCTCCCTTTTCAATGGTCAAAACTGCTGTCAATTCCCAGTAATGACCGATAATTGGTCAGAAGAAAAGACTCTCATCAGCCACCAGCAGCTTCAACTTCCTTAGCTCTTAAAACCACCTTAAAGGTAAAGTCACCTCATGACAAGTTACAAATCACTTACTGAATCACTTTTGCGGTTGCCAGACCTTATTAGGCAAACGTTCCTCACAATTATATTTCTGCAGCCTCTCAGCCCGCTCCCTTTCCTCCCCTTTTCCCATTAAAATAGAGTCTTTTTTCTGCTTCAGGTCTGTCATTTTTATGTCTCTGCGCTTGACAGAAAAGCGCTGAGACTTTAGTTTCTTGGTTGACTGGCTAGAGCTTCTTTCTAGTGTTTCCCTTGTTGCTGGGTTTGAGGACAGTTCCTTGCAAAATGTCCTGGCCTCTTGCACTGGAAACAGACGATGTGCTGCAGCTGTTCTGGTGACATCTGTGGCTTATTCATTCCTGGTGTCACTGCTGCCACTGTCCTTGGGTTGCCTGGTTTCTTGCCGTGTACGCTGTACAAGTCTGCTTTCTGGGCACATGGCTTCAATCATATCTGCTATGGTGGGTGGAGGGTTAATAGGTAGACTCAGAATTGCTCTACAACAAGCGTCGTTGGCATTTCTTTGGGCCATTTCTTGAAGCAGTTCTGTCTGGGCCACTGGTTCTTTAACTTGTCTCTGTATCTGTAGTCTCAGTCGATCTACAAACTGTAAGAAACTATCAGATGGGAGCTGGTTAATATTAACATAACTGACTTGAATATCAGCTGCTATTGTATACTACAGGAGCCGCTGTTAGCATACCTTCATCTTCTCCAGGGCTGGTATTCCCTGGGTTTCTCTGCCTGCACCCCCCCACGCCGGGCTCTGGGGGCTCCATTCCCTCACCAAGCCTGTGGAGAGACCCAGCTCCTCCCCTGCAGGAGCCAGGCGGGGGCCCGCACCCTGCCACGCCAGGCTCGGTAGGCTGGCACCCCCCCATCGGGAGGCAGGGCCGGGACACCCCTCTCCCTGCCCCTCTGCAGGAGCAAGGGGTGTAACTCTCTCTCTCCCTGCCCCTTCTCCCTGGGGAACAGGGGCCGGAGGGATAAGTGGATACAACACGGACTCAAAGTATCTAGACACAGGAGGCCCAAACTTGCTGGAATAATCCAAATTGCAGGTTTATTGTCTGTCGTCCATCCGGGGCAAGAAAGAGACAGAAATGCCCTGGATCTTATCTCTTATACAAAGGGGTGGGGGTGATCGGGGGATACAGAGAGGTCACAGCCAATGGGAAGGGGGAAGGGAGAAGGTTCTCAGGTAGGAACTAACATTACACAAAACAGAGGTGAGTTTTACTCTTGGGAGATACCAAGATTTTTAGACGCACTACAACAACACATGACAGGTGGAAGGCGAGCCTGCCCTCAAGCACGCCCATCCAAGTCAGTCAGGGGCACAGGCTGCAGCTGAAGCTGCCAAGCGTTGCTGTGAGGCTGGCAAGTGAAGAGAAAGCCATTGTGGTCAATTCTGCTGAAGCCTTTTGCCAAACCAAAGGCAACTGTGCCCACAGCCTCCCCCTGTTTGGCACTCAGCTGCTGCAGACGCCTCACTGTGCAGGTGCCGACGTTGGGGCTGCTGCTGTTTCTGTGCACACTCTGCTGCTGTTCCTGTGCACACTCTGCTGCTGTTTCTGTGGGCTCCTGAGTCGCTTCAGCAGCAGCGACTGGGCAGCCCTGCTGGAGGAGACATCACCACCCTCCCCTTGGTGGCAGCAGCTCTGCGGACCCCGAGCTCTGTGTCAGGGGAGCCTCAGTCACAGCACCGTGTCCTGGGCAGCCGCGAGGGCCCGGGCTGGCGGCCAGCCCTGCCTCTGCCCACTGCCCCTTATCGCAGGCACCCAGTGGCCATGGGCCGGCAGCACCCCCCTGCCCTGCATGTCCCCAGCCAGCCCAGCCTGGGCACACCTTGGGCTGTCCGCACCCTCCTGGAGGGGTGTTGTCCCAGCCTCGAGGGCTTCTGCTGCAGGCCTGGGAGACATTCTAGGGAAGTGCCAGGTCGGCCGGCTGTCAGGAAAAAGGTGGCTGCCCGGGGGCTGCTTATGCCCTCTGACACCCAATTCCTCAGGTCTTCCCACCGGTCCGGCATTTCAGGGGCCTCCTGTCCCCTTTGGAGCCTCCAGCCTCCACACATGCCCCTCACGCCTTCCCACGCTTTTGTCCCGCCTGGGCCTCCACAGACCCTCATCCATTTACAGCCTCCCAGTGCCCTGTTCCCTCAGAGTCTCCCCCAGCGTGGACCAGCAGCAGCGCCACAGCCCCACAGGAGCTCCAGAGGAGCAGGATCAAGAGGCACGTGGGAGCCCTCAGCAACCCAGCCAGCACCACACGGGCACGAGGACACAGATGGCGGCGCTTCCTGGCTGAGACAGCATTTGTGCCTTCAGCAGAACCACCAAAGGCCAAGGGTTTCTGGCCATTTTCCCTGCACCACTGCATGCCTGGGCAGCTTGCTGAGCTGTGATTCCCCAAGTGGAATCACATTTTCCCCGCTTCCTCTATGCCCTGTACACCATGGGCAGCAAGATAAAGGTCTTGGGAAGTGACTGCCTATTATAATATATACTATATTTATATCCTAAAAGAAAATGAAAAGAAGAAAAGAACAATATTTAAGAAACAAAAAAAAATCTCTGCTGGTTCAGGTGGCCCCAGCAGACAGAGCCTGCCGGGTCAGTTGCCAGCAGAGCTCCAGCAGCGCAGCCAGCTGAGGCCCAACAGACGAGGCCGTGTCCTCCATGCCCTGCGCAGCTCAACTTGCAGGTTCTCCAAGATGGAATATCGAGCCGTCTCTACTGCCTGGGTGATGTAAAATGTTTGAATTGCCAGGTTTCCGATGGCAGGGCTGGTGTCACAAACCACGTTCTTAAGGGCTGGAAGAGAGATGAACAGAGCCACGGTCAGATTCCCAGACCTGCGGAGGCCCACGGAGAGCCCCCGGCCAGGGCCATCCCAGCCGGCTCTTGCCATGGCCAGCAGGGAGCAGGGACCAAGTGGATCAGCCCGAAGCTGCTGGCCACGAATGCCCCACGTGAAACCTCGGAGTGATCCACCCACGCCGCCCCTCATCCGCACATTGAGCAGAGACCTTCGCAGACAGTCCAGGACTTGCAGCTCCACCCAGCAGCCCCGCTGACAGCCCGCTGCCCTCACTCACATTTGTAAATTAGCTGCAGGTCTTCTTTCTGCCGCCTCAGGAGCCGCCCGGCCATCCCTGGGAACACAGAGCCTGTCAGGGCCCCAGCGGCACAGCTCCCTGCCAGCGGCGCTGCCAGCCCTGTGGCCACACGCCCTCCCGCCCCGGCAGGGCTCAGCCCGGGCCCGTGCCGCATCCTGACTCAGCGCAAGGGCACGGCTGCCAGAGGCCGGCAGCAGCAGCCCCGAGGGGAGGCAGGGCTCCAGGGCGTGGGGCCCGGGTGCCGCTGCCGGGGCAGCAGTCGGGGCCGGGGCCGAGCTGTGGCGGGGCGGGGAGGGAGCCCGGGCTCGTGGCTCACCGATGAACCTGATGGCCGCCGCTCGCAGGGGCTCCTGTGGGCTCTGCAGGTACGGCAGGGCCCGACGCAGGTCCTCCGCCGCTCGGTTCCTGTCCTGTGCCAGCTGGAGAGAGCGGCAGGAGGGAGGGGTTGGCGCGGGCTCTGCCCCTCGGCCAGGCGCTGCCTGCCCGGCCAACCCTGAGGCCCGGCCAGCAGCCGCTGGCGCCGAGCTCTGCCAGGGGCAGAGGGCCGGCTGCTGCCCAGGGAGCCGCGGTGCCGCCCTGCCCTGCAGCCCCAGTGGATCGGGGCTCCATCGGAACCAGGCTCGGGACCACAGGAGCCTGAAGAAGAAGCCGTGCGGCCCCCGGGGGCGGCACTGGGCAGGGGCGCAGCTGCCAGCCCCACACACCGAGCGCTGGGGACAGGGGGCTTCTCCAGGCTGAGGCTGGGCCTTCCAAGCCGTCCTTACCAGGCACTCGGTGATCATCCACAGCTTCTTCTTTTTCACAGGTCTTTCAAGATCTCTCCTCTTCAGGAACTCGGCCGCACAAAGCAGCGTTGCCCAAGAAGCCTGGAGAGCAGCAGAGACCCGCAGATGGCCCCACAAGTCAGGACACAGGACCCGCCCGCATTCGTGTGCCAAGGCCAGGAGGAGGCTGCAGCCGGCAAGGTGCCAGGGCAGGAGGCGGCCGAGCCCCCTCCCCGGGTGACAGCAGCAGCCCAGGAATCCTCACCTCTGCCACCTGCTGGTTCTCGTCATGGCAGTGGAAGAAGAGAGGCAGCAGGCTGTGGTGCACGTGTGACTTCAGGGCCTTTTTTTCCTTTTCTGTTAGAAGAGTCATCAATGATCGGAAGAATAATATGGACACCAGCTGCACCTGGCTATTATCCTATATGAAAGGAAGGAAGGAAAAAAGACCTCAGCCCTGTCTGCATGGGGCTCAGCAGGGCGCAGGCCTGAGAATCCCCAGGGCACCAAGTGTCTGGGCAGCAGCCAGTGGCCTCGGCTGGGGGCACAGAGCCTTACGTGGTCAAAGAGTGGCAGGAGCGCCTCAGCCAGCTGCAGGGCAATGGGGCTGGGTATCAGCATGTCCTTGTCCAAGACGATAAAGCTGAGCACCACGACTGTCATCCTGACTATCTCTCCATCTGCATCCCACAGGAAATCTACAAGACTTTCAGTCAGGCTCCGCATTTTTTCAGCCTGTGTGGAAGACAAGTCTGTGAAACGCCACCCTGCTGCCACAGGGCCAAGAGGCCAAAGGCCTGTCCCAAAGCACTCAGGAAGAAGCAGGAGGCAGGAGAGCTGGCAGCAGCTGCCTCGGGGCCCGAAGCCCAGCCGAGCCCAAGGGACTGCGTTTCCCGGCGCAGCTTCAGCCACTGCCCACTTCTCACCATCGAGGGATCGTCAATCAACTTGAAAAGGGCCCTGAGTGCCAGGTGACGCTTGTCCCTGCTCTCGCTCCGCAGGTGCCTTGAGAAGATTTCCAGGACTCTGTTAGCGCTGCGTTCGCTCAAGTCCAGGTAGTCCAGGATCTGAAAGGCACAGGGCAGTGACAGGGGAGGCAGCCGGCAGGAGCCCAGAAACAAGACAGGAAACAGGGCCCGGGCAGCAGCACAAGGCATGGGCACCGTCCCAGGCAGCTGCAGCTATGAGAGGGCAGAGAGGTGGCAGGCAGCTCTGCAGGGAGGCACTTTTGGCCATCAGGCTCACCTCCACAAGGAATGCCAGGGCAGGCAGATCCCAGCGTGCCTCCTGTGTGCTGAGCAGCTGGAGCAGGTAGGGAACGATGCGGGAACACAAGGGGATAGAGGCAGACGACATCTCCCTGCCAGGGTGAAAAAGTAGCCCAGACTGTGAGCTGGGAGGACAAACATCTCCCAGGACTGATTGACAGAGTTCACATCTTTGAGCACCATCCTGCAAGGATAGGGGACCTGGGCCCTTGGGGAGGTGACTCCTTGTGGGCACCCTCCTTTCCCAGCCTTTTCCAGTCTCCTTAGCCGTCCCTCGGTGACGAGGCCCTCTGGCCCACGACAGTGGGGACTGTGTTGGGCAACCTCAGCACGGGGCACAAATGCCAGAGGCAGTGGGGAGAAGGGGGTCTCACCTGGCCAGCAGACCCACGGCATAGTGGTGGGTGTCAGCAGAGAGCAGCTTGTCCCAGCCACGCTTGTGTTCCATTTCCACCACCACTTCCTCACGATGCATTTGGCACAGCAGTGACTTCAGGGCCTGCACTGCAAAGCTGTGTGCACAGCAAAGCCCAGGTCACGCTGGGAGCACTGGCTCGTGCCGTGGAGACATGGCAGGGACAGGAGGAGTGGGATAGAGCACCTGTTGGGGCTGATGGCAAGGCCGTGTTGCTCCTGGCATCCCTTCCAGAAGGCATTGAGATCCTCTGGCATCTCCAAAGTGCTGAAGAACACTTGGAAGAGCAGATGCACAAAGAGGCGGGGGAAATGCACCGTCACTACATGTGGGACGCAGGGCATCTGAAGGATCTTCCACATCAGCACAGTTGCCTGCAGAGGACAGAGAACCCTGAGACAGCGCTCAGTGCCGAGGTGTGCGGGTGGCAGGGCCTGAGTGTGGCAGGGAGCGGTCAGGGGAAACCCCTGGGGAGCTCCACGCCTGGTGCCCCTGAAGCTGCCCCTAGGCCAGGTTTCAGCCCAGTGCCTGAGGCAGGGAGATGCAGTTGGGGAAGGAGGAAACTGAGCTGCTGAAGAGGTGGCTTGCCAGGGGCTGAGCAAAGGCCAGTTGCAGAAACTCACAGCCAGGGCAAAGACACCCGTGTTGTCTCCATCAGAGGTGCGCGTGCTGTGCTCTGGCCAGTTCCCCAGCACATCGAGGACTATCCGGTATGCCCGCTCCGCTGTCCTGGGCGAGCACAAGATGGTCTTCCACATGGTCATAGCAGCTCTGCGGGGCGACAGCTCTGTCTCACGGGGGTCTCAGACACATCCCCGTGGCCTGGGCAGCAGTGGGGGGGAGCTGAGCTTGCTGCCAGCTCTGCCTCTGCCTGCTGCCCCTCGCCAGCAGCAGCAGCCAGGCAGCCCAGCCCTGTGGGGACAGGGCCCTGAGGGCCATGGCATGGCAGCAGGCTCGGGGACCGATGTAGCAGGGCTGGGAAAGGTCCCAGGTAGACAGGACCCTGGAAGTCTCTGTTGGTCAGACACCTGGGCCAGGCTGTGCAGGCTGATGGGCTGAGGAGCCCTGAGCCCTCTGGGCACGTGGGCCCCGTACCTGTCACACGTTGGGGCCACACGCAGGAGAGCAATGACCACGTCAGCGGGCTGTGCCTCGCTCAGATCCAGCAGGGTCCTGTTCAGCCTGTGCTCAGAGAACTGATTGGCCATGAGCCACTGGTGGATGTACCTCACCATGGCAGGCACCTGGAGAAAGCACAAGGGGAGACTTGGAAAGCTGCCACAGGGAGTCAGGAATGTCCCCAGCTTCCCCAGAGAAGTGCTTCCCTTCTCAGCACGCTGCAATGGCCTCAAAGGCTTCGAGTGATCAGCAAGCGTGGCTTGGGAGGCCAAGCGATCCCTGGAGGATCAAACCCTGGCCACAGGCTGCTTACTTGCTTTTGACTGTAAAAACCCTCCTCTACAAGCATATCCAGCAGGGCAGCAGTGGCCTTGGTGTTGAAGATGTATGAATAAGGTCTGAGCCCAGTGGCCACGGCGCTGGTCCCTTCTTCCCGAATTCTCTTGATGAAGCTGCAAACCAGCTGTAGGAGAAGGGCAGGAGACAGAAACATCGGGGATGTTCCATGGAGTGCTCCAGGCGTGCTGCTGGGCTGAGCAGTGCCAGCAGGCCCAGCCCAGTTGGGGATGGCTGCAGGTACCTGCGCTGTTCTGCGGAAGAGGCCACCGCCAAGGTCCTGCTCTTGTGTCTGGGCCATGGCTGCATCTGGCAAAGAGCAGCCAGAGCTGAGGGGCTGCGGGAGAGGCCGGAGAACGCAGCCCAGCCCTGCGATCCCCAGGCAGGGACAGCCCCGCGGATGCCCCAGGGGATGGAGCACGGCCACTGCTGGGGGGGCAGCCCCAGCCCCTCTTTTATGCTGTCCATGGGTGTGTCTCCACAGGACAGGGTGGGATGGGATGAGATGGGATGCAATGGGATGGGATGGGGCCAAGATGGCCGCAGGCACCAGCCCTGTGGCCCAGCTCTGCCACTCACCCTCCTCCAGCGGCCGGAACTGCTGCACCTCTTCGGTCTCTGGTGCTGGGGCAGCTCCAGGGCCTTCTTCCTCTTCCTCCTCCTCCTCCTCCTGCACCCAGGCCAGCTTGGGCACTCTTGGGGGTCGCTGCTCCATATCATCTTCAACACTCTCCCATCCTTTCCATAGGAACAGCACCAGGGGATGGCATGGCATGCAATGGGATGGGGCCAAGCTGGCAACAGGCGCTAGCCCTAAGGCCGAGCTCTGCAACTCACCTTCCCGTGGTGCCTGGAACTCCTGCACCTCTTCAGTCTCCTGTGCCAGGACAGCTCCAGGGCCTTCTCCTTCCTCCTCCTCCTCAACCCAGGCCAACTTGGGCACTCTTGGGGGTCGCTGCTCCATGGCAGGGACTGGATTTATAGCTACTTGCAGGAGAGATGGCTCGGAAAAGCTCCGAGTCAGCAAGTCCTGCAGTCGTGCCTGGAAGGCACCTGCAAGACTCAAGTCCGGGCAAGACGGCAGGACAGCGAGTCCTGCACTTGTGTCTTGAGGGCTCCTGCCACAAGGACAGGAGGCTCCTCGTCAAGGTTTGAGGTCTGGTCTCAAGGGCAGTGACTGCAGGGATGGGCGACACCTCGGAAAAGCTCCAGGTCACCAAATCCCACGGTCTGCCTTGAGAGAACCTTGAGAAGCCTCGGCAAGGCCACAGGTCAGCAAGTGCTGCAGTCGTGCCTGGAAGGCACCTGCAAGACTCAAGTCCTGGCAAGACGGCAGGACAGCAAGTCCTGCACTTGTGTCTTGAGGGCTCCTGCCACAAGGACAGGAGGCTCCTCGTCAAGATTTGAGGTCTGGTCTCAAGGGCAGTGACTGCAGGGATGGGCGACACCTCGGAAAAGCCCCGGGTCACCAAGTCCCACGGTCTGCCCTTGACAGAACCTTAAGAAAGAAGCCTCGGCAAGGCCACAGGTCAGCAAGCCCTGTGGTCTGGCCTCGAGGTCACCTGTTGGAATAACGCTTCGGAAAAGCTCCGGGTCCGACACAAACGAGTGTGCTGTGCGGGGGCTCCTCACAGCACCGCTCTGACGCGTCCTGTCCCGTCGCGTGCACCGAGCACTGTGGCGTGGTCCTGTCACCGCCAGCTCCTATGCCACCACGTGTCACAAAGGGCCCTCTGACACCCTGTCCCTTTCCATCCCATGGTGACCATATGTCACAAAGGGCCCTCACGCACCCTGCCAGCTGCCCTGGTTCCCCCTGCCCCCATCCCCCCAAAAATGGCCCAGGTTGGGAGGAATCTCTTGCCCAAAGGGTCTAAGACAGCCCAACAGGATCTTTAGGAATGCCTCAAACCATCAGCCAACGCTGCCCTGCTCTGCAGGCTCAGGGCAGCAGAAGGAGCCCCCAGGGCTGCCGACGCAGCCGCAGCAGGAAGGGCACGGGGCCTTGCACAGAAGCTGGCACGGCCTCCTTGGGACACGTCCCAGCTGGTGGCCATTCTAAACCTGCAGGTGTGACACAGACAAGGAACGTGTGGGCCAGGGCACGAATGCTGCTCTGAGCCCTGGGGCCCGGCCAGCACTGAAATCAGCAGGTGTGGCAGAGTCCCCGCCAAGGCAGACCTGCCACCCCACCCGAGCCCTGGCAGTGCTGGCACTCGTCTCCTGCCCCAGAGACCTGTACCCCTGGGGGGCTTCTGTGCCAGAGGGCAGCCAAAGCCCACATCTTTTTAGAATTTTTCCAAAGCCTGCCGACTGTTTTCAAGGTTTTCTTCCTATTTTCTCCCTAGTGCACAATCTCCAGAAATTGTGCTTTTCCATCCTTTTGCATTTATTAAATTGACCTGCAATGACCAATCAATCAAAATCCTGGGAAAACTTGAACTTCAGCTTGAACCCGGGCAAAATATTTATCTCCCACACTTGAAGCCATGAATTGCCAAGTACTGTCCCCGCTGTCATACCCTGTCCCCTGTAGGTGTGCTGATGCCATTTCAAAGGGGTTGCCAATGAAAACCAGTTTGAAGATTTTTGTAGTTTCCACATTGGCATTCAAATCCTTGACTAGAAAAATCACATGTCAAAATTTCTAGGATTCTTCCATACCAAAGCTGTCATCTTCACCCTGGATTTTAGAGTGTCTGAACAGTCACACAAGGTTTGAGTTTTAGACACTACAGAAGAAGTCTTTGCTGTTGGGCTATACCATGACATCAGCATATAGTCCTGATGATTCCTTTAGGCAGGAGCAGCAAACACAAGAATGAGCCAAACAAGCTATTCCTGTGTTCTCATGTCCTGCACAGCAGTAACTGGGAATTCAAGAATGGATTCAGGAAGCAATGGGTGCACAGGGAGCCACAAAGACTTTGGGATGCTGAAATGGACCAGCCTGGTGCCTGTGCCTGGGCTGCACCGGGCTGAGCTCCAACTGGACGATCTAATAATGGCTGAATGGACACACCGTGGGCCACAGGAGACTCCTGCTGCCAGTTCTGTGAGCTACAATATTCATTTGTGATTCACCAGATGATTTTTTCATCTTTGCTTGAAATCCAGGAGAGGAAAAGGTCAACATTGAGAAGTGTTCTTCCAATTCTAGTGACAGTTGTGTCTGCACACCACCTGTGCCCATGGCAGGGTGGTTGGAAGTGGATGATGTTTATGATACTTTGCAACACAAAATGTTCTGAGATTCTGTGATTCTCCAAGTGGAGTGGAAAACTAAGCCATGTAAGTCCCTGCTTTTTTTCAGTGCATGCTGCTTACTCCTTTGTTCCAATCAAGTCCAGGATTTTGTTTCATGTGTCTTTAAGGTGCCTGGACAGAAGAGAGGGAGGGCAGCTGCAGCACAGGGCTCATGTCCCATCAGAGTCTCTTACTCTCTCTCTCATGATGGCGCTGATGCCGCTGCCTTGGGACACCTGAGTGTGGAAGGCGAGCCCGCCCTCAAGCACGGCCATCCAAGTCAGTCAGGGGCACAGGCTGCAGCTGAAGCTGTCAAGCGTTGCTGTGAGGCTGGCAAATGAAGAGAAAGCCATTGTGGCCAATTCTGCTGAAGCCTTCTGCCAAACCAAAGGCAACTGTGCCCACAGCCTCCCCCGGTTTGGCACCCGGCTGCTGCGGACGCCTCACTGTGCAGGTGCCGACGTTGGGGCTGCTGCTGTTCCTGTGCACACTCTGCTGCTGTTCCTGTGCACACTCTGCTGCTGTTCCTGTGCACACTCTGCTGCTGTTCCTGTGCACACTCTGCTGCTGTTTCTGTGGGCTCCTGAGTCGCTTCAGCAGCAGCGACTGGGCAGCCCTGCTGGAGGAGACATCACCACCCTCCCCTTGGTGGCAGCAGCTCTGCGGACCCCGAGCTCTGTGTCAGGGGAGCCTCAGTCACAGCACCGTGTCCTGGGCAGCCGCGAGGGCCCGGGCTGGCGGCCAGCCCTGCCTCTGCCCACTGCCCCTTATCGCAGGCACCCAGTGGCCGTGGCCTGGCAGCACCCCCCTGCCCTGCATGTCCCCAGCCAGCCCAGCCTGGGCACACCTTGGGCTGTCCGCACCCTCCTGGAGGGGTGTTGTCCCAGCCTCGAGGGCTTCTGCTGCAGGCCTGGGAGACATTCTAGGGAAGTGCCAGGTCGGCCGGCTGTCAGGAAAAAGGTGGCTGCCCGGGGGCTGCTTATGCCCTCTGACACCCAATTCCTCAGGTCTTCCCACCGGTCCGGCATTTCAGGGGCCTCCTGTCCCCTTTGGAGCCTCCAGCCTCCACACATGCCCCTCACGCCTTCCCACGCTTTTGTCCCGCCTGGGCCTCCACAGACCCTCATCCATTTACAGCCTCCCAGTGCCCTGTTCCCTCAGAGTCTCCCCCAGCGTGGACCAGCAGCAGCGCCACAGCCCCACAGGAGCTCCAGAGGAGCAGGATCAAGAGGCACGTGGGAGCCCTCAGCAACCCAGCCAGCACCACACGGGCACGAGGACACAGATGGCGGCGCTTCCTGGCTGAGACAGCATTTGTGCCTTCAGCAGAACCACCAAAGGCCAAGGGTTTCTGGCCATTTTCCCTGCACCACTGCATGCCTGGGCAGCTTGCTGAGCTGTGATTCCCCAAGTGGAATCACATTTTCCCCGCTTCCTCTATGCCCTGTACACCATGGGCAGCAAGATAAAGGTCTTGGGAAGTGACTGCCTATTATAATATATACTATATTTATATCCTAAAAGAAAATGAAAAGAAGAAAAGAACAATATTTAAGAAACAAAAAAAAATCTCTGCTGGTTCAGGTGGCCCCAGCAGACAGAGCCTGCCGGGTCAGTTGCCAGCAGAGCTCCAGCAGCGCAGCCAGCTGAGGCCCAACAGACGAGGCCGTGTCCTCCATGCCCTGCGCAGCTGAACTTGCAGGTTCTCCAAGATGGAATATCGAGCCGTCTCTACTGCCTGGGTGATGTAAAATGTTTGAATTGCCAGGTTTCCGATGGCAGGGCTGGTGTCACAAACCACGTTCTTAAGGGCTGGAAGAGAGATGAACAGAGCCACGGTCAGATTCCCAGACCTGCGGAGGCCCACGGAGAGCCCCCGGCCAGGGCCATCCCAGCCGGCTCTTGCCATGGCCAGCAGGGAGCAGGGACCAAGGGGATCAGCCCGAAGCTGCTGGCCACGAATGCCCCACGTGAAACCTCGGAGTGATCCACCCACGCCGCCCCTCATCCGCACATTGAGCAGAGACCTTCGCAGACAGTCCAGGACTTGCAGCTCCACCCAGCAGCCCCGCTGACAGCCCGCTGCCCTCACTCACATTTGTAAATTAGCTGCAGGTCTTCTTTCTGCCGCCTCAGGAGCCGCCCGGCCATCCCTGGGAACACAGAGCCTGTCAGGGCCCCAGCGGCACAGCTCCCTGCCAGCGGCGCTGCCAGCCCTGTGGCCACACGCCCTCCCGCCCCGGCAGGGCTCAGCCCGGGCCCGTGCCGCATCCTGACTCAGCCCAAGGGCACGGCTGCCAGAGGCCGGCAGCAGCAGCCCCGAGGGCAGGCGGGGCTCCAGGGCGTGGGGCCCGGGTGCCGCTGCCGGGGCAGCAGTCGGGGCCGGGGCCGAGCTGTGGCGGGGCGGGGAGGGAGCCCGGGCTCGTGGCTCACCGATGAACCTGATGGCCGCCGCTCGCAGGGGCTCCTGTGGGCTCTGCAGGTACGGCAGGGCCCGACGCAGGTCCTCCGCCGCTCGGTTCCTGTCCTGTGCCAGCTGGAGAGAGCGGCAGGAGGGAGGGGTTGGCGCGGGCTCTGCCCCTCGGCCAGGCGCTGCCTGCCCGGCCAACCCTGAGGCCCGGCCAGCAGCCGCTGGCGCCGAGCTCTGCAAGGGGCAGAGGGCCGGCTGCTGCCCAGGGAGCCGCGGTGCCGCCCTGCCCTGCAGCCCCAGTGGATCGGGGCTCCATCGGAACCAGGCTCGGGACCACAGGAGCCTGAAGAAGAAGCCGTGCGGCCCCCGGGGGCGGCACTGGGCAGGGGCGCAGCTGCCAGCCCCACACACCGAGCGCTGGGGACAGGGGGCTTCTCCAGGCTGAGGCTGGGCCTTCCAAGCCGTCCTTACCAGGCACTCGGTGATCATCCACAGCTTCTTCTTTTTCACAGGTCTTTCAAGATCTCTCCTCTTCAGGAACTCGGCCGCACAAAGCAGCGTTGCCCAAGAAGCCTGGAGAGCAGCAGAGACCCGCAGATGGCCCCACAAGTCAGGACACAGGACCCGCCCGCATTCGTGTGCCAAGGCCAGGAGGAGGCTGCAGCCGGCAAGGTGCCAGGGCAGGAGGCGGCCGAGCCCCCTCCCCGGGTGACAGCAGCAGCCCAGGAATCCTCACCTCTGCCACCTGCTGGTTCTCGTCATGGCAGTGGAAGAAGAGAGGCAGCAGGCTGTGGTGCACGTGTGACTTCAGGGCCTTTTTTTCCTTTTCTGTTAGAAGAGTCATCAATGATCGGAAGAATAATATGGACACCAGCTGCACCTGGCTATTATCCTATATGAAAGGAAGGAAGGAAAAAAGACCTCAGCCCTGTCTGCATGGGGCTCAGCAGGGTGCAGGCCTGAGAATCCCCCGGGCACCAAGTGTCTGGGCAGAAGCCAGTGGCCTCGGCTGGGGGCACAGAGCCTTACGTGGTCAAAGAGTGGCAGGAGCGCCTCAGCCAGCTGCAGGGCAATGGGGCTGGGTATCAGCATGTCCTTGTCCAAGACGATAAAGCTGAGCACCATGACTGTCATCCTGACTATCTCTCCATCTGCATCCCACAGGAAATCTACAAGACTTTCAGTCAGGCTCCGCATTTTTTCAGCCTGTGTGGAAGACAAGTCTGTGAAACGCCACCCTGCTGCCACAGGGCCAAGAGGCCAAAGGCCTGTCCCAAAGCACTCAGGAAGAAGCAGGAGGCACGAGAGCTGGCAGCAGCTGCCTCGGGGCCCGAAGCCCAGCCGAGCCCAAGGGACTGCGTTTCCCGGCGCAGCTTCAGCCACTGCCCACTTCTCACCATCGAGGGATCGTCAATCAACTTGAAAAGGGCCCTGAGCGCCAGGTGACGCTTGTCCCTGCTCTCGCTCCGCAGGTGCCTTGAGAAGATTTCCAGGATTCTGTTAGCGCTGCGTTCGCTCAAGTCCAGGTAGTCCAGGATCTGAAAGGCACAGGGCAGTGACAGGGGAGGCAGCCGGCAGGAGCCCAGAAACAAGACAGGAAACAGGGCCCAGGCAGCAGCACAAGGCATGGGCACCGTCCCAGGCAGCTTCAGCTATGAGAGGGCAGAGAGGTGGCAGGCAGCTCTGCAGGGAGGCACTTTTGGCCATCAGGCTCACCTCCACAAGGAATGCCAGGGCAGGCAGATCCCAGCGTGCCTCCTGTGTGCTGAGCAGCTGGAGCAGGTAGGGAACGATGCGGGAACACAAGGGGATAGAGGCAGACGACATCTCCCTGCCAGGGTGAAAAAGTAGCCCAGACTGTGAGCTGGGAGGACAAACCTCTCCCAGGACTGATTGACAGAGTTCAGATCTTTGAGCACCATCCTGCAAGGATAGGGGACCTGGGCCCTTGGGGAGGTGACTCCTTGTGGGCACCCTCCTTTCCCAGCCTTTTCCAGTCTCCCTAGCCGTCCCTCGGTGACGAGGCCCTCTGGCCCACGACAGTGGGGACTGTGTTGGGCAACCTCAGCACGGGGCACAAATGCCAGAGGCAGTGGGGAGAAGGGGGTCTCACCTGGCCAGCAGACCCACGGCATAGTGGTGGGTGTCAGCAGAGAGCAGCTTGTCCCAGCCACGCTTGTGTTCCATTTCCACCACCACTTCCTCACGATGCATTTGGCACAGCAGGGACTTCAGGGCCTGCACTGCAAAGCTGTGTGCACAGCAAAGCCCAGGTCACGCTGGGAGTACTGGCTCGTGCCGTGGAGACATGGCAGGGACAGGAGGAGTGGGATAGAGCACCTGTTGGGGCTGATGGCAAGGCTGTGTTGCTCCTGGCATCCCTTCCAGAAGGCATTGAGATCCTCTGGCATCTCCAAAGTGCTGAAGAACACTTGGAAGAGCAGATGCACAAAGAGGCGGGGGAAATGCACCGTCACTACATGTGGGACGCAGGGCATCTGAAGGATCTTCCACATCAGCACAGTTGCCTGCAGAGGACAGAGAACCCTGAGACAGTGCTCAGTGCCGAGGTGTGCGGGTGGCAGGGCCTGAGTGTGGCAGGGAGCGGTCAGGGGAAACCCCTGGGGAGCTCCACGCCTGGTGCCCCTGAAGCTGCCCCTAGGCCAGGTTTCAGCCCAGTGCCTGAGGCAGGGAGATGCAGTTGGGGAAGGAGGAAACAGAGCTGCTGAAGAGGTGGCTTGCCAGGGGCTGAGCAAAGGCCAGTTGCAGAAACTCACAGCCAGGGCAAAGACACCCTTGTTGTCTCCATCAGAGGTGCGCGTGCTGTGCTCTGGCCAGTTCCCCAGCACATCGAGGACTATCCGGTATGCCCGCTCCGCTGTCCTGGGCGAGCACAAGATGGTCTTCCACATGGTCATAGCAGCTCTGCGGGGCGACAGCTCTGTCTCACGGGGGTCTCAGACACATCCCCGTGGCCTGGGCAGCAGTGGGGGGGAGCTGAGCTTGCTGCCAGCTCTGCCTCTGCCTGCTGCCCCTCGCCAGCAGCAGCAGCCAGGCAGCCCAGCCCTGTGGGGACAGGGCCCTGAGGGCCATGGCATGGCAGCAGGCTCGGGGACCGATGTAGCAGGGCTGGGAAAGGTCCCAGGTAGACAGGACCCTGGAAGTCTCTGTTGGTCAGACACCTGGGCCAGGCTGTGCAGGCTGATGGGCTGAGGAGCCCTGAGCCCTCTGGGCACGTGGGCCCCGTACCTGTCACACGTTGGGGCCACACGCAGGAGAGCAATGACCACGTCAGCGGGCTGTGCCTCGCTCAGATCCAGCAGGGTCCTGTTCAGCCTGTGCTCAGAGAACTGATTGGCCATGAGCCACTGGTGGATGTACCTCACCATGGCAGGCACCTGGAGAAAGCACAAGGGGAGACTTGGAAAGCTGCCACAGGGAGTCAGGAATGTCCCCAGCTTCCCCAGAGAAGTGCTTCCCTTCTCAGCACGCTGCAATGGCCTCAAAGGCTTCGAGTGATCAGCAAGCGTGGCTTGGGAGGCCAAGCGATCCCTGGAGGATCAAACCCTGGCCACAGGCTGCTTACTTGCTTTTGACTGTAAAAACCCTCCTCTACAAGCATATCCAGCAGGGCAGCAGTGGCCTTGGTGTTGAAGATGTATGAATAAGGTCTGAGCCCAGTGGCCACGGCGCTGGTCCCTTCTTCCCGAATTCTCTTGATGAAGCTGCAAACCAGCTGTAGGAGAAGGGCGGGAGACAGAAACATCGGGGATGTTCCATGGAGTGCTCCAGGCGTGCTGCTGGGCTGAGCAGTGCCAGCAGGCCCAGCCCAGTTGGGGATGGCTGCAGGTACCTGCGCTGTTCTGCGGAAGAGGCCACCGCCAAGGTCCTGCTCTTGTGTCTGGGCCATGGCTGCATCTGGCAAAGAGCAGCCAGAGCTGAGGGGCTGCGGGAGAGGCCGGAGAACGCAGCCCAGCCCTGCGATCCCCAGGCAGGGACAGCCCCGCGGATGCCCCAGGGGATGGAGCACGGCCACTGCTGGGGGGGCAGCCCCAGCCCCTCTTTTATGCTGTCCATGGGTGTGTCTCCACAGGACAGGGTGGGATGGGATGAGATGGGATGCAATGGGATGGGATGGGGCCAAGATGGCCGCAGGCACCAGCCCTGTGGCCCAGCTCTGCCACTCACCCTCCTCCAGCGGCCGGAACTGCTGCACCTCTTCGGTCTCTGGTGCTGGGGCAGCTCCAGGGCCTTCTTCCTCTTCCTCCTCCTCCTCCTCCTGCACCCAGGCCAGCTTGGGCACTCTTGGGGGTCGCTGCTCCATATCATCTTCAACACTCTCCCATCCTTTCCATAGGAACAGCACCAGGGGATGGCATGGCATGCAATGGGATGGGGCCAAGCTGGCAACAGGCGCTAGCCCTAAGGCCGAGCTCTGCAACTCACCCTCCCGTGGTGCCTGGAACTCCTGCACCTCTTCAGTCTCCTGTGCCAGGACAGCTCCAGGGCCTTCTCCTTCCTCCTCCTCCTCAACCCAGGCCAACTTGGGCACTCTTGGAGGTCGCTGCTCCATGGCAGGGACTGGATTTATAGCTACTTGCAGGAGAGATGGCTCAGAAAAGCTCCGAGTCAGCAAGTCCTGCAGTCGTGCCTGGAAGGCACCTGCAAGACTCAAGTCCGGGCAAGACGGCAGGACAGCGAGTCCTGCACTTGTGTCTTGAGGGCTCCTGCCACAAGGACAGGAGGCTCCTCGTCAAGGTTTGAGGTCTGGTCTCAAGGGCAGTGACTCCAGGGATGGGCGGCACCTCGGAAAAGCTCCAGGTCACCAAATCCCACGGTCTGCCTTGAGAGAATCTTGAGAAGCCTCGGCAAGGCCACAGGTCAGCAAGTGCTGCAGTCGTGCCTGGAAGGCACCTGCAAGACTCAAGTCCTGGCAAGACGGCAGGACAGCAAGTCCTGCACTTGTGTCTTGAGGGCTCCTGCCACAAGGACAGGAGGCTCCTCGTCAAGATTTGAGGTCTGGTCTCAAGGGCAGTGACTGCAGGGATGGGCGACACCTCGGAAAAGCCCCGGGTCACCAAGTCCCACGGTCTGCCCTTGACAGAACCTTAAGAAAGAAGCCTCGGCAAGGCCACAGGTCAGCAAGCCCTGTGGTCTGGCCTCGAGGTCACCTGTTGGAATAACGCTTCGGAAAAGCTCCGGGTCCGACACAAACGAGTGTGCTGTGCGGGGGCTCCTCACAGCACCGCTCTGACGCGTCCTGTCCCGTCGCGTGCACCGAGCACTGTGGCGTGGTCCTGTCACCGCCAGCTCCTATGCCACCACATGTCACAAAGGGCCCTCTGACACCCTGTCCCTTTCCATCCCATGGTGACCATATGTCACAAAGGGCCCTCACGCACCCTGCCAGCTGCCCTGGTTCCCCCTGCCCCCATCCCCCCAAAAATGGCCCAGGTTGGGAGGAATCTCTTGCCCAAAGGGTCTAAGACAGCCCAACAGGATCTTTAGGAATGCCTCAAACCATCAGCCAACGCTGCCCTGCTCTGCAGGCTCAGGGCAGCAGAAGGAGCCCCCAGGGCTGCCGACGCAGCCGCAGCAGGAAGGGCACGGGGCCTTGCACAGAAGCTGGCACGGCCTCCTTGGGACACGTCCCAGCTGGTGGCCATTCTAAACCTGCAGGTGTGACACAGACAAGGAACGTGTGGGCCAGGGCACGAATGCTGCTCTGAGCCCTGGGGCCCGGCCAGCACTGAAATCAGCAGGTGTGGCAGAGTCCCCGCCAAGGCAGACCTGCCACCCCACCCGAGCCCTGGCAGTGCTGGCACTCGTCTCCTGCCCCAGAAACCTGTACCCCTGGGGGGCTTCTGTGCCAGAGGGCAGCCAAAGCCCACATCTTTTTAGAATTTTTCCAAAGCCTGCCGACTGTTTTCAAGGTTTTCTTCCTATTTTCTCCCTAGTGCACAATCTCCAGAAATTGTGCTTTTCCATCCTTTTGCATTTATTAAATTGACCTGCAATGACCAATCAATCAAAATCCTGGGAAAACTTGAACTTCAGGTTGAACCCGGGCAAAATATTTATCTCCCACACTTGAAGCCATGAATTGCCAAGTACTGTCCCCGCTGTCATACCCTGTCCCCCGTAGGTGTGCTGATGCCATTTCAAAGGGGTTACCAATGAAAACCAGTTTGAAGATTTTTGTAGTTTCCACATTGGCATTCAAATCCTTGACTAGAAAAATCACATGTCAAAATTTCTAGGATTCTTCCATACCAAAGCTGTCATCTTCACCCTGGATTTTAGAGTGTCTGAACAGTCACACAAGGTTTGAGTTTTAGACACTACAGAAGAAGTCTTTGCTGTTGGGCTATACCATGACATCAGCATATAGTCCTGATGATTCCTTTAGGCAGGAGCAGCAAACACAAGAATGAGCCAAACAAGCTATTCCTGTGTTCTCATGTCCTGCACAGCAGTAACTGGGAATTCAAGAATGGATTCAGGAAGCAATGGGTGCACAGGGAGCCACAAAGACTTTGGGATGCTGAAATGGACCAGCCTGGTGCCTGTGCCTGGGCTGCACCGGGCTGAGCTCCAACTGGACGATCTAACAATGGCTGAATGGACACACCGTGGGCCACAGGAGACTCCTGCTCCCAGTTCTGTGAGCTACAATATTCATTTCAAAGGTGAGATAACCTTTATAAAGTACATAGTGGAAAAAGTTAAAATTTTTGATATTGTGTTTTACCTTAAGATTATTGTTTCTACCTTGTATGATTCCATAATCCATTCAGTAATTCAAGGAATACTGAACAGAAAGTAACTATAATAGCTCAAAAAAATGTTAACCAAATTTGAGAGAGAGTGGAAAAAACTTGATGCAGCACAAGAAATGTTAAAGAAATTAGAAATGGAAATAAAGTGAATGCAAAAAATGAGATTATTGAGAATATAGAAAAAATACTAAGATTCAAGTTGGTTTTTTTTAAAAGCATGAATCAATGTGGTCAAAAAGAGAAATGCGGGATTGCAGTAAAAGGAATTGATTTGTCCTAACTAAATAGTAACTGTTATTGAAGTTATTATTCGAAGCAATCAAAAGAATCAGTGTTACAAGGCAGATGCAGCGCTTTACAGATGTTACATGTTAAAATTGAGGTGCAGGATGTAGTCTGGAAGATAAGTGATGTCCCAAGATGAAAATGGCCTTGAGATAGACTGTCGCCCTGAAAACTCAGCTTCTGAGCTTGCTGACATAGTTTTCTAAGGACTTTCCCAGGAGAGTAACTGTAAACATAGATATGTGTACATTCTTTCTGTTACACGTCTTGTGATGGGCATCTCTCATGGCCAGTGCAGTGAGAAAGTGTTATCCTGACCATCCAATCCCTGGCCATGGTCAGAAGCCTATAAATCCTGGGAGGAAAAATAAATTCTGCACTTTCTTTCACCACACCTCAACCTGTGTCCGTGTGATCTATTCATCTTCAGCGGTAACATCTGGGGAACCCCGACGTGTCTTGCACGTGTGTTACAGGGTACTGTCTAGCCTGTGGCTATGGATGGTTTTGGGCTTTCTCTCAGCGAAGGCCTGGTTCTGGAAATATGGCATGCGGTGTCTGATCAGAGAGGGATTGATGTTTCATATGCTGACTTTCAGCGATTGTGTGAGTATGGGAGAATTGAGGGGTTTTTCCCTGTGGTTGAAGCGATTTTTTCACAGTCAGCTTGGGACCCTTTAGGCGATTCCCTGATTGAGGCTCTGCTGGTCGGTTATGAGCCCCGGCTGCTCCGGCTGCTCGGGATCTGGCGAAGGTGCGACGGATTGAACGGGGCCGCCGCGGGACCAGTGGGTGTGACCCCGCCTCGACCGGCGCCCCGGCGGTGTAGGCCCGGGGCGGGGTTGGATCCCTGCCAGCAGGCCGTTGGGAGCGCTGCGGACCCAGGGGGTGTAACGCTGCCTCGGCCCATGCCCCGGCGGTGGAAGCCCGGGGTGGACTCGCCTCCTCCGTGTGCCCTCCTGGCACAGACCGATGGGGGGGTGCTTGAACGGGGGGCGGCACCCACCCTGGGGGATGCCTCAGGGCCGGTCCCGTGTCCCTGCTGCGGCTGGGCCATGCCCTGCCCCGCGGTGGGGGACGGGCAGGGCCCGGGCTCCACGCCGGTGGCCGCGCACGCTTTTCCAGCAGAGGAGCAGCTGGCACCGCTTCTTGGACCTTTCGCCCCGAAGAAACGCTGTTAGGGGCAGTTCTGAGTGCTGCCCGCCCCGCGCCGGATTCGTGGGGGGTGGGGGCGGGTTCTGCGAGTGGTGCCGATGCCAAGCCGTGTTCTGCCAGCCCCATGCTGCCGGATTCCCATCCTGCGAGCCTGGATTGTCCCCTTGCAGCAGAGCAGGACGGTGCTGCGGCTTCGCAGGCTGTGCCTCTACCGGCACCTCGGTCCTTCCCGGCGCTGGAGGTGGGCTGTGCTGAACTGCCTCCAGCCCCCCCCGCCTCGGGTTCCCGGGCATCACCCGAGCCTGTGGCTGGAGCCGGCCCTCCCCCGCCACCTCCTGCGGCCGCGGCAGACCAAGGTCCTGCGCGAGTTACCACTGGCTCGGGTGGTGCTGCCGCAGGGGCGAAGTCAGTGGCCTTGACGGGCCAGGGGTCCCAGGCTGCTGGAGCTTCTTCAGCTGGCCTGTGGACCTTGTCCTCTTGTCAGATGACTGTGCAGCTGAGCGTATCAGGCATTCCATGTGTTTCTGAATGCTTTGGTCCGGTGGGTGAAGGCATGAGTGCTCTTCTTGTGGCGTGGATGAATACCGTGTTCATGCTCAAGGCACTATTGCTCACCCAGGGGACGTTGATTCGGAATTCCTGGGGTGCATTTCTGCCATGGGTTCCACACTCACCCCTCCTGTTCCTATCCCTGCAGGACCTGGATTTGCTCACCTTGTGCCTTTTGAGTTTTATGTTCGCAGAGCTGAGAACCAGCTGTGGGGAGATGGTGGCTTCGGGTTCCCTGGACCTCCCTGGGTCACTGGACTGCTGTTCTGACAGCCAGGGATCATCCTGAATGGGTCTACACCATCCATCTCCTGTCCATCCTTGGTGAGGTGCTGTCAGAGATTAGCTTCTGCGGGTTTTTGACACTGGCATGGACATCACGATTGTCAGGTTTGCTGATGGGCCCCAGAGTGACCCTTGGAGCCGATGCTGACAGATTCTATGCAAAGAAGAACTTGAGACTGACTCTTTGTTCAGCAGATTCTGTTGTCCTTTCCCATGATAGA
The DNA here is from genome assembly GCF_971803275.1 of Cyanistes caeruleus. NCBI lineage: Eukaryota > Metazoa > Chordata > Aves > Passeriformes > Paridae > Cyanistes > Cyanistes caeruleus. The sequence goes on along the minus strand of NW_028255925.1, from coordinate 456,821 downwards.
CTAGTCACCCTCCGTGACTTGATGCAAGAACAGTTGGATCACAGTGATCTGGAGTTTCAACCAGTCCCTGGGACATTCCTGTTTTCTGTGTCAAGAACAAGTCTGGGAAATGGAAGTTATTGCAAGACCTCCAGAAAGTTCATGCTATGATGGAAAGCATGGGGATGTTGCAGGCTAGCATGCCTTCACCTGCCATGCTTCCTGCTGATTGGCTAGTCCTCATTGTGGATCTGAAGGATTGTTCTTTGCAATTCCTTTGCAAAACAAAGAACAGACCCAAATTTGCCTTTCTGGTGCCAGCTATCATTAATGCTGAGCCCACACAGAGATATCAATGGAGATTTTGCCATAAGGCCTGCAAAATTTGCTGGCATTTGCCAATGATATGGAGCTGCAAGTGACTCCAGAAACAACCTCCTTGAAATTATTTGAGGGTCAAAATAATTTTTGGGACGAACAGTCCCGCATCTGGAGGTGCAATTCTTTTTTTTTGCATTCAGTGCAGACACTGCATGAATGATGTCCAAATATTAATGGAGTTTTACATGGTTGTGTCCTCATATGGGACTGACCACGACTAAACTGTCTCCCTTGTTTGGTCTATTAAAGGGGGACTCTGATTTAAAGTCACCTCTGACACTGACCCCAGAGGCACTGTAGATGCTGGAGGAGGTTCTGCAAGCAGTTTCTGCTCCTCAAGTTTATTAGATTAATCTTTCCATTGATGTCGCTGTTTTGTTTTTAGGTTGGTGGTTTTTGTTTTATTTTTTTGGAGAGTCATGAGTTTAGATCAGCCCAATTGATGGAATTACAGGCTGCTGTCAGAGCATTTCATAAGTTTTCCCAGGCGCCTTTCAATCTGGCCATGGATTCTGCCTCTGTGACCAAATTGAGAGCCATCCACAAGCAGGTGTTGATGTTGGACAATTGTTTCATTTATTTTTGAGTTTTGTTGGTTTTCTGCTTTTTTTTCAAAAAAAAAAAAAGGGTTTTTTTTTTAATAATGAAAGGGTGAGCTATCACCCTGAAATTACAGCCTTCTGATTGTATGGAGTATTGTATTTTCCTATTATTTATCTTTTTGATTGTTTATAATGTTGCTAGTTTCTTTGTTCATTTTTCTTTTTTCTTTTCTTTTTGTTAAACCAAAAAAGGGGAGATGTAGCCCTGAAAACTCAGCTTCTGAGCTTGCTGACATGGTTTTCTAAGGACTTTCCCAGGAGAGTAGCTGTAAACATAGATATGTGTACATTCTTTCTGTTACACGTCTTGTGATGGGCATCTCTCATGGCCAGTGCAGTGAGAAAAATGTTATCCTGACCATCCAATCCCTGGCTGTGGTCAGAAGCCTATAAATCCTGGGAGGAAATAAACTATAAACTCTGCTCTTCTTTTCAGCACACCTCCACCTGTGTCCGCATGATCTATTCATCTTCAGCGGTAACAGTATCCTAGTTCTTGTCATCCAGAACCATGGAAAAATCAGGGGTGCTGTTGCATCTCTGTTGCAATGTGATGTGTCCGACCCACTATAATATTTTTTCCCCTGATCTATCATGCTGAGAACCATGCAAGGCTGTAGAGAGGTCAAGACAACCTCTGTTTTTAAAACTCTGCCCTGCAGCTATTCCTTACGGTGCTGTCAGCAGGGAAGACATTTTGTCTTCTAAAACCTTACTTCTGATAGTGTTTCCCATCTGAAAACTATCTGGGCCAGGGGCAGCACCCAGGGACCTGCCCTGCCTGGGGGAACTTAAAACTGGATCTTATAACTAAGTATCAGAAACAAGGGCACACACTCTGTATTCCAGACTCCAACATTTTATTCTTATTCTTAATTTTCCATGTTTTAAGTACTACTATGTCTTGATCTACTTCAGCTTCCACCTCTTCTTCCTAATATTCCTATTCTTATTCTTTATCATTTTTTGGTTTCTGGAGGGTCTTATGCAGGTTTTAGTGGGGGGGGGGGGGGGCGGGGGTTGGGTTTTTTTCTTTCCTACTACTACTTCCTAAATACAACTTTCTTTTCTTTTGTTAGAATTGTGTGTGTTGCAGTCCAGCAGGCCGCCGTCATGTCCTGGGAGCAACACCTCCTGCCTGTGTCCATTCCTCATGGCCAAAGTGCCACAGGATCAGCAAAGTCCTTTCCGAAGGAGAGGAAATGGCCTTGGAGTCCAGCAGGGAGGAGCTGGAGCCAGTGTCCCTGCAAAGGGCCAAGAGCCGTGTGGCTGTGGCCCTTGGGGACCCGGTGCAGGGGTGCCACTGGCAGTGCCAGGCTGCCGCTGGGAGCCGATGACTTTCCAGGTGCCTTCCTGGCCGGATGATGGGCCGGGATGCAGCGCTGAGCCCCGGCAGTGAGGGTCCCCCTTTGGGTGCCGCTTTGGGCTGCCGTGTGCCCTCGGGGAGCCGCCCCGGGGGTGCCGCAGAGCGGCCGCAGGGCCAGCGCAGGCCGGGGCAGCCCGTGCGGCTACCTCGGGGCACCGGGCAGGCCGCGGGGCAGCCGCCATCTGCAGCCTGGTGCTGCTGCCAGCGGGCGCTAATCCTGTGGCTGTGCCGCCAGGCAGGGGCAGCGGAACAGCCCCCGCAGCGCCCGCAGCCCCCGCCTCAAGAGCGAGCGGCCTTTCCTGTGGGGAAGTGGCTGCCCAGGAGAAGAGACATCTTCCACTGTGGCTTGGGCTGCCAGAGGGCCAGGCCCGGCACAGAGTTGCTCTTGTGGGCACAGCTCGGGTTCCTGGCTCTCCACCCAAGCTTCTCGAGGGACAGGCAGCAGGCTTCCCTCTTGGGCTAAATCTGCCAGTCTCTGCTGCCTGGCCTCTTCTCCTTCCTCGTGCAGCTCCAGGACGCTCACCTCATCCCAGTCATCGTCCTCCCGCTGCCAGGGCTTGAGCTGGCTGCACAGGATGTCACAGTATTCCCTGCTGTCCTGAGCCAGTTCTCCATCAGTGTCATCATCCCAGCTGGACCTGGAGGATTTTCTCTTTGCTTTGCCTCCAGTCACCTCCTGGCCATCCAGGGACAGCTCTTGCTTGTGGCAAGCTTCCCAGTCCAAGAGTGCCCGGCAGCTCGTGCCTTCTCCTGGGGACAGCCGCTGCTCAGGAGATTCTTCCCAATCTGAAAATTCCTGACAGTGATCGCTGTCTGCCTGCCACAGCTCCTGCTCCCTGCACTTGTCCCACTCGGAGACAAGTGGGGAGGGCTCTTGCTCCTTGCCCTCATCCCAGTCCCAGAAATGCCAGGAGCTCCCCCATACTTGGACCAGCTCTTGCTCAAGGCCTTCTTCCCACTCAGAGAGCTCCTGGCAGCTATGGGCTTCTCCTGGGCACAGCTGTGGCTGAGTGCAGGCTTCCCCTGGAGTCCCTTGCTGGAACTTGTTCATTTCTCCTTGGCAGACCTCTGCCTCTTCCTCAGCGCAGGACTCCACGGCTCCTCTCCTCCCTCTGCTTGCCCTCTCCGCCTCCTCCTGCTGCTCCCTCAAGGCTTGGGCTCTCTGTGAGCCGGGCCAGGGCCTGTGGGGCTGGGACTTGGGCTTTGCCTTCTCCTCCTGCATGCCTGCAGTCCTCTGGCGCACACAGGTACCTGGACACAGCCACTGTCCTGGGACAGACCCGGGCCCCGCAAGCCCTTTATATACTCCCCAGCTGGGGAGGGGCTCTGCCATGTCACAATGGACTTTGGGCACCGCAAGGTCCCGCGTCACCACAGCCCCTGACGCATCGTGCCTGTGTCACAAAGGCCACCCCGGCACCCCGTGCTGTGTCACAAAGGCCACCGCGGCACCCCGTGCCTGTGTCACAAAGGCCACCGCGGCACCCCTTCAAAAGCCCAAGGCACCAGGAGCAGCCGGGAGCAGCTCTGGCCTTGGGGGATTGCCGCCCCTTTTCTGAGTCGCTCCTTCAAATGATCAGGAGTGGCTGGGGCCAAGTGAAGGTGCAAAAGGAGACCGTGTGTGTCTTTGTTTGAAAGACAGGGGCCTGCTAAGGGAGGCAGGAGGCTCCTTTGCAATGGAAAATGTAAACCCCCTCGCTCCCAATTATTATCCCTTTGAAAGGCACTCTCTAGCAAAGACAGGAGGACAGGAAGAACAGTTTGTGCTGCTTTTGCATGAATTGCTGTTTGGTGAGCAGGGAAGAAGCCCCCCATGGAAATGATGTTACTGAGAGGAGCTGCTAAGCGAGAGCTGCCTCTGTGCCAAACAAAATCCAAGAGCTGGCTGGCTGTGGGAACTGACTACCTATTAAAGCATTTAAAAAGCTGGATCCACCTCTGTGAGACTGACATTTTGCAGACAAGCAAGCCCGGGAAATCTCTCTCTTGCTTCCACCTTTGAGGAGGTATTCGGCTGCCGGTCGGGCCAGGCCCCGCTGCACTGTGGCCCTTACAGTCGTGCTGACAGTGGCCGCAACAATCCTTAAAACTTCAGGGTCCCCTGACACCCAGACAACCGAGGAGAAAATTAAAGGAGCGAGTGCCGTGGAGTCCCCAAAACCAACTGGAATAGGAAAATCAAGTAGGGATGAGGCCCATAAAGCCTGTGCAGCACAGGAACAAAGTGCAAAGACCAGGACTAGGGGCAGACAGAACAATATCTAGGGGAGGTGTGAGGGCGCAGTCTGAGGGCATGGGTCCAGACACAGGCTGGGGTTAGAAAGCTGCAAAATACTGTGATGAATTGCAATCAATCTGGGGAGAGATACGGGAAGATTCTAGAAACATAACTTTCAGTGGGGTGACTTGATGAACGTATGAATTGCCATCAAGCCTTTGGCAAGCGCTTCCCAAGGCTTGAACTCAAAGCCTGCTGCTTCAGGGCTGAAGTCTTTCTGGCCCTGTGTCCCAGAAGGGCTGAGTCACACAGGCTCGGCCTGGTGGGGCCGGGCCAGCCTTGGCAGTGACCGGGTGGGGACGGGAGGCTGCGGGACCCCGGTTGAGGCTGGGCCGGACCACGGCTGCTCACACCTTGCCAAGCCTAAGCTGTGCCCCCCTGCGGCCCCCGCTGAGCTGGAGTCCGCTGGGCTCCGGGAGGAGCTCCGGCTGGGTCCAGGCCCCCTCGGCCGCGGCCCGTGCGGCACACGGTAATTGAAACAAATTGGCCAGGAGGCAAGACTCCTGTTTGATGCCTTTCTTAGGATTTGGCTCTTGGGGTGGGGGGCGGGCCAAGGGGTTGCTTGCACCATGGCCATTCCCACACTGTCAGCTCCAAGGAGGAGACACAATTCAGCTTTGCAGCACACACTGCAGAGCTGGGGCTTCCGTCCTCAGGAAAGTAGCCAGGAGGCCTCTTGTTCAGGTTCACTGTCTAGGGGTGTCAGGCCATTCCTGTCCTCTTTAGGTCATGGTGATGCAGGAAGATGGTTTCTAAGCGGGTATAGGTGATGCAGGGAGATGATCTTTCATCATAGCTTGCTAGAATATGTTTCCTTGTCCTTTTATTCCTCTCTTAGCTCGTTGTTTTGGTGCCTTGCATGCCTTAGTTTGCACACTACTCAGTTGCACAGCTTCCTGGGAGTTTCTTTGTTCTAGTGTGGCACAGCTTCTATGGGAGCTGCTTTGTTATATAATAGCAAGGAAGTGAGGGAAAGGGTACAGGAATGTCTCATAAGAACCTTTAAAACACTTCAGAAACTGGTAAGTAATTAACCTTACTAATAACCATCGGAGTAAACAAGGGGTACAAGTTTACAAAGGGGATAAGAACGTTAACTGTACATAAGCTTCTCCACTGGGAGAATATCCTGACAGAGTCTTGTACTGGGGACTCTACTTTTCTTAGAAAAGGCTAGAAAGCATGGGGTGGAAGTCAAGTGACTAAAATTCTCAGCTGTGAGCTCAAACTCACAGTTTCTCTCCTACCCTTCTCTCTGAGCAGCTGTTTTTAGGCTATCGCTGGCCAGCCTGGACAGAAACGTGTGGGAGAGCGCTTGTCCTCGGAAGCACTTGGTTGCTCACCGAGATGTGCTAGACACCTCACAGCTGAGGGCTGTGGCGCAGAGCGTCACCAGCTACAGCGCCATGCGCTTCTGGCAGGAATATGAACAGCTTTCATCATCCTTGGTTCTACTTTTCAGGCTCTTTGCTCTTGAGCTGTCAATGCAGTGTGAACTGGGAGTGATGTCTTAGCCGTTCTTTGAGCAATACATCTTAGGACACCGCTGACTGCGCTTCTGGCCAGCATTTCTGCCTGGCACACAGTACTTGACCAAAAAAATTGGAAAATGAGTAGTAAATCCAGACAAGAAATTAGGGAGGAGGAAAACCTACTGAAGTGCAGGCAAACCAGAGGCACATCTAGACAACTGCTAGACTCCACCGTGAACTAAGGACTCAGCTTTCTGCCTTTCTCACTGCCGGCCTCTACACACAAATGCTCCCTTTCCCATTCATGTTTTGCTTCCAGCTCAAGTCTTCACCTGTTCCACATCCTTCTGCACCATCAGCAATCTCTCTTCCTCAAATGAACTGAATCCCACTCTGTCTCAGGGTCTTAGCACTTTCAGGCAATTGCTGCAAGAAATGGTTCTAAGCCCTGCATGGCTCTACATCTGCAAATGAACGCCTGGTCCTGCTGAAACCTGTGCAAAATTTTGGTTATTTTTGGTATGGTGATCATTACTCCAACTCCCAGCACAGATTGCTCATACCATGTACAGACTGATTACACTACACGTCAGAAGGGTCGTCATCGTTTGGAGCGTTACTTGTAATAGCAACACTTTTCCATTAATAAAGAAATACTTCTTCCAGTCCTGCCACTTCAAAGTTTAGAGACATCTTTTAACCAAACACTCATTTTTATTTGTATTATTTTTGTTGACAATTTCTTGCAGGAAGACATTAAATTGAGATAGGTATTTGAAAACAAGGAGCATCAAGGCAATTGCTTGTTATTAGTCATTTAATGATTACTTTTTTAAAGCTATTACAAATGCTGCTAGTCAAAAGGCAAACTTATTGTAGATTTATAATGCTCTTTGGATTAATCAGAAACTTGTGAAACTGGAAAAGGTTTTCTTTACAAGTTTCATCTATATAATGAGGAGAAAAATGTGGCCTAACATTTAAGAAATGCTTGTGGTCAAAAATGTAATCAGCTAAGAGGCTATCTCAGAAACGAAAAAACCCCAACACTGTTCAAGTTAACAACTGAGCTACATTTTTCCGTTACTGTGATTACAATACCCTTCACTTGTGAAGTGTGTCATGACTATTCTGTAACAAACAATACAGGAAACCAGCCACACTTACGGATTTTCCCTATAAAGCCACTGGCTTTCAGATGGAAAACCCATTTATTGTTCCTTTTCACAACTTTCTATTTAATTTTCAATAACTTAGCCTAAAAAATCCCACTATCTGCATACATGATAGTGATGTCTTTCAAAGCAGTGGAAGGAAGTTGCTAATTGCATGCCGTGGGTGCTGACTGCTTGGCAGCAGAAAGGCAGTTTTATCTCCAGGCTTAGAATAAACTATTGTTATAAATATATTTTGTTCCACGTTAATCAGGGTATGGAGACCACTGTCATCTTTGCACAATGATCAAATGGGCAGCTCTGCAATTCAAGCAGCTCAGGAATTCATTAGGTGTGTATGGTGTAAGCTGCAAACCCACCCTTTACTGCTCAAGTCATGCCATGTGAAGTGTAAGACAGATCCATTAATGAGGAGGACTGAGCATTTTCTGCTGCAATTTACCAAGAAATTTGCTTATGAAAAGAGAGAAAAGACTCTTCCTTCCCATTATATCAGGGTCAGAGGTTCCAAGTTAATAAATATACAAAAAAAAAAAAAATAGCAGCATTGATTCAGAATGTATTAATTTTAGTGAGTTTTTACGAATGTTTGTCAATTTGAGTGAAAGCTCCTTAGCAATACTGAAATTGGTTACAGGAAAGGGATAATGGGGATAGAAAATGAAAATGAAAAAGAAACCAAGTCTCTGCAAGCACAATCAACAATCTGAAGTACCTCTGCCCTTTTAAAGAAAGTAATGTATAATTAAAACTTCTGTTAAAAATTGATTTTAGAATATGTAATAAAATAGAGTTAAGAATCTGTATTATTACCCTAAAATCCATTTGTTTTCCACACCAATAACAAAAGAGAAGTTCTAAAATAGTCTTGTACATTGCAAAGAGGGAAAACATGCTGCCATATCCAGCACTTCAGGTAAGCAGTAATCCAAGCACTTCCCAAAGCAGAATGTCATTCACAGTCAGCTGGAAAAATCATCACAGTTTCATCTTTCCTTTCCCTTGGCAGAAGTAACTCTGGAGAAAATGGGTAATTTAGATGATTTTTTTTTTTAAAAAAAAAACCGAATGCTTTAGCACTGCCTTCAACTTCCTCACACCCTTCACTTTCTCCTGTATAAAAAATCCCCCCTGCCTTGTGTGCTCCTGAACACGCAGCACCTAAAGCACAGCCCCGCTTCCCTGTGGCAACAAACAAAGAGCAAGAACCAGAGGAGTTTGCAGAGGGAGGCTACTCAGCATGCAAGGTAACGCTGCAGGATCAATGATAGCACTGTCTGCTCCAAACTGAGAGCTCATCAGCTGGCAATCACTGAGGTGAGAAAGGACGTGGGGACCAGTCAAAGTTAGGGATTGTCTGTCAGCAGCCAAAGTGAGTTGTCTGGAAAATACTGCAAGCAGTTTTCAGACAGGAAAAGAAGAGGTGGATGTATGGAAGTGTTGATGCTTGTTCATATGGCTGAGGTACACCCTCACTTGGAAGGCTGATTAAAGTTTGGGGAAAGTGATTCCAAGCGGAAGAGGTGGAGAGAAGAGCTGTCCCCATGATCAGGTGAATACACAGCATGATAGTCGAGGTGAAGGTTGAGAGCTGATATAGCTGCAGCACTCAAGGGGGAGACATTAATATGCAGTGGTAGCTCACAACTATTTAAGAAAAAGAGATTTTTGGCATAATAACAATTGGGTAAAATTGGTGCAGAAAGTTAGGATGGAAATTAGAAGAAGCCCTTAAATCACCAGAGTGAAGCAGATGCGTCCTGTGAGCAGTGAGGGCAAAAAGTGTGGTTAACCTGGAGATGGAGCTTGAGTGACCATCACACATTGCTCATCACGGTGCTGGACCGGCCTTGATGGAGGATTCAGAGCATCTATCCATCAGTGACCCCGGAGTTTTTATAGTGCTGGCAGATCAAACCCAACAAGAACACGAATAAATCCTCATCACTGATGCTGGAGTTGCTGTCGGCTGTTTCAGCTGTGCTTTGTTTGTCACACTGGTTGTTTCAGGCTCTCTGTAGGCACTAGAGAAGATGAGCACCTGCACTGTGTTCACATGATTATGAACATCTCCTCACAAGTCATCATTTTTTAATGAAAGCCTGTATTCTGGAACATGAGATGTTAGCCTCCAGGGAAACATATCAGCTTGTCATCCGTCCCACAAGTCAACAGGTAAAGAAAAAAAGGGCGAAATTGTTTTCTTTCCTGCTAGAATTAATTTGAATAACAGATCTTTCTGCTTATTAATATTTCAGTTCTCCCCAAACATGAAATGGATTGAAATATCAGATAAGCCGGTAGAACTCTTATGTTTATCGTCTATTATTTTGATTTAATCTTAAGAAATTGCATCAATAGGTTGCCCATATGTAGTCATGCACCATACACAGAGATCTTCATTACCCTGTTCATCAATATTCATGATAGCCCATCTTATGCAGGTTATTATCCTACATTGTTATATGTGATGCCACATGAATACCATATGGGAGAGGGATTTAAAAAAGGTTACAGGCTAATAAATGTATTTTATTCCACTCAGAAAACTCAAGAGAAACAGCTCTTTTCAAAGATCCAGAGACTGTAATTACATGCAAAATGTTAAGTCACCTTAAAGGCAAATGCTAACCCAGACAGACTGAAGGTTAAAATTAAAAGCTAAAACTTCCTATTGTTATTAGTGCCCCACTGCACTAGATATTGTGCAAATATATGAAAAAGGGGATTACCATCACAAGGAGTTTAATTCTACCTTTCAGCTTGGTTGTTCTAGAGCAGAAATTGTAGTAGGTTTGAGCTAGCAGCTGGTGGTCATATAAGAGCAGTGAATTATAACACTTTCTAATGCCACAAATATTGTATGCAATTCCCTGTGAAGTTTCCTAGGAGCTGTGCCTAGAAAATGCTGCTTTGGCATGTCAGCCTTACCACTTAATTTCATGTACCCATGGTGTGCCACAGCTCTTGCACGTCGTGCCTGGGCCACAAACTCCCGAGGACGGGGCATAGAGGCAGCTGGACAACTCAGGGGATTCACATGAAATAATCTGGATGCAGCTCCCTGTCACAATCCGCAAGGTGGGATTCGTGATGTGGTTCTTTTAGTCGGTCTTAGAGTACAAAAGATTATCAGCAAAGCAAGGACTTAAACAGCAAAACACACTTTATGGAGTGCTCATCAGCACTAATATGCGATAGAGGGAGAGAAAGGAGAAAGCAAAGCATAAGGAAAAGAGAGTAAGGGGATTAGAGCTACCAACGTCAAAGTCCACTCAGCCGTCCAACGATGCAGAGTCTTCTGTCCGTTGGGGAGATCTCAAAGGAAGGTAAGTTTGGGGTATAATTTTATGGTCTTCTGCAAAGCGAGGGGCGCAGGGCCAAAGCCAGAGGAGATTGATGATCATTGTGATGAATTCCATTGCGCGGGGAGCAGGTGTAGGGTACAGAGCGATCCATGTCTTGCAAGTCTTTGCTCACCAGCAGGAACGAGGGCAAGGTGTCGTGGAAAACCCATTGCACAGGGTACCACGCACAAGCCTCTGCTCACCAGCAGGAACGAGAGCCATGAGTCGTGGAGAACTCGTTGCGCAGGTTACCAAGCCTCTGTTCACCAGCAGGAACGAGGGCAGTGTACCGTGCAACCTCCTGCAAACAATCACTGAGCAAACATCCATCTCAGCTAGGCCCAAAGCCCCAAACCAAGTCCCTTGTGATATTCAGGGTCTCAGTCTCTGTCCTTGAGACGGTTGTGAGACAGATGAGGGAATCTTCAGACCATCTCTTACACCTACCAAATCCCAGAAACATCCCACAAAATCTTCACAACTTTCCACACAATCTCAGAAAAATATCTCAAACTACTTCAAGTCAACTCAATATCCCTCAAAAGTCCAAAAGCATCCCAAAAATTTCAGGAAACATCCCACAAAATTCCCAAAATTTTCTCAAAACCCTTCCAAATTACAGAGACATCCCACAAAATCTTGACAACTTTCCACACAATCTAGGAAAAATCCATCAAAATTCTTCATGTCTCCTCAAAATCCTTCAAAATTCCACAAAATCACATGAAATTCCAGAAAGATCCCACAAAATTCTCGAAATCTTCTCAAAACCCTGCCAAATTCCAGAAACATCTCACAAAATCTTGACAAATATCCACACAATCTAGGAAAAATCCATCAAAATTCTTCATGTCTCTTCAAAATCCCTCAAATTTCCAAAAAAATGCCACAAAATTCCAGAAACATCCTACAAAATCCCCACAAATTTCCACACAAACTAAGAAAAGTCCCTCAAAATTGTTCAAGTGTCCTCAACATCCCAGAACATTACAAAGAAATGCCACAAAATTCCAGAAAAATCTTGCAAAATTATTAAAATTTTCTCAAAATCCCACAGAATTACACAAAAAATCCCACAAAATTCCAGAAACATCCCACAAAATCCCCAAAATCATCTCAAAACCCTACCAAATTTCCGAAACATCCCACAAAATCTTGACAACTTTCCACACAATCTTGAAAAAATCCATCAAAATTATTCATGTCTCCTCAATATCCCACAAAATTCCCACAAAAAATCCCACAAAATTCCTGAAACATCCCAAAATATTCCCAAAATCTTCTAAAAACTCTACCAGATTCCAGAAACATTCCACAAAATCTCGACAACTTTCCACACAATCTAGGAAAAATCCATCAAAATTATTCATGTCTCCTCAAAATCCCACAAAATTCCAGAAACATCCCACAAAATCCCCAAAACCTTATGAAAACCCTACGACATTCCTAAGACATCTTACAAAAAAAAGAAAACTTCCCACACAATCTAGGAAAAATCCATCAAAATTCTTCATGTCTCCTCAATATTCCAAAAAATTCCACAATAATCCAAAAATTTCAAGAAAAAAATTCCTGAAATCTTCTCAAAACCCTTCCAAATTCTAGAAATATCCCACAAAATCTGTACAAATTTCCACACAATATATGAAAAATCTTTCAAAATTACTCAAGTGTTCTCAAAATTCCACAAAATCTTATCAAATTCCGCAACATTCAAAAAAAATCCTATAAAATTCAAGGAAAATCCCACAAAATTATTAAAATTTTCTCAAAATGCCACAAAATTATTGCGAGACCACCAGCTATTCACCAGCCTTCACAGAAGTAAACGTGAACGCCTTTTATTTCTACCTTTTGCACACTTATATGGGGTTTTACAGGGTCTGTGGGCTAAGCAAGCTACTATTGGCTAATGCACGCAGGTTTACATTTTTTGTTCTGTACACACGGATATTGTTTTGCTTTACTCTCTCTCCTGCAGGAAGGTTTCAAGGACTTTAGCCTTTAATATCACGACGTATTTCAAAGACTGGTTTGTGCAGACAGGCCCTTACTAATATATAAAATAGATCAACACATAATGAGCTGAAATAGAGAATTTCATCTTCATAAGACTTCTCTTAAAATGTTGCTAGGGTCCTTAACTTTGATGACATTAATTTTCTTTTTGGCCACCATTCCATATTGCATGCCAAATATTTTATTGTTAGAAACTTTATTCCAAGGCTGTAGGGCTGTGTTGGTAACACAGAGACCATATGATATCGTCAGTCATATCATCGGATAATGCCCCTAAACTAAAACTACTCATACAAGCCTATGGGGCAGTCCCTTTGTAAATTTGTATTTCCAATGGCAATGTCCCTACATCCATTTAGTACAAATGAGTGCAGACCCTCAGTACTATCAAGTCATTTGGATCCACTAACCCAAGAACACTCGGTAGAGATATTTTCCAGCACAGCATCCTGCTAGGATGCACAAATGTAGATCTCTCTCTGCCTTCCCCAATGACTTTGAGCTTATGAAAATAAGATTATAGGACAGGATGTAAAATTTGGTGGCAGATAGCAAACACTGCTGTTTCTTCTTCTCTGGCAGGCTGTTCAAGGGGAAGTTTACTTGTAGTAATACTTTTTGGACCCAAAAAATAAAAGTAAAATTTAGAAAGGAAGTACCTCTGAGAAGAGATGAGCTCAGAATGTGGTTTAAAATGGCAGATAAACACAAGATGCAGAGCAGGTATTTTTCTTTATTTTTTTTCACATTAATTGCAACAGGGGGAAAAGGTCCTACGTCCTTGTTCTGAAAGAGACTCTTTTTTTCTTTTACAAACTGTGCAGGAGCGGACCTAGGAATGAGTTGTGGAGGAAAAAGGACTGAACTGTTCTTTACTTTTGCCTCTGGAGAATCAAAGTTGTGGCCTGAAATCTACCTGAGCCAAGCATATTTTCAGTTTGTAGAAGCTTATTCTGCTATGAATTTCTGTCTCTTGGCTGGATACTCAGCATCTCTAAGTGTAGAATCCTCCCTGGCACCGTATATCCTCGCCTTGTCCCTGCCACCACCACTAAACTATTTTCCTTTCATTGTAAAGTGAGTGAGATTTTACTCGGGTGGGATTCTGCAGAGTTAGGGAATGAAGGCTTTTTCCTTCTTCATTTTTTTATGATGAATTTCTTATTTATTCTATTGACACCTTCTGAGTGAGCCTTTCATAAGGGCTTCTGTATTTCACAGAGGCTACACCTATTGGGGTCTGAAGACTTTGATACAATTCGAATCACTTGAAAATCCAGCCTGTTTGATTTGTATGGAAGGCAGCCATTCTCCCTGTTCCAAACTTCATAAAATAGATAATCCATGTTGAAAAAAATAAATACCTCTGGGAGATAGTTGAGACAGTGCATCAGGGTGATTCCAGGGATGGATAAGAAGACCATCAACTTCCTCATGCCATCAAACTTGAGACTAATACTCAGGTCTGCAGTTATAATTTTAATCCACAGTAATCTACAGACAATCCTTTATTATCTAAAAAAGCTAATACCATAAACTTGGAAGCAAGCTGAAGTTGGAAGAGTTAAGTGTCTTAAAAGCTCTTGTTTACAGCAGGATTGGAGAGCCTTTACATCTTGTAACAGTAAGGTTTTAAATTTGCAATCCTGACCTTGCAAATGGAAATTGGTGGCTCCATTGTTGCACTTGCAGCAGCCACATGACATCCAAGGAGAAGCGCATTGATCTAACTTCTGTGGAGCCAGTGGCTGCAAATACCATCAGGAAGTGCTGGACTGGCAGGACATTGGATGGATGCTCTAAGCCCACAGAGCTGGAAATATCAGTTCTAGCCACATGAGAAGTCCATTTATGGAATTCAAAATCTGTTCCACTATCTGTGCTCCTCTATTCTGTATCAGCTTGGTGAGGAGGTAGATGAAACTGTTGGGGAAAAAAACCACTTAAATTTAAAGCAGAGTAACTGTTCCATTATAAATGGTGAAGACAAACCTGTGAGGCTCCCAAAGAAATCTTTCTTTGGCTTCCAGTAACAATTTAAAATGGACAACAAATCTATGCTGTATAATCTGCTTTGAATGGATTTCCTTTGGAACGTGTACTTCTTACTGAATGACAGAACTGCAATATTTTCACACTTGCAATTGCACCCTCCAATGGCCGCAGGAAATGCAGCAGCTTCTGTTTTCTGTTGCTTCTGTTTGTTAATGCTTCAAGGTGTTGCTCTGGATTTGTACCCAGCTGTCATGACCTTAGAAAGAGAATGTTCTAAAAATAGGAGTAAAAAAGCCAGAGAGCCCCTCCTTGCAGCAGACACGGGCAACATTGGATCTTAATTGTTTTTGCAAAGCATTCTAATGGGGAGAGGCAGATATCAATAATGGAAACTTCAGAAGGTGTGTGGCTGCTTCGTACCTTAGGCTGGATTCAGGAAAGGCCGTGTTACAGAGAGCAAAGTCAAGAGTTTGAATCAAGGAAGTGTGAGCTGCCCAGAAAGTCAGGGCCCACACTGCTCATGTGTATCAGGGGAAGGTGAGAATCAGGCCCATCTGCTGATAGAAATGCAAGTTACAGCTTTAGCAGCCAAAGGATATGCAAATAAATGGCTTCTATGTATTGGAGAGCATTAAGCATGAAGTTAGTGTTTCATACAGGTGTTTGAAGGCAATGTAGGACTCCAGAGCTCAGTGTTTGAATTGCAACTTGAATTTCCTTATTTGCTGTTGTTTAGACTGCTCTGAAGTAGTAATGAGAAGAAAAAAATGAAAGAAAATGTTGTTTGATGGGGACTGTGGTAGGGCTTTCTTGACAGATTTGAAATGGCTTGAATTCATTAAAATCTCCAGGTGAGGGGAAGATTGTATCTATTCCTCTCTTTTTAAAGCAAATTTTCCAAGAGGGATCTAAAATTGCATTTGAGGGTTGGGGTGTGGTTTTTTTCCCTTCTTTCATGTGCAACCTAACAACTCCAGCTTCACAGGCCTATTTAACATTTTATCCATCAAAATCCGTCCTTTGATTTGTGTTTTGGAAACTTGTTCATCTTGGGGAATTTGCCATCTTCTCAGGGTATTGAAGGTCCATCAAATGCTGCAGGTTTCATTCTTCCTTTAATACGGTCTATGTGCTGGAGTTTGACTCTTAAGCAGAGCTAATTGTTTATTTTGCAGCCTAGCAGTTCTACTGTGGGGCTGTGGGCAGGTCAATTCACTTGAGAACGATGGGTAAATCAGCTCCTGGGAAGATGTGCACTGCCTGGCCCCGATGCTTCAGCATGCTTGAGGTCAGCTTGGCTGTCTCCGACTGTCTAATACTAATGCAGAATAATGGAATTAAGTATTCATTTTAATTGCTGATCAATAAGATTTGTTTTCAGCTAAGTCTGCGTGCTAGATTCTAAACCACTACAGTCTGTTTCATCAATGACCTTCTTGATTTTAGCTTAAGCTTTCTAGTTTCTGCTGATCTTATTTTCTCGCCTGTCCCTGGGAGAGGAAGGGATGATGGCTGTAGGTTTGGCAGTCAGCGAGGGCCTGGCCACCACTACAGTTCTGGACACTCAGCCTTGGAGATGTGATCAGGAATCTGCTCTTAGTTCCCAGTTTTGTATTGCAAAGACTGACCATGCTGCCAGCACTGTGTTTTATGAGTGAATTTTCATTTGGTCAAACTCCAAAGCAGCCTTAATTTTAAGGTGGAATTCTTTGTGGATGAGGCTGTGAAGAATATGGTGTTTATACTCCCATCCTACCGGCAGTACAGTAGAACAACTCCTAACTGATTTGGTAATAAAGACCTAGTTTTTCTTCACTAAACCTGCCCTAGCAAAATTCATAAGCTGGTGATAGCTATCTCTGGCGTGGAAAATCTTTATTGAGTTTATTGACAATTTAATATATGTTGTCAAGCTTTGTTGTTTAGTTTCTGTTTGTCCAGAGACACTTGGGGCTACCTTTGCTTCCTAAGGGATTAAACTAGCAAGCACTTAGAATCAGATTTTGGGAAGATGGGTGCAGGAGACTTTGTAATTTACTATGGGAAAACATAATAATGATGAACATTTCAGATGGAAATGATAGTATTTGACATACTATGTGAAATGCTTTTATATGATTTTTTCATTTTTCTTTAATTTTTAATCCTGGATAAATTAAATGAGGCTTTTAGGGAAAGCATGAGCTGGATTTTATATTGAGTTTGATAACCTCTGATTCTGCTCTCGTTTCTCTATCTGCTGGAACTTGTAGCAAACTAGCTATGTCCATGTTTAATTCTGTAATAATTATCTTTCAAATCGAGCCTTTCTCACTTGGTGTTGATATATTTGGGAGAGGGAGGGGAATGGAGAAAAAAAAGCTACTTTCATGAATACAATTGAAATTTCATATTGCTGATTTGACCCTTTCCAAGATTCAAGTGACCATTGGATCAGGTTGGAACTGAGGGGATGACTCATGACTCTGGCAAAAAAACTACGTTTCATTCCACATATTAGGAGTTTTCTGTTGCCCACAAGAATGTTCAGGAAAAAAAAAAAACAAAAGAGAAATGGGTTTCAAATTTCCTCTGCTATTTTCTGGTGACTCTTCTTTCTGGAGATGCCTTAGCAAGTGTAGGACATCTGAAAAACTTGGAACTGCAACTTTATTGTTGAGGCTCTGATGAACATTGCTTCTGTCATCAAGTTCTTGTGTTAATACTTTCAACTTAGCTGAGTAATGTTGGCATCAGCAGACTCTGCTAAAGCCATGCCTTCGTAATTTATAATGCATTCTTAATAAAAAAAAAAATAAATCAGTTTCTTCATGTATTTAATTACCCAGTGAGTATAAGAGGGAATGAAGTTAATACTGCGCAGATTTGAAGCAAAACACGGCTTTCTAATGTGCTTCAGTATAGGCTATGCACAAGTAAATAGACATGATCTTTAAGCTTCAGTTACCTTGAATTACCCTATGCATATTCAAATTCAGATTGATGAATGCTGAACCAAAAGCAGACATCATATAGTTAATTGAAGTTCTTTTCATTCAGAGGCAAACTATTTTCATTGCTTTGTTTTGAGGGTGGGTTGTTTTTGATGGGGTTTTTTCCTGCTAAGGCAATGGCAAGCATTTATTTATCCAGCTCCCTCCACATTTTCCACTATCTTCTTCTTTCCCGCTGCCCTCCATACTCTTGCAAACCCTGCTGGGGCACTTGGGCTCTCCATTGCAGGCAGTCTGGAGCTGCCATGCAAACCCATCTCTCAAGGAGTCCCCAGGTCTCAGGTGCAACATCAAGAAAATGACACAGCAACATGTAGAAAACGTGAACTTTATTCACTTGACTACTTCTAAAATCTACACTACAACGTTACTTGAAGACTATGGGGTAAGAATCTTAAGCCTAAAATACTTCAATACTTCAACTGTTTAGAACTGAACACTAAGGGAAAGGTCAACTTCTTGGGGGAAACGTGGTGGGGAATCCTACAACTAACAATAGGGGTGTGGCTAACTTCTAAGACGGGGAACGTCGCAGTGCCTGGGCTGGGCACTGGTCACACATTCCCCGTAAGGTTCTGAATTCGGAGTGCCACGCTGGAGGTCAGAGCTGCGGGGAGGTGCGGAGTCTCCTGCCAATGCCCACTTTTGCCGCTGTCTTGGTTGTTGGTCTCGGCTGAGAGCGAAGGCACAACCGCATCAAGTCACGGTTGTGCCTCAGCAGCTGCATCAACTTCTTTGGACAGCCGTGTCTTCGATGGCGGCGGGGCTCTGCACGGCCTGAAGGGCTCTGGAGATTCCGCTGCAAGGCAAAGCGCAGGGATCCCCATGGAAGAGGCAGAGGGGCAGAGCGGGGCCGGCACCCACAAAGTGGGGCTGCCTTTGGCCTCGGAGACAGAGACTCGGGCTCAGTTGGGCTGGGCTGCCCCGGGGAAGAGGCTGCAGGAGGCAGAGCTCTGGCCGCCTCTGCTTGGTGCTGTCCATGGGGCTCAGCCCCTGGGCCGGATTCCCCAGCCAGGAGCTCAGGCCCCTTCTGCCGCAGGGCATTGGCCAAAGGGTGCCCAAGAGGCCCTCAAGGTCTGCCCCATCCCGCCTTCCTGACCCCCCCAGCCCCGCCTCACCTCTCCCCAGCATCTCTGAAATCTTCTCTCAAGGGCCCATCCCATGGCCATGCCTATGATGAGCACGCCAACCAGCAGGACTGCCCAGGACACCCACAGGATCTGCTCAGGGTCCGTCTCCTCCGGGTAGAAATCCTCCGGAAGCATAGGAGAGGCATCCGTGCTCTGCTCAAGTTTGCTGGAAGGGTCGAGGGGATGGGCCAAGAGCAGCAGCACGTAAAGCTGCAGCAGCGAGGAAGAGCCGTGAGCAGCCATAGAGCTCTGCCGGCAGCACAGAGGCTCTGGGCGTCTCTCTGCAAGCAGGTCTGCCTGGGCTCTGGGGCGCAGCAACAGCTGGCGACAGTTGCCAGGCACCGTGCCGTCGCCAGAGGCTGTGATGTCACAGAAGCACAGAACGCCCTGGCCTCAGAGAGCCCTGAGAGAATGTTGAGTCCAACCTGTGAGCCATGGCGGCAAGCATGGCCAGCAGAGCGGGGCCCGAGCGCTGCGGCCTGGCTTGCCTTGCCCACCTGCCACAAGGATGACTCCAGCAGCCCCCTGTCAGGCCATTGCAGGATCTAATGGCCCTTTCTGGGCACAAGTTCTTGCCAACGCCCAGCGTAAACCTCCCTTGGCACAGCTTCAAAGCCTTGTTGGCATCTGCTCTCTCTTGACCTTGCCCATCTGGCTGGCGCTGCCGTGTTGCTCACTGGCCTGTCTGTGGGAGAAGAGGCTGTGCCAATGAGTGCTGCTCAACTTTGAGGCCATTCAAAGGAGGATTTGATTGTGCCTGCTGTGGGAAGGAAGATGCGTGCACATGGCCACTTCCCATAGGTTTTACCGCAGATTTTCATCAACAGCTGTCCTACTGAAAGTAAAGTCTGTTTTAGTGAGTATTTGAGGGGTTCCAGAACACAATGGCATCTCAGGGAAATTCTGCTGGTTCAGTTCTACTGAGGTTTTGAGATGAGTTGCAAATCCTGAAAATTTTCTCCTTGCCGAGGTGGTAATTTCACAGATTAGATTGTGGGGATATTGATTGTTCAGCATTGAGGACCTAATGTAACTTTCAGCAGCAGAAATTTTCAACATCCAGTGATTGTCTTTGAGACAAAAACATTTGAAATCTTTTTTTCTGTGGACAGGAATTGCTTCTGTGATACTTCACATCATCCATTAAAAATTTGATGCCTGGAAAAAGTCCCGAGTGCTGTGTGATTTCCTTGGTCGTGTTCTTTGGAATGGCTTCCCCCCCATTTTCTGAAGCTAGCCACAGAAAGGTAATAGATGGGTGAGAAGTTATGAAAGGCCAACTGGTGTAGATCTTTGCCTCCTGTTTCGAGGTCTGTGGTGAGCTGTGAGTCAAAGAGCTGATTTGACGCTCTGGAGGTCAGAACTGAGGGGAGATGCGGAGTCTCCTCCCAATGCCCACTTTTGCCGCTGACTTGGTTCTTGGCCTCGGCTGAGAGCAGTAACGAAGGTGCAGCTGCATCAGGTCACAGTTCTGCCTCAGCAGCTGCATCAACTTCTTTGGACAGCCCTGTCCTCGGTGACGGCGGGGCAATATAAATACAATATAAATTCCAGCTCATGCTTTCCCCAAAAGCCTCATTTAATTTATCCAGGATTAAAAATTAAAGAAAAACTAAAAAATAACTTAAAAGCATTTCACATAGTATGTCAAGTACTATCATTTCCATCTGAAATGTTCATCATTATTATGTTTTCCTGAAGTGAATTACCAAGTCTCCTGCACCCATCTTCCCAAAATCTGATTCTAAGTGCTTGCTAGTTTAATCCCTTGGGAAGCAAAGGTAGCCCCAGGTGTCTCTGGATGAACAGAAACTAAGCAGCAAAGCTTGACAAAGTATATTAAATTGTCAATAAACTCAATAAAGATTTTCCACGCCAGAGATAGCTATCACCAGCTTATGAATTTTGCTAGGGCAGGTTTAGTGAAGAAAAACTAGGTCTTTATTACCAAATCCGTTAGGAGTTGTTCTACTGTACTGCCGGTAGGATGGGAGTATAAACACCATATTCTTCACAGCCTCATCCACAAAGAATTCCACCTTAAAATTAAGGCTGCTTTGGAGTTTGACCAAATGGAAATTCACTTATAAAACACAGTGCTGGCAGCATGGTCAGTCTTTGCAATACAAAACTGGGAACTAACAGCAGATTCCTGATCACATCTCCAAGGCTGAGAGTCCAGAACTGTAGTGGTGGCCAGGCCCTTGCTGACTGCCAAACCTCCAGCCATCATCCCTTCCTCTCCCAGGGACAGGCGAGAAAATAAGATCGGCAGAAACTAGAAAGCAAAAATGAAGAAGGTCATTGATGAAACAGACTGTAGTGGTTTAGAAACTAGCACGCAGATTTAGATGAAAACACATCTTATTTATCAGCAATTAAAATGAATACTTAATTCTATTATTCTGCATTATTATTAGACAGTCCAAGACAGCCAAGCTGACCTCAAGCTTGCTGAAGCATCGGGGCCAGGCAGTGCACAGCTTCCCAGGAGCTGATTTACCCATCGTTCTCAAGTGAATTGACCTGCCCACAGCCCCACAGGAGAACTGCTAGGCTGCAAAATAAAAAATGAGCTCTGCTTAAGAGTCAAACCCCAGCACACAGACCATATTAAAGGAAGAATGAAACCTGCAGCATTTGATTGACCTTCAATGCCTTGAGAAGATGACAAATTCCCCAAAATGAACAAGTTTCCAAATTACAAAGCAAAGGAATGATTTTGATGGATCAAATGTTAAATAGGCCTGTGAAATTGGAGTTTTGATGGATTTTTCTGAGATTGTGTGGAAAGTTGTCAAGATTTTGTGGGATGTTTCTGGAATTTGGTAGGGTTTGGAGAAGATTTCTGTAATTTTGTGGGACGTTTCTGGAATTTTGTGTGATTTTGTAGAATTTTGTGGGATATTGAGGGGACTTGAAGAATTTTGATGGATTTTTCCGATATTGTGTGGAAATTTGTCAAGATTTTGTGGGATGTTTCTGGAATTTGGTAGGGTTTTGAAAAGATTTGAAGAATTTTGTTTGATATTTCTGGAATTTTGTGGGATATTGAATTTACTTGAAGAATTTTGATGGATTTTTCCGAGATTGTGGGTAAACTTGACACGATTTTGTTGCATATTCCTGGAATTTGGTAGGGTTTTGAGAAGATTTCAGGAATTTTGTCGGATTTTTCTGCAATTTTGTGGAATTTTTGTTTAATTTTGAAGAGACATGAAGAATTTTGAGTGATTTTTTCTAGATTGTGTTGAAAAGTTTTCTCGTTTCTGTAGGAAGTTTCTGGAATTTGGTAGGGTTTTGAGAAGATTTTGGGGATTTTGTGGGATGTTTCTGGAATTATTTGGGAATTTTGAGGAAACCTGAAGAATTTTGATGGATTTTTCCTAGATTGTGTGGAAAGTTTTCAAGATTTTGTGGGATATTTCTACAATTTGGTAGGGATTTGAGAGGATTTTGGGAATTTTTGAGGGATTTTTCCAGAATTTCTTTGGGTTTTTTTAGAATTTTGAGGGATTTTTGAGGAGACATGAAGAGTTTTGACGGATTTTTCGTAGATTGTGTGGAAATTCGTCAAGATTTTGTGTGATGTTACTGAAATTTCAAAGAGTTTTGAGAAGATTTCGCAAATTTTGTGGGATGTTTCAGGAATTTTGCGGGAATTTTGTGGAATATTTTTTGGGGATATTGAAGAGATATGAAGAATTTTGAGGGATTTTTCCTAAATTGTGTGGAAAGGTGTCCAAATTTTGTGGAATGTTTTTGGAATTTCGTAGGGTTCTGACAAGATTTTAGGAATTTTGTGGGACATTTCAAGAGTTTTGTGGGAATTTTTGGGAATTTTGAGGGATATTGAGGACACGTGAAGAATTTTGAGGGATATTTCCAAGAGAGTGTGAAAAGTTCTCAAGATTTTGTGGGATGTTTCTGGAATTTCGTAAAGTTTACAGAAGATTTAGAGAATTTTGTGGGATGTTTCTGTAATTTGGTAGGGTTTTCAGAAGATTTCGGGGATTTTGTGGGATGTTTCTGGAATTTTTTGAGATATTGAGGAGACATGAAGAATTTTGAGGGATTTTTCCGAGATTGTGAGGACAGTTGTAGAGATTTTGTGGGATGTTACTAGAATTTCGAAGGGTTTTGAGAAGAGTTTTGGAATTTTGTTGGATGTTGCTGGAGTTTGGTACGGTTTTGAGAAGATTTTGGGAATTTTGTGTGATTTTTGTGGAATTTGGCGGATTTTGAGGAGACAAGAAGAATTTTGATGGATTTTTCCTAGATTGTGTGGAAAGTTCTCAAGATTTTGTGGGCTATTACGTGAATTTCGAAGAGTTTTGAGAAGATTTATAGAATTTTGTGGAATGTTTCTAAAATTTGGTAGGGTTTTGAGAAGATTTGTGGAATTTTGTGGGATGATTCTGGAATTTGGTAGGGGTTTGAGAAGATTTCGGGGATTTTATGGGGTGTTTTTGGAATTTTTTCAGGTATTCTGGAGACATGAAGAATTTTGATGGATTTTCCCTAGATTGTGTGGAAAGTTGTCAAGATTTTGTGGGATGTTTCTCGAATTTGGTAGGGTTTTGAGAAGATTTTGGGGGATGTTTCTGGAATTTTATGGGAATTTTTTATGGAATTTTTTTTGATTTTTAGGAGATATGAAGAATTTTGATGGATTTTTCCTAGACTGTGTCGAAAATTGTCAAGATTTTGTGGGATGTTTCTTGAATTTTGTGGGACTTTTTTGGAATTTGAAGGCATCTTGATGGATTTTTCCTAGATTGTGTGGAAAGTTGTTGAGATTTTGTGGGAAGTTTCTGTAATTTGATAGGGTTTTGAGAAGATTTTGAGAATTTAGGGGGATGTTTTAGGAATTTTGTGGGATATTGAGGAGACATGAAGAATTTTGACGGATTTTTACTAGATTGTGTGGAAAGTTGTCAAGATTTTGTGGGATGTTTCTGGAATTTGTTAGGGTTTCAAGAGGATTTTGTGAATTGTGTGGGATGTTTCGGGAATTTTGTGGAATTTTTTTGGATATGGAGTAGACATAATGAATTTTGTGAGATTTTTCCTAGATTGTGTGGAAAGTTGTAGAGATTTTGTGGGATGTTTCTAGAATTTGGTAGGGTTTTGAGAAGATTCATAGAATTTTGTGGGATGTTTCTGGAATTTTGTGGGAACTTTGTGGAATTTTGAGGGATTTTAAGGAGACATGAAGGATTTTGATGGATTTTTCCTAGACTGTGTGGAAAGTTCTCAAGATTTTGTGGAATGTTTCTGGAATTTGTTAGTGTTTCGAGAGGATTTTGTGAATTGTGTGGGATGTTTCGGGAATTTTGTGGAATATTTTTGTGGGAATTTAAGGCATTTTGATGGATTTTTCCGAGATTGTGTGGAAAGTTGTTGAGATTTTGTGGGATGTTTCTGGAATTTCGAAGCGTTTTGAGAAGATTTTGGGAAGTTTGTGTGATGTTTCTGGAATTTTGTTGCGTTTTCTCAAGGTTTATCACAATTTGTGGGATGTTTGAGAAATTTTGTGGGATTTTCGTGGGTATTTGAAAAAATTTTAATTATTTTGCAAGATTTACCTGGAATTTAGTGGCATTTCTTTGCAATGTTCTGGGATACTGAGGAGACTTGAACAATTTTGAGGGATTTTTCTTATTTTGTGTCAATTTGTGGAGATTTTGTGGGATGTTTCTGGAATTCTGTGGGATTTCTGTAGAATTTTGTGAAATATTGACATGACTTGATGAATTTTGATGCATTTTTCCTAATTTGTGGGGGAAGTTGTCAAGATTTTGTGGGATGTATCTGGAATTTTGAGGAATTTTTGTGGAATTTTGAGGAATTTTGAGGCAACCTGAAGAATTTTGAAGGATTTTTCCGAGATTATGTGGAAAGTTCTCAAGATTTTGTGGGATGTTTCTAGAATTTTGTGGGAACTTTGTGGAATTTTGAGGGATTTGGAGGAGACATGAAGATTTTTGATGGATTTTTCCTAGACTGTGTGGAAAGTTGTCAAGGTTTTGCAGAATGTTACTGGAATTTCGAAGGGTTTTGAGAAAACTTTGGGAATTTTGTGGGATGTTTCGGGAATTTAATGTAATTTTGTGGAATTTTGAGGGATTTTGAGGCAACCTGAAGAATTTTGAGGGATTTTTCAGAGATTATGTGGAAAGTTCTCAAGATTTTGTGGGATGTTTCTGGAATTTTGTGGGAATTTTTTGTGGAATTTTTTTTGATTTTTAGGAGATATGAAGAATTTTGATGGATTTTTCCTAGACTGTGTCGAAAATTGTCAAGATTTTGTGGGATGTATCTGGAATTTTGAGGAATTTTTGTGGAATTTTGAGGAATTTTGAGGCAACCTGAAGAATTTTGAAGGATTTTTCCGAGATTATGTGGAAAGTTCGCAAGATTTTGTGGGATGTTTCTAGAATTTTGTGGGAACTCTGTGGAATTTTGAGGGATTTTGAGGAGACATGAAGATTTTTGATGGATTTTTCCTAGACTGTGTGGAAAGTTGTCAAGGTTTTGCAGGATGTCACTGGAATTTCGAAGGGTTTTGAGAAAACTTTGGGAATTTTGTGGGATGTTTCGGGAATTTAATGTAATTTTGTGGAATTTTGAGGGATTTTGAGGCAACCTGAAGAATTTTGAGGGATTTTTCAGAGATTATGTGGAAAGTTCTCAAGATTTTGTGGGATGTTTCTGGAATTTTGTGGGAATTTTTTGTGGAATTTTTTTTGATTTTTAGGAGATATGAAGAATTTTGATGGATTTTTCCTAGACTGTGTCGAAAATTGTCAAGATTTTGTGGGATGTTTCTGGAATTTTGTGGGACTTTTTTTGAATTTTAAGGCATCTTGATGGATTTTTCCTAGATTGTGTGGAAAGTTGTCAAGATTTTGTGGGATGTTTCTGGAAGCTGGTAGGGTTTTGAGAAGATTTTGGGAATTTTTTGGGAATTTTGTTAATTTTTTGGGGATATTGACTAGACATGAAGAATTTTGATGGATTTTCCCTTGTTTGTGTGGAAAGTTGTCAAGATTTTGTGGGATGTTTCTCAAATATGGGAGGGTTTTGAGAAGATTTTGAGAATTTTGGGGGATGTTTTAGGAATTTTGTGGGATATTGAGGAGACATGAAGAATTTTGACGGATTTTTACTAGATTGTGTGGAAAGTTGTCGAGATTTTGTGGGATGTTTCTGGAATTTGTTAGGGTTTCGAGAGGATTTTGTGAATTGTGTGGGATGTTTCGGGAATTTTGTGGAATTTTTTTGGATATGGAGTAGACATAAGGAATTTTGTGAAATTTTTCCTAGATTGTGTGGAAATTTGTAGAGATTTTGTGGGATGTTTCTAGAATTTGGTAGGGTTTTGAGAAGATTCATAGAATTTTGTGGGATGTTTCTGGAATTTTGTGGAAACTTTGTGGAATTTTGAGGGATTTTGATGAGACATGAAGAATTTTGATGGATTTTTCCTAGACTGTCAGGAAAGTTGTCAAGGTTTTGCGGGATGTTTCTGGAATTTTGTCTTATTTTTGTGGGATTTTAAGGCATTTTGATGGATTTTTCCTAGATTGTGTGGAAAGTTGTTGAGATTTTGTGGGATGTTTCTGGAATTTCGAAGAGTTTTGAGAAGATTTTGGGAATTTTGTGGGATGTTTCTGGAATATGTTAGGGTTTTGAGAAGATTTTGGGAAGTTTGTGTGATGTTTCTGGAATTTTGTTGCGTTTTCACAAGGTTTATCACAATTTGTGGGATGTTTGAGAAATTTTGTGTGATTTTCGTGGGTATTTGAAAAAATTTTAATAATTTTGCAAGATTTACCTGGAATTTAGTGGCATTTCTTTGCAATGTTCTGGGATACTGAGGAGACTTGAACAATTTTGAGGGATTTTTCTTATTTTGTGTCAATTTGTGGAGATTTTGTGGGATGTTTCTGGAATTCTGTGGCATTTCTGTAGAATTTTGTGAAATATTGACATGACTTGATGAATTTTGATGCATTTTTCCTAATTTGTGGGGGAAGTTGTCAAGATTTTGTGGGATGTATCTGGAATTTTGAGGAATTTTTGTGGAATTTTGAGGAATTTTGAGGCGACCTGAAGAATTTTGAGGGATATTTCCGAGTTTATGTGGAAAGTTCTCAAGATTTTGTGGGATGTTTCTAGAATATGGTAGGGTTTTGAGAAGATTTCACGAATTTTGTGGGATGTTTCTGGAATTTTGTGGGAATTTTGTGGAGTTTTGAGGGATAATGATGAGACATGAAGAATTTTGACGGATTTTTCCTAGACTGTGTGGAAAGTTGTCAAGGTTTTGCAGGATGTTACTGGAATTTCGAAGGGTTTTGAGAAAATTTTGGGAATTTTGTGGGATGCTTCGGGAATTTTGTGGAATTGTTTTGGATATGGAGTAGACATAAGGAATTTTGTGAGATTTTCCCTAGATTGTGTGGAAAGTTGTCGAGATTTTGTGGGATGTTTATTTAATATGGTAGGGTTTTGAGACGATTCATAGAATTTTGTGGGATGTTTCTGGAATTTTGTGGGATCTTTGTGGAATTTTGAGGGATTTTGAGGAGACATGAAGAATTTTGATGGATTTTTCCTAGACTGTGTGGAAAATTGTCAAGATATTTTGGGATGTTTCTGGAATTTTTTGGGACTTTTGTGGAATTTTAAGGCATCTTGATGGATTTTTCCTAGATTGTGTGGAAAGTTGTCAAGATTTTGAGGGATGTTTCTGGAATTTTGTGGGATATTGAGGAGAAATGAGGAATTTTGATGGATTTTTCAAAGAGAGTATGGGAAGTTGTCAAGATTTTTTTAAGCATGTTTCTGGAATTTGGTAGGGTTTTGAGAAGATTTCTCGAATATTGTGGGATGTTTCTGGAATTTGGTAGGGTTTTGAGAAGATTTGGGGAATTTTGTGCAATGTTTCTGGAATTTTGAGGGATTTTTGTGGAATTTTGTGGGATTGTCAGTAGACATGAAGAATTTTGATGGATTTTTCCTAGATTGTGGGGAAAGTTGTTAAGATTTTGTGGGATGTTTCTTGAATTTGGTAGCGTTTTGAGAAAATTTCGGGAATTTTGTGGGATCTTTCTGGAATTTCAGGTAATTTTGTGGAATTTTGAGGGATTTTGAGGAGACATGAAAAGTTTTGAGGGATTTTTCCGAGATAATGTGGAAAGTTGTCAAGATTTTGTGGGATGTTTCTGGAATTTGGAAGGGTTTTGAGAAGATTTCTGTAATTTTGTGAGACGTTTCTGGAATTTTGTGTGATTTTGTGGAATTTTGTGTGATATTGAGGGGACTTGAAGAATTTTGATGGATTTTTCCGATATTGTGTGGAATGTTGTCAAGATTTTGTGGGATGTTTCTGAAATTTGGTAGGGTTTTGAAAATATTTCAAGAATTTTGTGGGATGTTTCTGGAATTTTGTGGGATATTGAATTTACTTGAAGAATTTTGATGGATTTTTCCTAGATTGTGGGTAAACTTGACACTATTTTGTTGCAAATTTCTGGAATTTGGTAGGGTTTTGAGAAGATTCATAGAATTTTGTGGGATATTTCTGGAATTTTGTGGGATTTTTGTTGAATTTTGAGGAGACATGAAGAATTTTGAGTGATTTTCCCTAGATTGTGTGGAAAGTTCCCAAGATTTTGTGGGATGTTTCTGGAAATTTGTGTTATTTTTGTGGGATTTTCAGGTATTTTGACAAGACATGGAGAATTTTGCGGGATTTTTCCTGGATTGTGTGGAAAGTTGTCAAGATTTTGTGGGATGTTTCTGGAATTTCTTAGGGTTTTGAGAAGAATTTGGGAATTTTTTGGGAATTTTGTAAAATTTTTGGGGATATTGACTAGACATGAAGAATTTTGCTGGATTTTTCTTAGATTGTGTGGAAATTTGTCAAGATTTTGTGGGATGTTTCTGGAAGCTGGTAGGGTTTTGAGAAGATTTCGGGAATTTTTTGGGTTGTTTCTGGAATTATGTTGGATTTTTTTGGAATTTTGAGGTATTTTGACAAGACATGGAGAATTTTGATGGATTTTTCATGGATTGTGTGGAAAGTTGTCAAGATTTTGTGGGATGTTTCTCGAATTTGGTAGGGTTTTGAGAAGATTTCACGAATTTTGTGGGATGTTTCTGGAATTTTGTGGGAATTTTGTGGAGTTTTGGGGGATAATGATGAGACATGAAGAATTTTGATTGATTTTTTCCTAGATTGCCTGGAACGTAGTCAAGGTTTTGCGGGATGTTACTGGAATTTCGAAGGGTTTCGAGAAAATTTTGGGAATTTTGTGGGATATTTCGGGAATTTTGTGGAATTTTTTTGGATATGGAGTAGACATAATGAATTTTGTGAGATTTTCCCTAGATTGTGTGGAAAGTTGTAGAGATTTTGTGGGATGTTTATTTAATATGGTAGAGTTTTGAGACGATTCATAGAATTTTGTGGGATGTTTCTGGAATTTTGTGGGATCTTTGTGGAATTTTGAGGGATTTTGAGGAGATATGAAGAATTTTGATGGATTTTTCCTAGACTGTGTGGAAAATTGTCAAGATTTTGTGGGATGTTTCTGGAATTTTGTGGGACTTTTGTGGAATTTTAAGGCATCTTGATGGATTTTTCCTAGATTGTGTGGAAAGTTGTCAAGATTTTGAGGGATGTTTCTGGAATTTTGTGGGATATTGAGGAGAAATGAGGAATTTTGATGGATTTTTCAAAGAGAGTATGGAAAGTTATCGAGATTTTTTTGGGGATTTTTCTGGAATTTGGTAGGGTTTTGAGAAGGTTTTTGGAATTTTGTGGGATATTGAGGAGACATGAAGAATTTTGAGGGTTTTTTCCGATATTTTGTGGAAAGTTCTCAAGATTTTGTAGGATTTTTCTGGAATTTCGAAAAGTTTTGAGAAGATTTCTCGAATTTTGTGGGATGTTTCTGGAATTTGGTAAGGTTTTGAGAAGATTTGGGGAATTTTGTGCAATGTTTCTGGAATTTTGAGGGATTTTTGTGGAATTTTGTGGGATTGTCAGTAGACATGAAGAATTTTGATGGATTTTTCCTAGATTGTGGGGAAAGTTGTTAAGATTTTGTGGGATGTTTCTTGAATTTGGTAGCGTTTTGAGAAAATTTCGGGAATTTTGTGGGATCTTTCTGGAATTTCATGTAATTTTGTGAAATTTTGAGGGATTTTGAGGAGACATGAAAAATTTTGAGGGATTTTTCCGAGATAATGTGGAAAGTTGTCAAGATTTTGTGGGATGTTTCTGGAATTTGGAAGGGTTTGGAGAAGATTTCTGTAATTTTGTGGGATATTTCTGGAATTTTGTGGGATTTTTGTTGAATTTTGAGGAGACATGAAGAATTTTGAGTGATTTTCCCTAGATTGTGTGGAAAGTTGTCAAGATTTTGTGGGATGTTTCTGGAATTTGTTAGGGTTTTGAGAAGAATTTCTGAATTATGTGGGATTTTTCTGCAATTTTGTGGGATTTTTGTTTAATTTTGAAGACACATGAAGAATTTTGAGTGATTTTTCCTAGATTTTGTTGAAAAGTTTTCTCGTTTCTATAGGAAGTTTCTGGAATTTGGTAGGGTTTTGAGAAGATTTTGGGAATTTTGTGGGATGTTTCTGGAATTTTTTGGGATATTTATTTATGCTGAAGAATTTTGATGGATTTTTCTGAGATTGTGTGGAAATTTGTCAAGATTTTGTGGGATGTTTCTGGAATTTTGTTGCGTTTTCACAAGGTTTATCGCAATTTGTGGGATGTTTGAGAAATTTTGTGGGATTTTCGTGGGTATTTGAAAAAATTTTAATAATTTTGCAAGATTTTCCTGGAATTTAGTGGCATTTCTTTGCAATGTTCTGGGATACTGAGGAGACTTGAACAATTTTGAGGGATTTTTCTTATTTTGTGTCAATTTGTGGAGATTTTGTGGGATGTTTCTGGAATTCTGTGGGATTTCTGTAGAATTTTGTGAAATATTGACATGACTTGATGAATTTTGATGCATTTTTCCTAATTTGTGGGGGAAGTTGTCAAGATTTTGTGGGATGTATCTGGAATTATGTTGGATTTTTGTGGAATTTTGAGGAATTTTGAGGCAATCTGAAGAATTTTGAGGGATTTTTCCGAGATTATGTGGAAAGTTCTCAAGATTTTGTGGGATGTTTCTGGAATATGGTAGGGTTTTGAGAAGATTTTGGGAATTTTGTGCAATGTTTCTGTAATTTGGTAGGGTTTTGAGAAGATTTTGGGAATTTTGTGCAATGTTTCTGGAATTTTGAGGGATTTTTGTGGAATTTTGTGGGATTGTCAGTAGACATGAAGAATTTTGATGGATTTTTCCTAGATTGTGGGGAAAGTTGTTAAGATTTTGTGGGATGTTTCTTGAATTTGGTAGCGTTTTGAGAAAATTTCGGGAATTTTGTGGGATCTTTCTGGAATTTCATGTAATTTTGTGGAATTTTGAGGGATTTTGAGGAGACATGAAAAATTTTGAGGGATTTTTCCGAGATAATGTGGAAAGTTGTCAAGATTTTGTGGGATGTTTCTTGAATTTTGTGTGATTTTGTGGAATTTTGTGTGATATTGAGGAGACATGAAGAATTTTGAGGGTTTTTTCCGATATTTTGTGGAAAGTTCTCAAGATTTTGTAGGATTTTTCTGGAATTTCGAAAAGTTTTGAGAAGATTTCTCGAATTTTGTGGGATGTTTCTGGAATTTGGTAAGGTTTTGAGAAGATTTGGGGAATTTTGTGCAATGTTTCTGGAATTTTGAGGGATTTTTGTGGAATTTTGTGGGATTGTCAGTAGACATGAAGAATTTTGATGGATTTTTCCTAGATTGTGGGGAAAGTTGTTAAGATTTTGTGGGATGTTTCTTGAATTTGGTAGCGTTTTGAGAAAATTTCGGGAATTTTGTGGGATCTTTCTGGAATTTCATGTAATTTTGTGAAATTTTGAGGGATTTTGAGGAGACATGAAAAATTTTGAGGGATTTTTCCGAGATAATGTGGAAAGTTGTCAAGATTTTGTGGGATGTTTCTGGAATTTGGAAGGGTTTGGAGAAGATTTCTGTAATTTTGTGGGATATTTCTGGAATTTTGTGGGATTTTTGTTGAATTTTGAGGAGACATGAAGAATTTTGAGTGATTTTCCCTAGATTGTGTGGAAAGTTGTCAAGATTTTGTGGGATGTTTCTGGAATTTGTTAGGGTTTTGAGAAGAATTTCTGAATTATGTGGGATTTTTCTGCAATTTTGTGGGATTTTTGTTTAATTTTGAAGACACATGAAGAATTTTGAGTGATTTTTCCTAGATTTTGTTGAAAAGTTTTCTCGTTTCTATAGGAAGTTTCTGGAATTTGGTAGGGTTTTGAGAAGATTTTGGGAATTTTGTGGGATGTTTCTGGAATTTTTTGGGATATTTATTTATGCTGAAGAATTTTGATGGATTTTTCTGAGATTGTGTGGAAATTTGTCAAGATTTTGTGGGATGTTTCTGGAATTTTGTTGCGTTTTCACAAGGTTTATCGCAATTTGTGGGATGTTTGAGAAATTTTGTGGGATTTTCGTGGGTATTTGAAAAAATTTTAATAATTTTGCAAGATTTTCCTGGAATTTAGTGGCATTTCTTTGCAATGTTCTGGGATACTGAGGAGACTTGAACAATTTTGAGGGATTTTTCTTATTTTGTGTCAATTTGTGGAGATTTTGTGGGATGTTTCTGGAATTCTGTGGGATTTCTGTAGAATTTTGTGAAATATTGACATGACTTGATGAATTTTGATGCATTTTTCCTAATTTGTGGGGGAAGTTGTCAAGATTTTGTGGGATGTATCTGGAATTATGTTGGATTTTTGTGGAATTTTGAGGAATTTTGAGGCAATCTGAAGAATTTTGAGGGATTTTTCCGAGATTATGTGGAAAGTTCTCAAGATTTTGTGGGATGTTTCTGGAATATGGTAGGGTTTTGAGAAGATTTTGGGAATTTTGTGCAATGTTTCTGTAATTTGGTAGGGTTTTGAGAAGATTTTGGGAATTTTGTGCAATGTTTCTGGAATTTTGAGGGATTTTTGTGGAATTTTGTGGGATTGTCAGTAGACATGAAGAATTTTGATGGATTTTTCCTAGATTGTGGGGAAAGTTGTTAAGATTTTGTGGGATGTTTCTTGAATTTGGTAGCGTTTTGAGAAAATTTCGGGAATTTTGTGGGATCTTTCTGGAATTTCATGTAATTTTGTGGAATTTTGAGGGATTTTGAGGAGACATGAAAAATTTTGAGGGATTTTTCCGAGATAATGTGGAAAGTTGTCAAGATTTTGTGGGATGTTTCTTGAATTTTGTGTGATTTTGTGGAATTTTGTGTGATATTGAGGAGACATGAAGAATTTTGAGGGTTTTTTCCGATATTTTGTGGAAAGTTCTCAAGATTTTGTAGGATTTTTCTGGAATTTCGAAAAGTTTTGAGAAGATTTCTCGAATTTTGTGGGATGTTTCTGGAATTTGGTAAGGTTTTGAGAAGATTTGGGGAATTTTGTGCAATGTTTCTGGAATTTTGAGGGATTTTTGTGGAATTTTGTGGGATTGTCAGTAGACATGAAGAATTTTGATGGATTTTTCCTAGATTGTGGGGAAAGTTGTTAAGATTTTGTGGGATGTTTCTTGAATTTGGTAGCGTTTTGAGAAAATTTCGGGAATTTTGTGGGATCTTTCTGGAATTTCATGTAATTTTGTGAAATTTTGAGGGATTTTGAGAAGACATGAAAAATTTTGAGGGATTTTTCTGAGATAATGTGGAAAGTTGTCAAGATTTTGTGGGATGTTTCTGGAATTTGGAAGGGTTTGGAGAAGATTTCTGTAATTTTGTGGGATATTTCTGGAATTTTGTGGGATTTTTGTTGAATTTTGAGGAGACATGAAGAATTTTGAGTGATTTTCCCTAGATTGTGTGGAAAGTTGTCAAGATTTTGTGGGATGTTTCTGGAATTTGTTAGGGTTTTGAGAAGAATTTCTGAATTATGTGGGATTTTTCTGCAATTTTGTGGGATTTTTGTTTAATTTTGAAGACACATGAAGAATTTTGAGTGATTTTTCCTAGATTTTGTTGAAAAGTTTTCTCGTTTCTATAGGAAGTTTCTGGAATTTGGTAGGGTTTTGAGAAGATTTTGGGAATTTTGTGGGATGTTTCTGGAATTTTTTGGGATATTTATTTATGCTGAAGAATTTTGATGGATTTTTCTGAGATTGTGTGGAAATTTGTCAAGATTTTGTGGGATGTTTCTGGAATTTTGTTGCGTTTTCACAAGGTTTATCGCAATTTGTGGGATGTTTGAGAAATTTTGTGGGATTTTCGTGGGTATTTGAAAAAATTTTAATAATTTTGCAAGATTTTCCTGGAATTTAGTGGCATTTCTTTGCAATGTTCTGGGATACTGAGGAGACTTGAACAATTTTGAGGGATTTTTCTTATTTTGTGTCAATTTGTGGAGATTTTGTGGGATGTTTCTGGAATTCTGTGGGATTTCTGTAGAATTTTGTGAAATATTGACATGACTTGATGAATTTTGATGCATTTTTCCTAATTTGTGGGGGAAGTTGTCAAGATTTTGTGGGATGTATCTGGAATTATGTTGGATTTTTGTGGAATTTTGAGGAATTTTGAGGCAATCTGAAGAATTTTGAGGGATTTTTCCGAGATTATGTGGAAAGTTCTCAAGATTTTGTGGGATGTTTCTGGAATATGGTAGGGTTTTGAGAAGATTTTGGGAATTTTGTGCAATGTTTCTGTAATTTGGTAGGGTTTTGAGAAGATTTTGGGAATTTTGTGCAATGTTTCTGGAATTTTGAGGGATTTTTGTGGAATTTTGTGGGATTGTCAGTAGACATGAAGAATTTTGATGGATTTTTCCTAGATTGTGGGGAAAGTTGTTAAGATTTTGTGGGATGTTTCTTGAATTTGGTAGCGTTTTGAGAAAATTTCGGGAATTTTGTGGGATCTTTCTGGAATTTCATGTAATTTTGTGGAATTTTGAGGGATTTTGAGGAGAGATGAAAAATTTTGAGGGATTTTTCCGAGATAATGTGGAAAGTTGTCAAGATTTTGTGGGATGTTTCTTGAATTTTGTGTGATTTTGTGGAATTTTGTGTGATATTGAGGAGACATGAAGAATTTTGAGGGTTTTTTCCGATATTTTGTGGAAAGTTCTCAAGATTTTGTAGGATTTTTCTGGAATTTCGAAAAGTTTTGAGAAGATTTCTCGAATTTTGTGGGATGTTTCTGGAATTTGGTAAGGTTTTGAGAAGATTTGGGGAATTTTGTGCAATGTTTCTGGAATTTTGAGGGATTTTTGTGGAATTTTGTGGGATTGTCAGTAGACATGAAGAATTTTGATGGATTTTTCCTAGATTGTGGGGAAAGTTGTTAAGATTTTGTGGGATGTTTCTTGAATTTGGTAGCGTTTTGAGAAAATTTCGGGAATTTTGTGGGATCTTTCTGGAATTTCATGTAATTTTGTGAAATTTTGAGGGATTTTGAGGAGACATGAAGAATTTTGAGTGATTTTCCCTAGATTGTGTGGAAAGTTGTCAAGATTTTGTGGGATGTTTCTGGAATTTGTTAGGGTTTTGAGAAGAATTTCTGAATTATATGGGATTTTTCTGCAATTTTGTGGGATTTTTGTTTAATTTTGAAGACACATGAAGAATTTTGAGTGATTTTTCCTAGATTTTGTTGAAAAGTTTTCTCGTTTCTATAGGAAGTTTCTGGAATTTGGTAGGGTTTTGAGAAGATTTTGGGAATTTTGTGGGATGTTTCTGGAATTTTTTGGGATATTTATTTATGCTGAAGAATTTTGATGGATTTTTCTGAGATTGTGTGGAAATCTGTCAAGATTTTGTGGGATGTTTCTGGAATTTTGTTGCGTTTTCACAAGGTTTATCGCAATTTGTGGGATGTTTGAGAAATTTTGTGGGATTTTCGTGGGTATTTGAAAAAATTTTAATAATTTTGCAAGATTTTCCTGGAATTTAGTGGCATTTCTTTGCAATGTTCTGGGATACTGAGGAGACTTGAACAATTTTGAGGGATTTTTCTTATTTTGTGTCAATTTGTGGAGATTTTGTGGGATGTTTCTGGAATTCTGTGGGATTTCTGTAGAATTTTGTGAAATATTGACATGACTTGATGAATTTTGATGCATTTTTCCTAATTTGTGGGGGAAGTTGTCAAGATTTTGTGGGATGTATCTGGAATTATGTTGGATTTTTGTGGAATTTTGAGGAATTTTGAGGCAATCTGAAGAATTTTGAGGGATTTTTCCGAGATTATGTGGAAAGTTCTCAAGATTTTGTGGGATGTTTCTGGAATATGGTAGGGTTTTGAGAAGATTTTGGGAATTTTGTGCAATGTTTCTGTAATTTGGTAGGGTTTTGAGAAGATTTTGGGAATTTTGTGCAATGTTTCTGGAATTTTGAGGGATTTTTGTGGAATTTTGTGGGATTGTCAGTAGACATGAAGAATTTTGATGGATTTTTCCTAGATTGTGGGGAAAGTTGTTAAGATTTTGTGGGATGTTTCTTGAATTTGGTAGCGTTTTGAGAAAATTTCGGGAATTTTGTGGGATCTTTCTGGAATTTCATGTAATTTTGTGGAATTTTGAGGGATTTTGAGGAGAGATGAAAAATTTTGAGGGATTTTTCCGAGATAATGTGGAAAGTTGTCAAGATTTTGTGGGATGTTTCTTGAATTTTGTGTGATTTTGTGGAATTTTGTGTGATATTGAGGAGACATGAAGAATTTTGAGGGTTTTTTCCGATATTTTGTGGAAAGTTCTCAAGATTTTGTAGGATTTTTCTGGAATTTCGAAAAGTTTTGAGAAGATTTCTCGAATTTTGTGGGATGTTTCTGGAATTTGGTAAGGTTTTGAGAAGATTTGGGGAATTTTGTGCAATGTTTCTGGAATTTTGAGGGATTTTTGTGGAATTTTGTGGGATTGTCAGTAGACATGAAGAATTTTGATGGATTTTTCCTAGATTGTGGGGAAAGTTGTTAAGATTTTGTGGGATGTTTCTGTAATTTGGTAGCGTTTTGAGAAAATTTCGGGAATTTTGTGGGATCTTTCTGGAATTTCATGTAATTTTGTGAAATTTTGAGGGATTTTGAGGAGACATGAAAAATTTTGAGGGATTTTTCCGAGATAATGTGGAAAGTTGTCAAGATTTTGTGGGATGTTTCTGGAATTTGGAAGGGTTTGGAGAAGATTTCTGTAATTTTGTGGGATATTTCTGGAATTTTGTGGGATTTTTGTTGAATTTTGAGGAGACATGAAGAATTTTGAGTGATTTTCCCTAGATTGTGTGGAAAGTTGTCAAGATTTTGTGGGATGTTTCTGGAATTTGTTAGGGTTTTGAGAAGAATTTCTGAATTATGTGGGATTTTTCTGCAATTTTGTGGGATTTTTGTTTAATTTTGAAGACACATGAAGAATTTTGAGTGATTTTTCCTAGATTTTGTTGAAAAGTTTTCTCGTTTCTATAGGAAGTTTCTGGAATTTGGTAGGGTTTTGAGAAGATTTTGGGAATTTTGTGGGATGTTTCTGGAATTTTTTGGGATATTTATTTATGCTGAAGAATTTTGATGGATTTTTCTGAGATTGTGTGGAAATTTGTCAAGATTTTGTGGGATGTTTCTGGAATTTTGTTGCGTTTTCACAAGGTTTATCGCAATTTGTGGGATGTTTGAGAAATTTTGTGGGATTTTCGTGGGTATTTGAAAAAATTTTAATAATTTTGCAAGATTTTCCTGGAATTTAGTGGCATTTCTTTGCAATGTTCTGGGATACTGAGGAGACTTGAACAATTTTGAGGGATTTTTCTTATTTTGTGTCAATTTGTGGAGATTTTGTGGGATGTTTCTGGAATTCTGTGGGATTTCTGTAGAATTTTGTGAAATATTGACATGACTTGATGAATTTTGATGCATTTTTCCTAATTTGTGGGGGAAGTTGTCAAGATTTTGTGGGATGTATCTGGAATTATGTTGGATTTTTGTGGAATTTTGAGGAATTTTGAGGCAATCTGAAGAATTTTGAGGGATTTTTCCGAGATTATGTGGAAAGTTCTCAAGATTTTGTGGGATGTTTCTGGAATATGGTAGGGTTTTGAGAAGATTTTGGGAATTTTGTGCAATGTTTCTGTAATTTGGTAGGGTTTTGAGAAGATTTTGGGAATTTTGTGCAATGTTTCTGGAATTTTGAGGGATTTTTGTGGAATTTTGTGGGATTGTCAGTAGACATGAAGAATTTTGATGGATTTTTCCTAGATTGTGGGGAAAGTTGTTAAGATTTTGTGGGATGTTTCTTGAATTTGGTAGCGTTTTGAGAAAATTTCGGGAATTTTGTGGGATCTTTCTGGAATTTCATGTAATTTTGTGGAATTTTGAGGGATTTTGAGGAGACATGAAAAATTTTGAGGGATTTTTCCGAGATAATGTGGAAAGTTGTCAAGATTTTGTGGGATGTTTCTTGAATTTTGTGTGATTTTGTGGAATTTTGTGTGATATTGAGGAGACATGAAGAATTTTGAGGGTTTTTTCCGATATTTTGTGGAAAGTTCTCAAGATTTTGTAGGATTTTTCTGGAATTTCGAAAAGTTTTGAGAAGATTTCTCGAATTTTGTGGGATGTTTCTGGAATTTGGTAAGGTTTTGAGAAGATTTGGGGAATTTTGTGCAATGTTTCTGGAATTTTGAGGGATTTTTGTGGAATTTTGTGGGATTGTCAGTAGACATGAAGAATTTTGATGGATTTTTCCTAGATTGTGGGGAAAGTTGTTAAGATTTTGTGGGATGTTTCTTGAATTTGGTAGCGTTTTGAGAAAATTTCGGGAATTTTGTGGGATCTTTCTGGAATTTCATGTAATTTTGTGAAATTTTGAGGGATTTTGAGGAGACATGAAAAATTTTGAGGGATTTTCCGAGATAATGTGGAAAGTTGTCAAGATTTTGTGGGATGTTTCTGGAATATGGTAGGGTTTTGAGAAGATTTTGGGAATTTTGTGCAATGTTTCTGTAATTTGGTAGGGTTTTGAGAAGATTTTGGGAATTTTGTGCAATGTTTCTGGAATTTTGAGGGATTTTTGTGGAATTTTGTGGGATTGTCAGTAGACATGAAGAATTTTGATGGATTTTTCCTAGATTGTGGGGAAAGTTGTTAAGATTTTGTGGGATGTTTCTTGAATTTGGTAGCGTTTTGAGAAAATTTCGGGAATTTTGTGGGATCTTTCTGGAATTTCATGTAATTTTGTGGAATTTTGAGGGATTTTGAGGAGACATGAAAAATTTTGAGGGATTTTTCCGTGATAATGTGGAAAGTTGTCAAGATTTTGTGGGATGTTTCTTGAATTTTGTGTGATTTTGTGGAATTTTGTGTGATATTGAGGAGATATGAAGAATTTTGAGGGTTTTTTCCGATATTTTGTGGAAAGTTCTCAAGATTTTGTAGGATTTTTCTGGAATTTCGAAAAGTTTTGAGAAGATTTCTCGAATTTTGTGGGATGTTTCTGGAATTTGGTAAGGTTTTGAGAAGATTTGGGGAATTTTGTGCAATGTTTCTGGAATTTTGAGGGATTTTTGTGGAATTTTGTGGGATTGTCAGTAGACATGAAGAATTTTGATGGATTTTTCCTAGATTGTGGGGAAAGTTGTTAAGATTTTGTGGGATGTTTCTGTAATTTGGTAGCGTTTTGAGAAAATTTCGGGAATTTTGTGGGATCTTTCTGGAATTTCATGTAATTTTGTGAAATTTTGAGGGATTTTGAGGAGACATGAAAAATTTTGAGGGATTTTTCCGAGATAATGTGGAAAGTTGTCAAGATTTTGTGGGATGTTTCTGGAATTTGGAAGGGTTTGGAGAAGATTTCTGTAATTTTGTGGGATATTTCTGGAATTTTGTGGGATTTTTGTTGAATTTTGAGGAGACATGAAGAATTTTGAGTGATTTTCCCTAGATTGTGTGGAAAGTTGTCAAGATTTTGTGGGATGTTTCTGGAATTTGTTAGGGTTTTGAGAAGAATTTCTGAATTATGTGGGATTTTTCTGCAATTTTGTGGGATTTTTGTTTAATTTTGAAGACACATGAAGAATTTTGAGTGATTTTTCCTAGATTTTGTTGAAAAGTTTTCTCGTTTCTATAGGAAGTTTCTGGAATTTGGTAGGGTTTTGAGAAGATTTTGGGAATTTTGTGGGATGTTTCTGGAATTTTTTGGGATATTTATTTATGCTGAAGAATTTTGATGGATTTTTCTGAGATTGTGTGGAAATTTGTCAAGATTTTGTGGGATGTTTCTGGAATTTTGTTGCGTTTTCACAAGGTTTATCGCAATTTGTGGGATGTTTGAGAAATTTTGTGGGATTTTCGTGGGTATTTGAAAAAATTTTAATAATTTTGCAAGATTTTCCTGGAATTTAGTGGCATTTCTTTGCAATGTTCTGGGATACTGAGGAGACTTGAACAATTTTGAGGGATTTTTCTTATTTTGTGTCAATTTGTGGAGATTTTGTGGGATGTTTCTGGAATTCTGTGGGATTTCTGTAGAATTTTGTGAAATATTGACATGACTTGATGAATTTTGATGCATTTTTCCTAATTTGTGGGGGAAGTTGTCAAGATTTTGTGGGATGTATCTGGAATTATGTTGGATTTTTGTGGAATTTTGAGGAATTTTGAGGCAATCTGAAGAATTTTGAGGGATTTTTCCGAGATTATGTGGAAAGTTCTCAAGATTTTGTGGGATGTTTCTGGAATATGGTAGGGTTTTGAGAAGATTTTGGGAATTTTGTGCAATGTTTCTGTAATTTGGTAGGGTTTTGAGAAGATTTTGGGAATTTTGTGCAATGTTTCTGGAATTTTGAGGGATTTTTGTGGAATTTTGTGGGATTGTCAGTAGACATGAAGAATTTTGATGGATTTTTCCTAGATTGTGGGGAAAGTTGTTAAGATTTTGTGGGATGTTTCTTGAATTTGGTAGCGTTTTGAGAAAATTTCGGGAATTTTGTGGGATCTTTCTGGAATTTCATGTAATTTTGTGGAATTTTGAGGGATTTTGAGGAGACATGAAAAATTTTGAGGGATTTTTCCGAGATAATGTGGAAAGTTGTCAAGATTTTGTGGGATGTTTCTTGAATTTTGTGTGATTTTGTGGAATTTTGTGTGATATTGAGGAGACATGAAGAATTTTGAGGGTTTTTTCCGATATTTTGTGGAAAGTTCTCAAGATTTTGTAGGATTTTTCTGGAATTTCGAAAAGTTTTGAGAAGATTTCTCGAATTTTGTGGGATGTTTCTGGAATTTGGTAAGGTTTTGAGAAGATTTGGGGAATTTTGTGCAATGTTTCTGGAATTTTGAGGGATTTTTGTGGAATTTTGTGGGATTGTCAGTAGACATGAAGAATTTTGATGGATTTTTCCTAGATTGTGGGGAAAGTTGTTAAGATTTTGTGGGATGTTTCTTGAATTTGGTAGCGTTTTGAGAAAATTTCGGGAATTTTGTGGGATCTTTCTGGAATTTCATGTAATTTTGTGAAATTTTGAGGGATTTTGAGGAGACATGAAAAATTTTGAGGGATTTTCCGAGATAATGTGGAAAGTTGTCAAGATTTTGTGGGATGTTTCTGGAATTTGGAAGGGTTTGGAGAAGATTTCTGTAATTTTGTGGGATATTTCTGGAATTTTGTGGGATTTTTGTTGAATTTTGAGGAGACATGAAGAATTTTGAGTGATTTTCCCTAGATTGTGTGGAAAGTTGTCAAGATTTTGTGGGATGTTTCTGGAATTTGTTAGGGTTTTGAGAAGAATTTCTGAATTATGTGGGATTTTTCTGCAATTTTGTGGGATTTTTGTTTAATTTTGAAGACACATGAAGAATTTTGAGTGATTTTTCCTAGATTTTGTTGAAAAGTTTTCTCGTTTCTATAGGAAGTTTCTGGAATTTGGTAGGGTTTTGAGAAGATTTTGGGAATTTTGTGGGATGTTTCTGGAATTTTTTGGGATATTTATTTATGCTGAAGAATTTTGATGGATTTTTCTGAGATTGTGTGGAAATTTGTCAAGATTTTGTGGGATGTTTCTGGAATTTTGTTGCGTTTTCACAAGGTTTATCGCAATTTGTGGGATGTTTGAGAAATTTTGTGGGATTTTCGTGGGTATTTGAAAAAATTTTAATAATTTTGCAAGATTTTCCTGGAATTTAGTGGCATTTCTTTGCAATGTTCTGGGATACTGAGGAGACTTGAACAATTTTGAGGGATTTTTCTTATTTTGTGTCAATTTGTGGAGATTTTGTGGGATGTTTCTGGAATTCTGTGGGATTTCTGTAGAATTTTGTGAAATATTGACATGACTTGATGAATTTTGATGCATTTTTCCTAATTTGTGGGGGAAGTTGCCAAGATTTTGTGGGATGTATCTGGAATTATGTTGGATTTTTGTGGAATTTTGAGGCAATCTGAAGAATTTTGAGGGATTTTTCCGAGATTATGTGGAAAGTTCTCAAGATTTTGTGGGATGTTTCTGGAATATGGTAGGGTTTTGAGAAGATTTTGGGAATTTTGTGCAATGTTTCTGTAATTTGGTAGGGTTTTGAGAAGATTTTGGGAATTTTGTGCAATGTTTCTGGAATTTTGAGGGATTTTTGTGGAATTTTGTGGGATTGTCAGTAGACATGAAGAATTTTGATGGATTTTTCCTAGATTGTGGGGAAAGTTGTTAAGATTTTGTGGGATGTTTCTTGAATTTGGTAGCGTTTTGAGAAAATTTCGGGAATTTTGTGGGATCTTTCTGGAATTTCATGTAATTTTGTGGAATTTTGAGGGATTTTGAGGAGACATGAAAAATTTTGAGGGATTTTTCCGAGATAATGTGGAAAGTTGTCAAGATTTTGTGGGATGTTTCTTGAATTTTGTGTGATTTTGTGGAATTTTGTGTGATATTGAGGGGACTTGAAGAATTTTGAGGGTTTTTTCCGATATTTTGTGGAAAGTTCTCAAGATTTTGTAGGATTTTTCTGGAATTTCGAAAAGTTTTGAGAAGATTTCTCGAATTTTGTGGGATGTTTCTGGAATTTGGTAAGGTTTTGAGAAGATTTGGGGAATTTTGTGCAATGTTTCTGGAATTTTGAGGGATTTTTGTGGAATTTTGTGGGATTGTCAGTAGACATGAAGAATTTTGATGGATTTTTCCTAGATTGTGGGGAAAGTTGTTAAGATTTTTTGGGATGTTTCTTGAATTTGGTAGCGTTTTGAGAAAATTTCGGGAATTTTGTGGGATCTTTCTGGAATTTCATGTAATTTTGTGAAATTTTGAGGGATTTTGAGGAGACATGAAAAATTTTGAGGGATTTTTCCGAGATAATGTGGAAAGTTGTCAAGATTTTGTGGGATGTTTCTGGAATTTGGAAGGGTTTGGAGAAGATTTCTGTAATTTTGTGGGATATTTCTGGAATTTTGTGGGATTTTTGTTGAATTTTGAGGAGACATGAAGAATTTTGAGTGATTTTCCCTAGATTGTGTGGAAAGTTGTCAAGATTTTGTGGGATGTTTCTGGAATTTGTTAGGGTTTTGAGAAGAATTTCTGAATTATGTGGGATTTTTCTGCAATTTTGTGGGATTTTTGTTTAATTTTGAAGACACATGAAGAATTTTGAGTGATTTTTCCTAGATTTTGTTGAAAAGTTTTCTCGTTTCTATAGGAAGTTTCTGGAATTTGGTAGGGTTTTGAGAAGATTTTGGGAATTTTGTGGGATGTTTCTGGAATTTTTTGGGATATTTATTTATGCTGAAGAATTTTGATGGATTTTTCTGAGATTGTGTGGAAATTTGTCAAGATTTTGTGGGATGTTTCTGGAATTTTGTTGCGTTTTCACAAGGTTTATTGCAATTTGTGGGATGTTTGAGAAATTTTGTGGGATTTTCGTGGGTATTTGAAAAAATTTTAATAATTTTGCAAGATTTTCCTGGAATTTAGTGGCATTTCTTTGCAATGTTCTGGGATACTGAGGAGACTTGAACAATTTTGAGGGATTTTTCTTATTTTGTGTCAATTTGTGGAGATTTTGTGGGATGTTTCTGGAATTCTGTGGGATTTCTGTAGAATTTTGTGAAATATTGACATGACTTGATGAATTTTGATGCATTTTTCCTAATTTGTGGGGGAAGTTGCCAAGATTTTGTGGGATGTATCTGGAATTATGTTGGATTTTTGTAGAATTTTGAGGAATTTTGAGGCAATCTGAAGAATTTTGAGGGATTTTTCCGAGATTATGTGGAAAGTTCTCAAGATTTTGTGGGATGTTTCTGGAATATGGTAGGGTTTTGAGAAGATTTTGGGAATTTTGTGCAATGTTTCTGTAATTTGGTAGGGTTTTGAGAAGATTTTGGGAATTTTGTGCAATGTTTCTGGAATTTTGAGGGATTTTTGTGGAATTTTGTGGGATTGTCAGTAGACATGAAGAATTTTGATGGATTTTTCCTAGATTGTGGGGAAAGTTGTTAAGATTTTGTGGGATGTTTCTTGAATTTGGTAGCGTTTTGAGAAAATTTCGGGAATTTTGTGGGATCTTTCTGGAATTTCATGTAATTTTATGGAATTTTGAGGGATTTTGAGGAGACATGAAAAATTTTGAGGGATTTTTCCGAGATAATGTGGAAAGTTGTCAAGATTTTGTAGGATGTTTCTTGAATTTTGTGTGATTTTGTGGAATTTTGTGTGATATTGAGGGGACTTGAAGAATTTTGTTGGATTTTTCCGATATTGTGTGGAAAGTTGTCAAGATTTTGTGGGATGT
Organism: Cyanistes caeruleus; assembly: GCF_971803275.1. Taxonomy (NCBI): domain Eukaryota; kingdom Metazoa; phylum Chordata; class Aves; order Passeriformes; family Paridae; genus Cyanistes; species Cyanistes caeruleus. The sequence goes on along the minus strand of NW_028255925.1, from coordinate 412,216 downwards.
TTCTGGAATTTGGTAGGGTTTTGAAAATATTTCAAGAATTTTGTGGGATGTTTCTGGAATTTTGTGGGCTATTGAATTTACTTGAAGAATTTTGATGGATTTTTCCGAGATTGTGGGTAAACTTGACACGATTTTGTTGCATATTTCTGGAATTTGGTAGGGTTTTGAGAAGATTCATAGAATTTTGTGGGATTTTTGTTGAATTTTGTGGAGACATGAAGAATTTTGAGGTATTTTCCCTAGATTGTGTGGAAAGTTCTCAAGATTTTGTGGGATGTTTCTGTAATTTGGTAGGGTTTTGAGAAGATTTTGGGAATTTTTGAGAGATTTTTCCAGTATTTCTTTGGGTTTTTTTAGAATTTTGAGGGATTTTTGAGGACACATGAAGAGTTTTGACGGATTGTTCGTAGATTGTGTGGAAATTTGTCAAGATTTTGTGGGATGTTACTGAAATTTCGAAGGGTTTTGAGAAGATTTCGCGAAATTTGTGGGATATTTCAGGAATTTTGTGGGAATTTTGTGGAATATTTTTTGGGGATATTGAGGAGATATGAAGAATTTTGAGGGATTTTTCCTAAATTGTGTGGAAATGTGTCCAAATTTTGTGGTATATTTTTGGAATTTGGTAGGGTTTTGAGAAGATTTTGGGAATTTTGTGTGATTTTTGTGGAATTTTGTGGGATTTGGAGGAGACATGAAGAATTTTGATGGATTTTTCCTAGATTGTGTGGAAAGTTCTCAAGATTTTGTGAGCTATTACGAGAATTTCGAAGGGTTTTGAGAAGATTTAGAGAATTTTGTGGGGTGTTTCTAAAATTTGGTAGGGTTTTGAGAAGATTTTTGGAATTTTGTGGGATTTTTCTGGAATTTGGTAGGGGTTTGAGAAGATTTCGGGGATTTTATGGGGTGTTTTAGGAATTTTTTTAGATATTGTGGAGACATGGAGAATTTTGCGGGATTTTTCCTGGATTGTGTGGAAAGTTGTCAAGATTTTGTGGGATGTTTCTGGAATTTGTTAGGGTTTTGAGAAGATTTCGGGAATTTTGTCGGATATTTCTGGAATTATTTGGGAATTTTGAGAAGACATGAAGAATTTTGTGAGATTTATCCTACATTGTGTGGAAAGTTGTCAAGATTTTGTTGGTTATTTCAGGAATTTGTTAGTGTTTTGATAAGATTTTGTGAATTTTGTGGGATGTTTCGGGAATTTTGAGGGATTTTTGTAGAATTTTGTGGGATTGAGGACACATGAAGAAGTTTGATGGATTATTCTTAGATTTTGTTCAAAGTTGTGAAGATTTTTGGGGGTGTTTTTGGAATTTGGTTTTGTTTTGAGAAGATTTTTTGAATTTTGTGGGATGTTTTTGGAATTATTTGGGAATTTTAAGGAAACATGAAGAATTTTGACGGATTTTTCCTAGATTTTGTGGAAAGTTGTGAAGAATTTGTGGGAGATTTCTGGAATTTGGTAGGGTTTTGAGAAGTTTTCGGGAATTTTGCCAGATGTTTCTGGAATTATTTGGGAATTTTGAGGAGACATGTTGGAATTTGATGGATTTTTCTGAGATTGTGTGGAAAGTTGCCAAGATTTTTTGAGGGAGTTTGTGGAATTTGGTAGTATTTTGAGAAGATTTTGGGATTTTTCTGGGATGTTTCTGGAATTTTTTATGTTTTTTTGGAATTTTGATCGATTTTGCGGAGACATGAAGAATTTTGATGGATTTTTCCTCGATTGTGTGGAGAGTTGTGAAGATTTTGTAGGATGCTTCTGGAATTTTGAAGGGTTTTGAGAAGATTTCGGGAATTTTGTAGGATGTTTTGGGAATTTTGTGGGATATTGACTTGACTTGAAGAATTTTGATGGATTCTTCCCAGATTGTGTGGAAAGTTGTCAAGATTTCATAGGATGTTTCTGGAATTTTGAGGGACATTGAGTTGACTTGAAGAATTTTGGTAGATTTTTCCTAGATTCTGTTGAATGTTGTCAAGATTTGCTAGGAGGTTTCTAGATATTGGTGGGGTTGTGAGAAGATTTTGGGAATTTTGTTGGATGTTTCTGGAATTATTTGGGAATTTTGAGGAGACATGAAAAATTTTGATGGATTTTTCCTAGATTGTGTGGAAATTTGTCAAGATATTGTGGAATGTTTCAGGAATTCTATTGGATTTTGAGATGATTTGGGGAATTTTGCGGGTTGTTTCTGGAAGTTTGTGCGATATTGAGTTGGCTTGAAGAATTTTGATGGATTTTTCCTAGATTTTGTGGAAAGTTGTTGAGATTTTGTGGGATGTTTTTGGAATTTGGTAGGATTTTGAGAAGATTTTGGGAATTTTGTGGGATGTTTCTTGAATTTGGGAGGGTTTTGAGATGACTTTGGGAATTTTGAGGGACGTTTCAGGAATTTTGTGGGATATTGAGTTAAGTTGAAGAATTTTGATGGATTTTTCCTAGATTGTATGGATCGTTGTCAAGATTTTGTGGGATGTTTCAGGAATTCTGTAGGGTTTTGTGACAATTTTTTAAATTTTGTTGGATGTTTCTGGAATTTTGTGGGATTTTTGTAGAATTTTGAAGGATTTTGAGGATACATGAAGAATTTTGCGGGTTTTTTCCTAGATTGTGTGGAAAGTTGTTCAAGATTTTGTAGAATGTTTCTGGAATTTTGAGGGACAATGAGTTGACTTGAAGAATATTGTGGGATTTTTCTGAGATTGTGTGGAAAGTTGTCAAGATCTTGTGAGATGTTTTAGGAATTTCGTAGGGTTTTGAGAAGATTTCAGGAATTTTGTCCGATGTATCTGGAATTATTTGGGAATTTTGAGGAGACACATTGGAATTTGAGGGATTTTTCTGAGATTGTGTGGAAAGTTGCCACAATTTTTTCGGTAGTTTCTGGAATTTGGTAGTGTTTTGAGAAGATTTTGGGAATTTTGTGGGATGTTTCTGGAATTTTGTGTGATTTTTGTAGAATTTTGTGGGATGTTGAGGAGACATGAAGAATTTTGATGGATATTTCTTAGATTTTGTTCAACGTTGTCAAGATTTTGTGGGATGTTTCTGGAATTTGGTCGGGTTTTGAGAAGATTTCAGTAATTATTTGGGATGTTTTTTGAACTTAGAGGGATTTTTCTTAGATTGTGCAGAAAGTTCTTGATATTTTGTGGGATGTTTCTATAATTTCATAGGATTTTTCTGGAATTTTAAGGCATATTGAGTTGTCTTGAGGAATTTTGAGGTATTTTTCCTAGATTGTGGGGAAAGTTGTCAAGGTTTTTTGGGATGCTTCAGGCATTTTTTAGGGTTTTGAGAATTTTGGGGGAATTTTGTGGGATGTTTCTTGAATTTTGTGGGATTTTTGTGGATTTTGAGGGATTTTGAGGAGATATGAAGAATTTTGATGAATTTTTCCTTGATTGTGTGGAAATTTGTCAAGATTTTTTTTGATGTTTCTGAAATTTGGTAGGGTTTTGAGAAGATTTCAGGAATTTCGTGGGATATTTCTGGAATTTCTTATGTATTTGAGAGAATTTTGTTGGGCTTTTTGTTGTAACGCAGTTAGGAAAAATGGTATGACCCAAAGAATGTACCCCTAAAAATGTAGATTTGTAAGTTCTTTCCCTTATCTTGTTCTCCCCAGGTTCCCTTATTGTTTGTGTAAATTCCCACAGCCCCTTCCCCTGTCCTGAAAAAGGAGTGCCTGTCCATACCTCTTCCTCTTTCCCTTCTGCCATCTCACCCTGAAGGATCCCAAGAAATAAAGCTGCAACTGCCATCTCAGCATAGGGAAAGAGCCTCGTTTTTAGGGCCTCGTCTGGCAAGCTAAAACTACCTCCCCAGCCTCCCTGCCCGCTGCGGGGTGGACAGAGGTAACAGAGGGGCTGGGGACTGAGTTATAATAGCAGGTGGTGTGATGAGTATGTAAGGAGTTTGCTCGTAAAAACAAGAAAATAAAGGGTTAAGCAAGATATTGGCAATTGAAAAGTTCCAAGCAGAACCGGCAGAAACTCCAAGGACATCCTGTTGTTGAGCATAACTTGTATACTCATTACCTTAGCCAGATATGGAGCTTGAAGCATAACTTGTGTATCCAATATTTTAGCCAAAAATGGAGCTTGGCTTGCAGATCAAGGGCGATGCTGTGACGAAGAGGAGCATCTTCCTCCCCACGACCACCGAAAAGCAAAACACGACCACCTAGCAACAAGCCGCGCAGAAGCAGAATCAACCCGGATGACGCAGAAACCGGAACTGAAGACACTGTAAGGGCTCTGAAGTTTGGGGAGGGGGGCGCTAGCCGTTGGTGGAGCGGTGATTCCCCGGCCGCCCAGCGCTGTTTTGCTTGCTGCCGCTTGCTAAAATAAATCCAATTATTTTTATTGAACAAGGATCTTGATTTTTTTATTAATATAATCCATAACAACCACAATTCCCTTCATTAATTAATTGACCACTCTTTCTCCCTCTTTATGCTAATTAGTCCTATTTTTAGTCTTCTGATCCTAACTTTTGTCATTTTCTCAGACAGGGTAAAAGGGGCCACTTTGGGGCCCATGGAAACTTTTCTGAGGAACATTTAGGGCAGTTTTGGGTCTGGGCAGGGAATTTAGAAAGAACTTGGGGGTCTGGAGGACACTTGGGGGAGCCAGGTGTGAAGTAGCCCCACTTTGTCCCTCCTGATTAATCCTGGCTAGCTCTGTCGAGGGGAGGGCAGGGAGGCTCTTCATGACCAAGATAAAGACCAAACAGCTGCTTTTCCCTTCGGCATAACGTCAGATATTTATTCAGGCTGGGATCCAGGAGGAAAAAAAGAGAGGGAGGAAATATTTCCCGGGTACTTTCAAACCTTGGGAGAGGGGCGGGGAGACATATAACACCAAGCAATGGGATAACATTTCAGGGACAGGGAGGGGAAGGGAAAAACACGTCACAGCTGCAGGGAGGGTTTACACAGAAACTAAAGCACACCCAGGATTGTGCACTAGCACATCTCCCCCTATTTTGTTCTATATAATTCATGAAATGAGCTTATATGACTTACTGACCTGAAGTGGCCCACCAAGTACCATTTGCAGGCTGGTGAGGGTTACTCTGGTCTGCCAGCTCTATATGGTTGACATCTGAGGTAGCTGAGATCAGCTTAATTATGCTTTTGTATAGTATCCTGCTTAAAACTCCAAACTCCGTTAACAAAATAATGACTAGCAGTGACAGAATAGTTTTCACTACTGAAGCCCACCACCCCGAGAGTCCCCAGTTTTTAAACAGTCCATTAAACCAGTCATCTGCTTCTTGCTTGACTTGTCCGATCATGCTTTTCATCTCTTGGAGTGTGGCATGGATGTTAGGAGCTTTCGATGTCAGATTCATGCAGCAGAGACCCTCCAACTCCTGGCACTCGTGCCCGTGGAGCAATAGGAGAAAGTCTATCGCTGCACCATTTTGGAGTGTTGCCTGCCTGCTAACTTCCTCATCTTCTAGGAGGGCACTTATGGCGCTAGATGTTAAATTTGCTTGTTTTACCACCCAGCATTCTAGGTGTCTCAATTCACCTAGGGCCTTGGCTGCAGCCACCCAAAGAAGGAAAATGGATGCAGCAATTCTTTTTGATTTGGACCAATGAAAAATCTCCGAATCACAATTCTCATCTAAATTTGTAGCACTTCTCTTCTGAATTTTCCTCGTCAAATTATTTTTATTGGTCCATTCGCCAATTAATATTTGATTGGGTGCTAACAGTGATAGAGGCCCTCTGGTACACAGCCCTCCGAGGAGACAGGGTGGAATTCCTGCCCATGCGCTATCCCCACAAATGAGGAACAGTCCTTTGGGGAGGCTTTTGGGATGTGTATGAGCTGAGGAGTGCACTTTTGATGTAGCTTAGGACGTGGCACCACCTTTTTGCTGTGAATTCTTCTCAATATTGTACTATATTGTGGAAGGTTTCTTTATTAATTGGAAGACTGACCCTAAAGTGTACACAGTGTAATGCTGGAGAGGAACCCAGTAGCTCTAACTCCTGGGGTTCCTGGCTTGCCTTAGGAAAATGTGGCAGCCACTCTTTGACGGGGTTTTTAAACTCTGCTTCTATTTGAGTGCTGTGGAAATTCATTACCTGCTTCAGGAGTCAGTGTATTAAAGCGATGTGTAAATTCATCATGCTGCAATGGAATTCCTACCAGGCAGGTAGACATAGGATTTTTCGCTGCTCAAGTAGATAGACATATGTTTTCTTGATGAAGTGTTTGTGCCAGGGTCACCCAGATGTTCTGGCGTGGCTGTGTGACGATCCAGGCCGCTGTCAGGCTGCTCAGTGCGAGCAGGATGACAGCAGGGTTAAGGCTCATCATGGATTTGAGTGAGAGGTAGGTTATTTCTAAAAACAAGGAAACAGACATTTTTGGAAACTTATTTACTGCCAAAGCATGCAGGTCAGAGGCTAGAAAGGTTTCTTCTTGCTCTCTTTGGTGGCGTCTTCTCTTGGAAGCAACAGCCACTTGCTTCTCATCTCTTATTGCTGGGGCTGGATTCTTTGGAACAAAAGGTTTTACCCGTTTCTGAGGAATCCATCAGGGGCCTGTAGGGGTGGAGACACATGTGTAACCACGCCCCCAGGTGACAAGTTCATAGGGGCCCTTGGTTTGCCAAGTTTCAGGGTCCCTGATTAAAACTGGTGGACGCTGTGACAATTAAAACTGATCATCACTGTTAAAATGCCGAGTCACAGGAGGCTTCATGTTTTCAAATGAGCAGTTTAGGAAATTAATGGCAAGCAGAGTTTTACAGGGTTTTTGTTGTGGAGACATCCACACTGCCTCGCTACCTTACCTGGCTAGGCTTGTTTGAGCGTCTGGTGTGCACACTCAATCACAGCTTGACCTGTGGAGGAGTGGGGGATGCCAGTTTTATGTTCCACTCCCCACTGCTGGACAAATTCCAGGAACTCCTTGGATTGATACGCTGGGCCATTATCTGTTTTAATTTCTTTAGGGATTCCCAATACAGAAAAGGCCTGTACTAAGTGTTGTTTGGCATGTACAGATTTTTCTCCTGCATGAGCAGAGGCATACACTGCTCCTGAGTATGTATCAATGCTCACGTGTACATACTTAAGGTGACCAAAACTGGGGATGTCAGTGATATCTGTTGGCCACACTTCACAGCTTTCAATTCCTCGGGGATTAACCCCCAGGCCTAATGATGGCACTGCCTGGAGCTGACAACTGGGACAGGTAGCCACGATGGCTTTAGCCTGACCCCGTGTCAGCTGGAGCTGATGAATCAGTCCTGGCACATTTTGATGGTATCGCTGGTGACTTATCTTTGCCTGTTGGAACACATCTGGGAGACGTGCCTTTTCAGCTGGGGCAGCAAGGGAATCAGCCTCCCGGTTTCCCTCAGCGATTTCACCTGGCAATGGGGTATGCAACTTTATAAGCATCAGATAGAAAGGTTGCTCTCGATTTGAAACCAAATAAATCAGTTTTGAAAGCAATCTAAAGAGATGTTCGTTCTCAATGTCCTTGAGAACTGCCTGCTCCGCTCTGGACACCACTCCTGCTACGTAGGCTGAGTCAGTAACCAAATTAATCGGTTCTGAAAACTTCTCAAAGGCTCTTATGGCCGCAGCCAGTTCAGCTATCTGGGGTGACCCCTCTACAAACTCAACATCAGCTTCCCAAAGCTGAGTCTGTGGATTTCTCCAAGTCATCACCGACTTGTGAGATGTCCCAGATGCATCAGTGAACACTGTGAGAGCTTTGAGTGGCCTTTGGCTCCTTTTCTCACAAGGAATGAGGTGGAATTCCTCATGAAACAATTTGTGTGCTGGCGCATGAACTGAAATTTGCCCACTAGAGCTGTCCAGAGCAAACTGGAGGGTAGCATTGCTCTGCAGCAGATGCTCAAACATCTCTTTGGTCAGTCTCTCAGGGGAGTTTTTGCCTTCTCCAGAGAGCCTGACTGGGAGGTGAATACACATAAAGTCACAACCTGCCAGTTCATGCAGCCTTACCCTGGCCAACTGAATCAGCTGAGCCAGCAGCTCTTGTGGCTTGGTGATAGTTTTGGGTCATTGATGGGAGAGGAAAACCCATTCTGTTATTAAGAGTGGATCTCTCTGCCCCTTGGCCCACTGGAATATTAACCCAGGTAGGTGTGGCAATTTCCCCAGGACAATAGATTTGAAAGGCAGCTCAGGTTTGAAGCGATGTGCCTGTCTTTCTGTCAAGGCCTTTTGTGCCTTTTCAATCACAATTTTTGCTTCTGGAGTCAGCTCCCTGGGAGACAGCAGCTCTCTCTCCCCTTTCAATAAATTGAGCAGGGGGCCCAGGTCCTCATTGGTGAGACCTAGCCAGGGTCTGACCCGGTTTAGTGACCCGCATAGGGAATGGAGATCTGCTAGAGTTTTAGGATTACCAATAATTTCCAATTTTTGTGCAACAACCATCCTTGCGGTAATTTCCAGGCCCAGGTATTTCCAAGGTGGCATCCTTTGAACTTTGTCTTCCTGCAATTAGAATCCAGCAGAGGTTAAAACTTTAACCACTAGGTCAAGGGTGTCTTGCAGCATGTTGTGTTTTGGACAGCATACCAAAACATCGTCCATGTAATGCAAAATGATGGCATCTCTCTTTTCAGCACGCACTGAGGACGGCAAAGACCCCACATACCACTGGCAGATGAAGGGGCTTGCTTTCATCCCCTGAGGTAATAACTGTCCAGTGGTACCCTTTCATTGGGGCTTCTCAGTTAATTGTGGGAATGGAAAAGGCAAACCTTGGCGCATCAGCTGGGCGCAGGGGAATTTGAAAAAACCAGTCTTTAATATCCAGTACTGCTAGGAGCCAATTTTGTGGTAACATAGTTGGGGATGGCATACCTGGTTGAAGAGACCCCATGTCCTCTATTTTTTTGTTTCTTTCTCTCAAATCCTGAAGGAGGTGCCATTTATCCTTCCCTGGCTTTTTTATTACAAACACCGGGGAATTCCAAGGGCTGGTTATTTCTACTATGTGTCATTCGGCCAATTATTGTTCTACTAACTTTTCTAGCGCCCCAAGTTTTTGTCTGCTGAGAGGCCACTGGTTCACTCAAACTGGATTATTATCTACCCAAGTGTCTTGGGTTGATTAGGAGGTTAAATTGTATCCCCATTCATCCACCTAACCCAGACACAGGTTTTGTATTCTTAAAATTTCATCTAAGAGTAAAAGTGAGTGGAAAAGAAGCACCGAGTCTGTTATCAGAGACTGTACTTGCTCCCCCCGCATCGGGAGTTTTGACTTCCACACAGACAGACAACAAGACACAGATCGCTTTGGCTTTCCAGCTAGCCAGAGCAGAGAGGTCTTCCTGGACTGTTTTCTTTCCCCTTTCCTGAAACGAATCGAACCTGCTCTGAACTGGGGACTCGAGGGAGCACCGGGAGCTTGCACCCGTGGACTACCGGGAGCCCAGCCTGGGCAGCGGCATTTTCCAACACCAGAGAGACTGATAACAGAGCAAACACCCACAGCAAAGAGACCCTCTGAAGTTTGTCATCTCTTCTGAACGGCAAGAGGTTTTGTAATTTGATATTGTTCATTCTTGTGCCGGGTAGTGCTGTGGATGTGAAATAAACAGGTTTTTTCCACTTCACTCAGAGAAATCTCTTCCCGAACCGGTTGGAGGGTGGGAGAAAAGGGCCACGTGGGTTTGCTTCCCTGGGGGAGCCCCACTGGAGGTTTTCTCCCAAATCTGCCCTAAACCAGGACACCAAGATAACTTTTGGACCGGACACTCTACAGTGGCCTCCATCAAAAATCCAGAGGTGTCTCAGGAATTGATAATTTCACTCCCCACTGGGACATGGTGTCTCTTCCCCACAGCGGGCACTTGTAGTCAATAACAAAAGGTCGGACACTAGCTAACCTACCCTCCGGACCTTCAATCTGGACGATACCTTTAGCAATTTTAGCCAGTTTCATTCCTCCAACACCCTGTATTTTTCCTGCCATGGGTTACAGTTCCCAATGTGAGGGCCACACCTTTTCAGGTATGATAGTCACATCTGCCCCAGTATCAATTAACCCTTCTACATGGAGATGTTCTGATTTATGTGTTAAGTTCCATCCCATAATGGGTTTGTCTTCACCCACTACTTCTGCCCAGTAGACTCCTGGTGCTTTGTCATCTACTGGGATTTCTGTTGGAACAGGGATCACCTGGGCTATTACCTGCCCTTTGTCTACATAGAAAGGTGGTTGAGGGCACCTAGCTAAGAGAGTGAGGTGTGTTAGGTCTCCCTTAATTGTCATGGGAGCCACCTCAATCTCTATTGGTGAATGTGCTGTGTCTCCAATAGCAAAATACCTACTATCCAGTCCAGACGGGTCTTGTGAATTATCCTGCAAGTCTACTCCAATGACAGTCCAACGATCAGATCTGAAACAAAAAGCTTTAGAAGTTATGTCGTGGTTTTAAACCAGTAACTAAGAAAATTACTTATTTCTTGCTGTGAGATATGGATTAGAACAAGAGCAAAACAGGCATAAAACTTAAAAGGAATAAAGAATGTTTATTCACAAACTACAATAATAAGAACAACAGAATAAACTTCCAGAAAAACCTTTTTTATCCCCCACTACCCACTATTCCCTTGTTCACATGACCACAGAGACAAAAACTTTGGAACTTGGATGGTTAGAACAGTCCCAATTCCTGCTACAGTCTTTTCACCAGTCTTTGTAGAGAAACAGAAGTCTCTTTCTGTTAATTTATGGAGTTTCTCACTAGAAAACTACTTCTGTTATAGTTTTCTATTGCCCTGATGTCAGCTGCCCAGAACTGCTGTTATCAGAGCTCACTCCTCCCATTTCACATCACTCTGAAGTGTGTATGGGCCATGAGTCTAGGGATGGTATTTTAAGGACGAGTTATTCAAAAGCAAAAGTCTTCTTCATCTGTCTCTGTAAGCTTCACTAGAAAACAGTTTTCTCATTGCCTCTCAAGGCTTCAAATCCTCCAGCACTTCACTGTACCACAATTACTCTACTTTTTACTCAAAATTTACACTTTGAACACTTTATTCCTCCCTACATACTCTATCATGAATTAAAGGAGTTCTTTCAGGACTTTATTGTCCATCTCCATAACTTGAACAGAAAAATATTTCATCTTAATTAAAGCATCTCCTTATTCTCTACCTTTTCTGAAGCTTCTTTTCTTTTCTGTCACTGGTAGTTTATAAAGTCTCTTTTCATGTTGATCACTCTCTTTTTCCCTCTCTGGATAAAAAGATTAATCTGCAAGTCTCATCTGGGTAATGAAAGGGTTAAAATCTTGCCCAGGCTTTGTAGATGGTTCTGTGACTTCTGTCAGTGCAGGAGCTGGAGCTGTCATTGATAGAAGATTCCTCATGGCTGTTCTGGAAAGTGTAGTCGCCGCCTTAGCCTGACGCAGGTTCAGAGCCTCTTTCTTTCTTCACTCGGCAGTCTCTAGTAAATTTAGTCACAGCAAAACCTGCAGCCGAGCCAGAGATTGGCTTGGCTTGGCCAGAGCCCGGGGAAAGCCCCCCGCAAGCCCCCATCTCCCGGCCGAGAGCCGCTGGGTCCAGCCCAGCCCCCGCCCGGCCACATGGCCGGGCAGAGAACGGGAGGCCTGGAGCTCTGTTACCTTTCACAGCCAGGAAACAAAGAGCCCAAGAGTGCTCTGACTTTACATCTTAAGGTAGGGTTCACAAGTTGATCTCCCTTTTCAATGCTCAAAACTGCTGTCAATTCCCAGTAATGACCGATAATTGGTCAGGAGAAAAGACTCTCATCAGCCACCAGCAACTTCAACTTCCTTAGCTCTTAAAACCACCTTAAAGGTAAAGTCACCTCATGACAAGTTACAAATCACTTACTGAATCACTTTTGCGGTTGCCAGACCTTATTAGGCAAACGTTCCTCACAATTATATTTCTGCAGCCTCTCAGCCCGCTCCCTTTCCTCCCCTTTTCCCATTAAAATAGAGTCTTTTTTCTGCTTCAGGTCTGTCATTTTTATGTCTCTGCGCTTGACAGAAAAGCGCTGAGACTTTAGTTTCTTGGTTGACTGGCTAGAGCTTCTTTCTAGTGTTTCCCTTGTTGCTGGGTTTGAGGACAGTTCCTTGCAAAATGTCCTGGCCTCTTGCACTGGAAACAGACGATGTGCTGCAGCTGTTCTGGTGACATCTGTGGCTTATTCATTCCTGCTGTCACTGCTGCCACTGTCCTTGGGTTGCCTGGTTTCTTGCCGTGTACACTGTACAAGTCTGCTTTCTGGGCACATGGCTTCAATCATATCTGCTATGGTGGGTGGAGGGTTAATAGGTAGACTCAGAATTACTCTACGACAAGCGTCGTTGGCATTTCTTTGGGCCATTTCTTGAAGCAGATCTGTCTGGGCCACTGGTTCTTTAACTTGTCTCTGTATCTGTAGTCTCAGTCGATCTACAAACTGTAAGAAACTATCAGATGGGAGCTGGTTAATATTAACATAACTGACTTGAATATCAGCTGCTATTGTATACTACAGGAGCCGCTGTTAGCATACCTGCATCTTCTCCACGGCTGGTATTCCCTGGGTTTCTCTACCTGCACCCCCCCACGCCGGGCTCTGGGGGCTCCATTCCCTCACCAAGCCTGTGGAGAGACCCAGCTCCTCCCCTGCAGGAGCCAGGCGGGGGCCCGCACCCTGCCACGCCAGGCTCGGTAGGCTGGCACCCCCCCATCGGGAGGCAGGGCCGGGACACCCCTCTCCCTGCCCCTCTGCAGGAGCAAGGGGTGTAACTCTCTCTCTCCCTGCCCCTTCTCCCTGGGGAACAGGGGCCGGAGGGATAAGTGGATACAACACGGACTCAAAGTATCTAGACACAGGAGGCCCAAACTTGCTGGAATAATCCAAATTGCAGATTTATTGTCTGTCGTCCATCCGGGGCAAGAAAGAGACAGAAATGCCCTGGGTCTTATCTCTTATACAAAGGGGTGCGGGTGATCGGGGGATACAGAGAGGTCACAGCCAATAGGAAGGGGGAAGGGAGAAGGTTCTCAGGTAGGAACTAACATTACACAAAACAGAGGTGAGTTTTACTCTTGGGAGATACCAAGATTTTTAGACGCACTACAACAACACATGACATGTGGAAGGCAAGCCCGCCCTCAAGCACGGCCATCCAAGTCAGTCAGGGGCACAGGCTGCAGCTGAAGCTGCCAAACGTTGCTGTGAGGCTGGCAAGTGAAGAGAAAGCCATTGTGGTCAATTCTGCTGAAGCCTTTTGCCAAATCAAAGGCAACTGTGCCCACAGCCTCCCCCGGTTTGGCACCTGGCTGCTGCGGACGCCTCACTGTGCAGGTGCCGACGTTGGGGCTGCTGCTGTTCCTGTGCACACTCTGCTGCTGTTCCTGTGCACACTCTGCTGCTGTTTCTGTGGGCTCCTGAGTCGCTTCAGCAGCAGCGACTGGGCAGCCCTGCTGGAGGAGACATCACCACCCTCCCCTTGGTGGCAGCAGCTCTGCGGACCCCGAGCTCTGTGTCAGGGGAGCCTCAGTCACAGCACCGTGTCCTGGGCAGCCGCGAGGGCCCGGGCTGGCGGCCAGCCCTGCCTCTGCCCACTGCCCCTTATTGCAGGCACCCAGTGGCCGTGGCCTGGCAGCACCCCCCTGCCCTGCATGTCCCCAGCCAGCCCAGCCTGGGCACACCTTGGGCTGTCCGCACCCTCCTGGAGGGGTGTTGTCCCAGCCTCGAGGGCTTCTGCTGCAGGCCTGGGAGACATTCTGGGGAAGTGCCAGGTCGGCCGGCTGTCAGGAAAAAGGTGGCTGCCCGGGGGCTGCTTATGCCCTCTGACACCCAGTTCCTCAGGTCTTCCCACCGGTCCAGCCTTTCAGGGGCCTCCTGTCCCCTTTGGAGCCTCCAGCCTCCACACATGCCCCTCACGCCTTCCCACGCTTTTGTCCCGCCTGGGCCTCCACAGACCCTCATCCATTTACAGCCTCCCAGTGCCCTGTTCCCTCAGAGTCTCCCCCAGTGTGGACCAGCAGCAGCGCCACAGCCCCACAGGAGCTCCAGAGGAGCAGGATCAAGAGGCACGTGGGAGCCCTCAGCAACCCAGCCAGCACCACACGGGCACGAGGACACAGATGGCGGCGCTTCCTGGCTGAGACAGGGTTTGTGCCTTCAGCAGAACCACCAAAGGCCAAGGGTTTCTGGCCATTTTCCCTGCACCACTGCATGCCTGGGCAGCTTGCTGAGCTGTGATTCCCCAAGTGGAATCACATTTTCCCCGCTTCCTCTATGCCCTGTACACCATGGGCAGCAAGATAAAGGTCTTGGGAAGTGACTGCCTATTATAATATATACTATATTTATATCCTAAAAGAAAATGAAAAGAAGAAAAGAACAATATTTAAGAAACAAAAAAAAATCTCTGCTGGTTCAGGTGGCCCCAGCAGACAGAGCCTGCCGGGTCAGTTGCCAGCAGAGCTCCAGCAGCGCAGCCAGCTGAGGCCCAACAGACGAGGCCGTGTCCTCCATGCCCTGCGCAGCTGAACTTGCAGGTTCTCCAAGATGGAATATCGAGCCGTCTCTACTGCCTGGGTGATGTAAAATGTTTGAATTGCCAGGTTTCCGATGGCAGGGCTGGTGTCACAAACCACGTTCTTAAGGGCTAGAAGAGAGAACAACAGAGCCACGGTCAGATTCCCAGACCTGCGGAGGCCCACGGAGAGCCCCCGGCCAGGGCCATCCCAGCCGGCTCTTGCCATGGCCAGCAGGGAGCAGGGACCAAGGGGATCAGCCCGAAGCTGCTGGCCACGAATGCCCCACGTGAAACCTCGGAGTGATCCACCCACGCCGCCCCTCATCCGCACATTGAGCAGAGACCTTCGCAGACAGTCCAGGACTTGCAGCTCCACCCAGCAGCCCCGCTGACAGCCCGCTGCCCTCACTCACATTTGTAAATTAGCTGCAGGTCTTCTTTCTGCCGCCTCAGGAGCCGCCCGGCCATCCCTGGGAACACAGAGCCTGTCAGGGCCCCAGCGGCACAGCTCCCTGCCAGCGGCGCTGCCAGCCCTGTGGCCACACGCCCTCCCGCCCCGGCAGGGCTCAGCCCGGGCCCGTGCCGCATCCTGACTCAGCGCAAGGGCACGGCTGCCAGAGGCCGGCAGCAGCAGCCCCGAGGGGAGGCAGGGCTCCAGGGCGTGGGGCCCGGGTGCCGCTGCCGGGGCAGCAGTCGGGGCCGGGGCCGAGCTGTGGCGGGGCGGGGCGGGAGCCCGGGCTCGTGGCTCACCGATGAACCTGATGGCCGCCGCTCGCAGGGGCTCCTGTGGGCTCTGCAGGTACGGCAGGGCCCGACGCAGGTCCTCCGCCGCTCGGTTCCTGTCCTGTGCCAGCTGGAGAGAGCGGCAGGAGGGAGGGGTTGGCGCGGGCTCTGCCCCTCGGCCAGGCGCTGCCTGCCCGGCCAACCCTGAGGCCCGGCCAGCAGCCGCTGGCGCCGAGCTCTGCCAGGGGCAGAGGGCCGGCTGCTGCCCAGGGAGCCGCGGTGCCGCCCTGCCCTGCAGCCCCAGTGGATCGGGGCTCCATCGGAACCAGGCTCGGGACCACAGGAGCCTGAAGAAGAAGCCGTGCGGCCCCCGGGGGCGGCACTGGGCAGGGGCGCAGCTGCCAGCCCCACACACCGAGCGCTGGGGACAGGGGGCTTCTCCAGGCTGAGGCTGGGCCTTCCAAGCCGTCCTTACCAGGCACTCGGTGATCATCCACAGCTTCTTCTTTTTCACAGGTCTTTCAAGATCTCTCCTCTTCAGGAACTCGGCCGCACAAAGCAGCGTTGCCCAAGAAGCCTGGAGAGCAGCAGAGACCCGCAGATGGCCCCACAAGTCAGGACACAGGACCCGCCCGCATTCGTGTGCCAAGGCCAGGAGGAGGCTGCAGCCGGCAAGGTGCCAGGGCAGGAGGCGGCCGAGCCCCCTCCCCGGGTGACAGCAGCAGCCCAGGAATCCTCACCTCTGCCACCTGCTGGTTCTCGTCATGGCAGTGGAAGAAGAGAGGCAGCAGGCTGTGGTGCACGTGTGACTTCAGGGCCTT
The DNA here is from genome assembly GCF_971803275.1 of Cyanistes caeruleus. NCBI lineage: Eukaryota > Metazoa > Chordata > Aves > Passeriformes > Paridae > Cyanistes > Cyanistes caeruleus. The sequence goes on along the minus strand of NW_028255925.1, from coordinate 396,136 downwards.
TTTTTCCTTTTCTGTTAGAAGAGTCATCAATGATCGGAAGAATAATATGGACACCAGCTGCACCTGGCTATTATTCTATATGAAAGGAAGGAAAAAAGACCTCAGCCCTGTCTGCATGGGGCTCAGCAGGGTGCAGGCCTGAGAATCCCCCGGGCACCAAGTGTCTGGGCAGCAGCCAGTGGCCTCGGCTGGGGGCACAGAGCCTTACGTGGTCAAAGAGTGGCAGGAGCGCCTCAGCCAGCTGCAGGGCAATGGGGCTGGGTATCAGCATGTCCTTGTCCAAGACGATAAAGCTGAGCACCACGACTGTCATCCTGACTATCTCTCCATCTGCATCCCACAGGAAATCTACAAGACTTTCAGTCAGGCTCCGCATTTTTTCAGCCTGTGTGGAAGACAAGTCTGTGAAACGCCACCCTGCTGCCACAGGGCCAAGAGGCCAAAGGCCTGTCCCAAAGCACTCAGGAAGAAGCAGGAGGCAGGAGAGCTGGCAGCAGCTGCCTCGGGGCCCGAAGCCCAGCCGAGCCCAAGGGACTGCGTTTCCCGGCGCAGCTTCAGCCACTGCCCACTTCTCACCATCGAGGGATCGTCAATCAACTTGAAAAGGGCCCTGAGCGCCAGGTGACGCTTGTCCCTGCTCTCGCTCCGCAGGTGCCTTGAGAAGATTTCCAGGACTCTGTTAGCGCTGCGTTCGCTCAAGTCCAGGTAGTCCAGGATCTGAAAGGCACAGGGCAGTGACAGGGGAGGCAGCCGGCAGGAGCCCAGAAACAAGACAGGAAACAGGGCCCAGGCAGCAGCACAAGGCATGGGCACCGTCCCAGGCAGCTTCAGCTATGAGAGGGCAGAGAGGTGGCAGGCAGCTCTGCAGGGAGGCACTTTTGGCCATCAGGCTCACCTCCACAAGGAATGCCAGGGCAGGCAGATCCCAGCGTGCCTCCTGTGTGCTGAGCAGCTGGAGCAGGTAGGGAACGATGCGGGAACACAAGGGGATAGAGGCAGACGACATCTCCCTGCCAGGGTGAAAAAGTAGCCCAGACTGTGAGCTGGGAGGACAAACATCTCCCAGGACTGATTGACAGAGTTCACATCTTTGAGCACCATCCTGCAAGGATAGGGGACCTGGGCCCTTGGGGAGGTGACTCCTTGTGGGCACCCTCCTTTCCCAGCCTTTTCCAGTCTCCCTAGCCGTCCCTCGGTGACGAGGCCCTCTGGCCCACGACAGTGGGGACTGTGTTGGGCAACCTCAGCACGGGGCACAAATGCCAGAGGCAGTGGGGAGAAGGGGGTCTCACCTGGCCAGCAGACCCACGGCATAGTGGTGGGTGTCAGCAGAGAGCAGCTTGTCCCAGCCACGCTTGTGTTCCATTTCCACCACCACTTCCTCACGATGCATTTGGCACAGCAGGGACTTCAGGGCCTGCACTGCAAAGCTGTGTGCACAGCAAAGCCCAGGTCATGCTGGGAGCACTGGCTCGTGCCGTGGAGACATGGCAGGGACAAGAGGTGTGGGATAGAGCACCTGTTGGGGCTGATGGCAAGGCCGTGTTGCTCCTGGCATCCCTTCCAGAAGGCATTGAGATCCTCTGGCATCTCCAAAGTGCTGAAGAACACTTGGAAGAGCAGATGCACAAAGAGGCGGGGGAAATGCACCGTCACTACATGTGGGACGCAGGGCATCTGAAGGATCTTCCACATCAGCACAGTTGCCTGCAGAGGACAGAGAACCCTGAGACAGCGCTCTGTGCCGAGGTGTGCGGGTGGCAGGGCCTGAGTGTGGCAGGGAGCGGTCAGGGGAAACCCCTGGGGAGCTCCACGCCTGGTGCCCCTGAAGCTGCCCCTAGGCCAGGTTTCAGCCCAGTGCCTGAGGCAGGGAGATGCAGTCGGGGAAGGAGGAAACAGAGCTGCTGAAGAGGTGGCTTGCCAGGGGCTGAGCAAAGGCCAGTTGCAGAAACTCACAGCCAGGGCAAAGACACCCGTGTTGTCTCCATCAGAGGTGCGCGTGCTGTGCTCTGGCCAGTTCCCCAGCACATCGAGGACTATCCGGTATGCCCGCTCCGCTGTCCTGGGCGAGCACAAGATGGTCTTCCACATGGTCATAGCAGCTCTGCGGGGCGACAGCTCTGTCTCACGGGGGTCTCAGACACATCCCCGTGGCCTGGGCAGCAGTGGGGGGGAGCTGAGCTTGCTGCCAGCTCTGCCTCTGCCTGCTGCCCCTCGCCAGCAGCAGCAGCCAGGCAGCCCAGCCCTGTGGGGACAGGGCCCTGAGGGCCATGGCATGGCAGCAGGCTCGGGGACCGATGTAGCAGGGCTGGGAAAGGTCCCAGGTAGACAGGACCCTGGAAGTCTCTGTTGGTCAGACACCTGGGCCAGGCTGTGCAGGCTGATGGGCTGAGGAGCCCTGAGCCCTCTGGGCACGTGGGCCCCGTACCTGTCACACGTTGGGGCCACACGCAGGAGAGCAATGACCACGTCAGCGGGCTGTGCCTCGCTCAGATCCAGCAGGGTCCTGTTCAGCCTGTGCTCAGAGAACTGATTGGCCATGAGCCACTGGTGGATGTACCTCACCATGGCAGGCACCTGGAGAAAGCACAAGGGGAGACTTGGAAAGCTGCCACAGGGAGTCAGGAATGTCCCCAGCTTCCCCAGAGAAGTGCTTCCCTTCTCAGCACGCTGCAATGGCCTCAAAGGCTTTGAGTGATCAGCAAGCGTGGCTTGGGAGGCCAAGCGATCCCTGGAGGATCAAACCCTGGCCACAGGCTGCTTACTTGCTTTTGACTGTAAAAACCCTCCTCTACAAGCATATCCAGCAGGGCAGCAGTGGCCTTGGTGTTGAAGATGTATGAATAAGGTCTGAGCCCAGTGGCCATGGCGCTGGTCCCTTCTTCCCGAATTCTCTTGATGAAGCTGCAAACCAGCTGTAGGAGAAGGGCAGGAGACAGAAACATCGGGGATGTTCCATGGAGTGCTCCAGGCGTGCTGCTGGGCTGAGCAGTGCCAGCAGGCCCAGCCCAGTTGGGGATGGCTGCAGGTACCTGCGCTGTTCTGCGGAAGAGGCCACCGCCAAGGTCCTGCTCTTGTGTCTGGGCCATGGCTGCATCTGGCAAAGAGCAGCCAGAGCTGAGGGGCTGCGGGAGAGGCCGGAGAACGCAGCCCAGCCCTGCGATCCCCAGGCAGGGACAGCCCCGCGGATGCCCCAGGGGATGGAGCACGGCCACTGCTGGGGGGGCAGCCCCAGCCCCTCTTTTATGCTGTCCATGGGTGTGTCTCCACAGGACAGGGTGGGATGGGATGAGATGGGATGCAATGGGATGGGATGGGGCCAAGATGGCCGCAGGCACCAGCCCTGTGGCCCAGCTCTGCCACTCACCCTCCTCCAGCGGCTGGAACTGCTGCACCTCTTCGGTCTCTGGTGCTGGGGCAGCTCCAGGGCCTTCTTCCTCTTCCTCCTCCTCCTCCTCCTGCACCCAGGCCAGCTTGGGCACTCTTGGGGGTCGCTGCTCCATATCATCTTCAACACTCTCCCATCCTTTCCATAGGAACAGCACCAGGGGATGGCATGGCATGCAATGGGATGGGGCCAAGCTGGCAACAGGCGCTAGCCCTAAGGCCGAGCTCTGCAACTCACCCTCCCGTGGTGCCTGGAACTCCTGCACCTCTTCAGTCTCCTGTGCCAGGACAGCTCCAGGGCCTTCTCCTTCCTCCTCCTCCTCAACCCAGGCCAACTTGGGCACTCTTGGGGGTCGCTGCTCCATGGCAGGGACTGGATTTATAGCTACTTGCAGGAGAGATGGCTCGGAAAAGCTCCGAGTCAGCAAGTCCTGCAGTCGTGCCTGGAAGGCACCTGCAAGACTCAAGTCCTGGCAAGACGGCAGGACAGCGAGTCCTGCACTTGTGTCTTGAGGGCTCCTGCCACAAGGACAGGAGGCTCCTCGTCAAGGTTTGAGGTCTGGTCTCAAGGGCAGTGACTGCAGGGATGGGCGACACCTCGGAAAAGCTCCGGGTCACCAAATCCCACGGTCTGCCTTGAGAGAACCTTAAGAAGAGAAGCCTCGGCAAGGCCACAGGTCAGCAAGTGCTGCAGTCGTGCCTGGAAGGCACCTGCAAGACTCAAGTCCCGGCAAGACGGCAGGACAGCAAGTCCTGCACTTGTGTCTTGAGGGCTCCTGCCACAAGGACAGGAGGCTCCTCGTCAAGGTTTGAGGTCTGGTCTCAAGGGCAGTGACTGCAGGGATGGGCGACACCTCGGAAAATCCCCGGGTCACCAAGTCCCACGGTCTGCCCTTGACAGAACCTTAAGAAAGAAGCCTCGGCAAGGCCACAGGTCAGCAAGCCCTGTGGTCTGGCCTCGAGGTCACCTGTTGGAATAATGCTTCGGAAAAGCTCCGGGTCCGACACAAACGAGTGTGCTGTGCGGGGGCTCCTCACAGCACCGCTCTGACGCGTCCTGTCCCGTCGCGTGCACCGAGCACTGTGGCGTGGTCCTGTCACCGCCAGCTCCTATGCCACCACATGTCACAAAGGGCCCTCTGACACCCTGTCCCTTTCCATCCCATGGTGACCATATGTCACAAAGGGCCCTCACGCACCCTGCCAGCTGCCCTGGTTCCCCCTGCCCCCATCCCCCCAAAAATGGCCCAGGTTGGGAGGAATCTCTTGCCCAAAGGGTCTAAGACAGCCCAACAGGATCTCAAACCATCAGCCAACGCTGCCCTACTCTGCAGGCTCAGGGCAGCAGAAGGAGCCCCCAGGGCTGCCGACGCAGCCGCAGCAGGAAGGGCACGGGGCCTTGCACAGAAGCTGGCACGGCCTCCTTGGGACACGTCCCAGCTGGTGGCCATTCTAAACCTGCAGGTGTGACACAGACAAGGAACGTGTGGGCCAGGGCACGAATGCTGCTCTGAGCCCTGGGGCCCGGCCAGCACTGAAATCAGCAGGTGTGGCAGAGTCCCCGCCAAGGCAGACCTGCCACCCCACCCGAGCCCTGGCAGTGCTGGCACTCGTCTCCTGCCCCAGAGACCTGTACCCCTGGGGGGCTTCTGTGCCAGAGGGCAGCCAAAGCCCACATCTTTTTAGAATTTTTCCAAAGCCTGCCGACTGTTTTCAAGGTTTTCTTCCTATTTTCTCCCTAGTGCACAATCTCCAGAAATTGTGCTTTTCCATCCTTTTGCATTTATTAAATTGACCTGCAAAGACCAATCAATCAAAATCCTGGGAAAACTTGAACTTCAGGTTGAACCCGGGCAAAATATTTATCTCCCACACTTGAAGCCATGAATTGCCAAGTACTGTCCCCGCTGTCATACCCTGTCCCCTGTAGGTGTGCTGATGCCATTTCAAAGGGGTTGCCAATGAAAGCCAGTTTGAAGATTTTTGTAGTTTCCACATTGGCATTCAAATCCTTGACTAGAAAAATCACATGTCAAAATTTCTAGGATTCTTCCATACCAAAGCTGTCATCTTCACCCTGGATTTTAGAGTGTCTGAACAGTCACACAAGGTTTGAGTTTTAGACACTACAGAAGAAGTCTTTGCTGTTGGGCTATACCATGACATCAGCATATAGTCCTGATGATTCCTTTAGGCAGGAGCAGCAAACACAAGAATGAGCCAAACAAGCTATTCCTGTGTTCTCATGTCCTGCACAGCAGTAACTGGGAATTCAAGAATGGATTCAGGAAGCAATGGGTGCACAGGGAGCCACAAAGACTTTGGGATGCTGAAATGGACCAGCCTGGTGCCTGTGCCTGGGCTGCACCGGGCTGAGCTCCAACTGGACGATCTAACAATGGCTGAATGGACACACCGTGGGCCACAGGAGACTCCTGCTGCCAGTTCTGTGAGCTACAATATTCATTTGTGATTCACCAGATGATTTTTTCATCTTTGCTTGAAATCCAGGAGAGGAAAAGGTCAACATGGAAAAGTGTTCTTCCAATTCTAGTGACAGTTGTGTCTGCACACCACCTGTGCCCATGGCAGGGTGGTTGAAAGTGGATGATGTTTATGATACTTTGCAACACAAAATGTTCTGAGATTCTGTGATTCTCCAAGTGGAGTGGAAAACTAAGCCATGTAAGTCCCTGCTTTTTTTCAGTGCATGCTGCTTACTCCTTTGTTCCAAGCAAGTCCAGGATTCTGTTTCATGTGTCTTTAAGGTGCCTGGACAGAAGAGAGGGAGGGCAGCTGCAGCACAGGGCTCATGTCCCATCAGAGTCTCTTACTCTCTCTCTCACGATGGCGCTGATGCCGCTGCCTTGGGACACCTGAGTGTGGAAGGCGAGCCCGCCCTCAAGCACGGCCATCCAAGACAGTCAGGGGCACAGGCTGCAGCTGAAGCTGTCAAGCGTTGCTGTGAGGCTGGCAAGTGAAGAGAAAGCCATTGTGGCCAATTCTGCTGAAGCCTTCTGCCAAACCAAAGGCAACTGTGCCCACAGCCTCCCCGGGTTTGGCACCCGGCTGCTGCGGACGCCTCACTGTGCAGGTGCCAACGTTGGGGCTGCTGCTGTTCCTGTGCACACTCTGCTGCTGTTCCTGTGCACACTCTGCTGCTGTTCCTGTGCACACTCTGCTGCTGTTTCTGTGCACACTCTGCTGCTGTTTCTGTGCACACTCTGCTGCTGTTCCTGTGCACACTCTGCTGCTGTTCCTGTGCACACTCTGCTGCTTTTTCTGTGGGCTCCTGAGTCGCTTCAGCAGCAGCGACTGGGCAGCCCTGCTGGAGGAGACATCACCACCCTCCCCTTGGTGGCAGCAGCTCTGTGGACCCCGAGCTCTGTGTCAGGGGAGCCTCAGTCACAGCACCGTGTCCTGGGCAGCCGTGAGGGCCCGGGCTGGCGGCCAGCCCTGCCTCTGCCCACTGCCCCTTATCGCAGGCACCCAGTGGCCATGGGCCGGCAGCACCCCCCTGCCCTGCATGTCCCCAGCCAGCCCAGCCTGGGCACACCTTGGGCTGTCCGCACCCTCCTGGAGGGGTGTTGTCCCAGCCTCGAGGGCTTCTGCTGCAGGCCTGGGAGACATTCTGGGGAAGTGCCAGGTCGGCCGGCTGTCAGGAAAAAGGTGGCTGCCCGGGGGCTGCTTATGCCCTCTGACACCCAATTCCTCAGGTCTTCCCACCGGTCCGGCCTTTCAGGGGCCTCCTGTCCCCTTTGGAGCCTCCAGCCTCCACACATGCCCCTCACGCCTTCCCACGCTTTTGTCTTGCCTGGGCCTCCACAGACCCTCATCCATTTACAGCCTCCCAGTGCCCTGTTCCCTCAGAGTCTCCCCCAGCGTGGACCAGCAGCAGCGCCACAGCCCCACAGGAGCTCCAGAGGAGCAGGATCAAGAGGCACGTGGGAGCCCTCAGCAACCCAGCCAGCACCACACGGGCACGAGGACACAGATGGCGGCGCTTCCTGGCTGAGACAGGGTTTGTGCCTTCAGCAGAATCAACAAAGGCCAAGGGCTTCTGTCCATTTTCCCTGCACCGCTGCATGCCCTAGCAGGTTGCTGAGCATAAGCCACCCTCTTCCCTCTCTTCCACTATGCCCCACACACCCTGGGCAGCAAAGGAAAGGTCTTGGGATTCTGTGTATTTTAACATATCCTATATTTACATACTAAATGAAAACCAAAAGAAGAAAAGAACAGTCTTTAAGAAAAAAAAAAAAAATCCCAGCTGGCTCAGGTAGCCCCAGAAGACAGAGCCTCCCAGATCAGCTCTCTGCAGAGATCCAGCAGCTCAGCCAGCTGAGGCCAGACAGACGAGGCCATGTCCTCCATGACCTGAGGAATTGATCTTGCATCCTCTGGAGGACGGAATATCGGCCACTCTGTATTGCCTGAAGAACTTACAATGTTTCAAGTGCCAGGTCTGACATGGAACAGCTTCTGTCCTCTGTCAGGCTTTCAAGGGCTGGAAGAGAGATGAACAGAGCCACCGTCAGATTCCCAGACCTGCGGAGGCCCACAGAGAGCCCCCTGCCAGGGCCATCCCAGCCGGCTCTTGCCATGGCCAGGAGGGAGCAGGGACCAAGGGGATCAACCCGAAGCTGCTGGCCACGAATGCCCCACGTGAAATCTCGGTGTGATCCACCCACGCCGCCCTTCATCCACACGTTGAGCAGAGCCCTCCGCAGACAGTCCAGGACTTGCTGCTCTCCCCGACATCCCCGCTGACAGCCCGCTGCCCTCACTCACATTTGTAAATTAGCTGCAGGTCTTCTTTCTGCCGCCTCAGGAGCCGCCCGGCCATCCCTGGGAACACAGAGCCTGTCAGGGCCCCAGCGGCACAGCTCCCTGCCAGCGGCGCTGCCAGCCTTGTGGCCACACGCCCTCCCGCCCCGGCAGGGCTCAGCCCGGGCCCGTGCCGCATCCTGACTCAGCCCAAGGGCACGGCTGCCAGAGGCCGGCAGCAGCAGCCCCGAGGGCAGGCGGGGCTCCAGGGCACCGGGCCCGGGTGCCGCTGTCGGGGCAGCAGCCGGGGCAGGGGGCGCGCTGTGGCGGGGCGGGGAGGGAGCCCGGGCTCGTGGCTCACCGATGAACCTGATGGCCGCCGCTCGCAGGGGCTCCTGTGGGCTCTGCAGGTACGGCAGGGCCCGGCGCAGGTCCTCCGCCGCTCGGTTCCTGTCCTGTGCCAGCTGGAGAGAGCGGCAGGAGGGAATGGTTGGCGCGGGCTCTGCCCCTCGGCCGGGCGCTACCTGCAGCCAGCCCCAGCCTCCCGTGCCCGGCCAACCCTGAGGCCCGGCCAGCAGCCGCTGGTGCCGAGCTCTAGAAGGGGCAGAGGGTTGGCTGCTGTCCAGGGAGCCGCGGAGCCATCTCGCCCCACAGCCCCGCTGGGCCGGGGCTCCATCGGCTAGTTGTGCTAGTATAAAAGTCTTGGAGCTAACCCTTAGCAATCCATAAGTGACCTAAAATTCTATTGAGAATGACCAGATACAACAAGTAACAAATGGAAAGCCCCTAACATAATATATTGGATTTGTGAGCCAAGAGTGTATAGGGAATTACCTCAGAAGTGGAAAAGATGCTGTACCTTAGGAGTTATACAACTCTCCTTCTTCGTTATACTGAGGTCCAGGAGGAATATGTTATCTATTGAATCACTTCATAAGGCTCCAAGCAGTAGTTAAAGTCATTTTAAACCATACCTCTACTGCCCTAAAGTTGCTGGCCAAGCAACATTCACAAATGCGAGCATGAGAAGATCGAAACAGAATGGGCCTGGACTATCTGTTAACTGAAGTAGGGGGAGTTTGTAGAAAGTTTAATGAATCTGAATGTTGTGTGGAAATAAATGATCATGGAGAAGCCATCACGAAAATTGCTGAAGAAATTAAAAGAGTAACACATGTACCCGTTCAAAAATGGAATTCTCTTCTGAAGACTGATTGGTGAGATAACCTTTATAAAGTACATAATGGAAAAAGTTAAAATTTTTGATATTGTGTTTTACCTTAAGATTATTGTTTTTACCTTGTATGATTCCATAATCCATTCAGTAATTCAAGGAATACTGAACAGAAAGTAACTATAATAGCTCAAAAAAATGTTAACCAAATTTGAGAGAGAGTGGAAAAAACTTGATGCAGCACAAGAAATGTTAAAGAAATTAGAAATGGAAATAAAGTGAATGCAAAAAATGAGATTATTGAGAATATAGAAAAAATACTAAGATTCAAGTTGGTTTTTTTTAAAAGCATGAATCAATGTGGTCAAAAAGAGAAATGCGGGATTGCAGTAAAAGGAATTGATTTGTCCTAACTAAATAGTGACTGTTATTGAAGTTATTATTCGAAGCAATCAAAAGAATCAGTGTTACAAGGCAGATGCAGCGCTTTACAGATGTTACATGTTAAAATTGAGGTACAGGATGTAGTCTGGAAGATAAGTGATGTCCCAAGATGAAAATGGCCTTGAGATAGACTGTCGCCCTGAAAACTCAGCTTCTGAGCTTGCTGACATAGTTTTCTAAGGACTTTCCCAGGAGAGTAACTGTAAACATAGATATGTGTACATTCTTTCTGTTACACGTCTTGTGATGGGCATCTCTCATGGCCAGTGCAGTGAGAAAGTGTTATCCTGACCATCCAATCCCTGGCCATGGTCAGAAGCCTATAAATCCTGGGAGGAAAAATAAATTCTGCTCTTTCTTTCACCACACCTCAACCTGTGTCCGTGTGATCTATTCATCTTCAGCGGTAACATCTGGGGAACCCCGACGTGTCTTGCACGTGTGTTACAGGGTACTGTCTAGCCTGTGGCTATGGATGGTTTTGGGCTTTCTCTCAGCGAAGGCCTGGTTCTGGAAATATGGCATGCGATGTCTGATCAGAGAGGGATTGATGTTTCATATGCTGACTTTCAGCGATTGTGTGAGTATGGGAGAATTGAGGGGTTTTTCCCTGTGGTTGAAGCGATTTTTTCACAGTCAGCTTGGGACCCTTTAGGCGATTCCCTGATTGAGGCTCTGCTGGTCGGTTATGAGCCCCGGCTGCTCCGGCTGCTCGGGATCTGGCGAAGGTGCGACGGATTGAACGGGGCCGCCGCGGGACCGGTGGGTGTGACCCCGCCTCGACCGGCGCCCCGGCGGTGTAGGCCCGGGGCGGGGTTGGATCCCTGCCAGCAGGCCGTTGGGAGCGCTGCGGACCCAGGAGGTGTAACGCCGCCTCGGCCCATGCCCCGGCGGTGGAAGCCCGGGGTGGACTCGCCTCCTCCGTGTGCCCTCCTGGCACAGACCGATGGGGGGGGGTGCTTGAACGGGGGGCGGCGCCCACCCTGGGGGATGCCTCAGGGCCGGTCCCGTGTCCCTGCTGCGGCTGGGCCATGCCCTGCCCCGCGGTGGGGGACGGGCAGGGCCCGGGCTCCACGCCGGTGGCCGCGCACGCTTTTCCAGCAGAGGAGCAGCTGGCACCGCTTCTTGGACCTTTCGCCCCGAAGAAACGCTGTTAGGGGCAGTTCTGAGTGCTGCCCGCCCCGCGCCGGATTCGTGGGGGGTGGGGGCGGGTTCTGCGAGTGGTGCCGATGCCAAGCCGTGTTCTGCCAGCCCCATGCTGCCGGATTCCCATCCTGCGAGCCTGGATTGTCCCCTTGCAGCAGAGCAGGACGGTGCTGCGGCTTCGCAGGCTGTGCCTCTACCGGCGCCTCGGTCCTTCCCGGCGCTGGAGGCGGGCTGTGCTGAACTGCCTCCAGCCCTCCCCGCCTCGGGTTCCCGGGCATCACCCGAGCCTGCGGCTGGAGCCGGCCCTCCCCCGCCGCCTCCTGCGGCCGTGGCAGACCAAGGTCCTGCGCTAGTTACCACTGGCTCGGGTGGTGCCGCCGCAGGGGCGAAGTCAGTGGCCTTGACGGGCCAGGGGTCCCAGGCTGCTGGAGCTTCTTCAGCTGGCCTGTGGACCTTGTCCTCTTGTCAAATGACTGTGCAGCTGAGCGTATCAGGCATTCCATGTGTTTCCGAATGCTTTGGTCCGGTGGGTGAAGGCATGAGTGCTCTTCTTGTGGCGTGGATGAATACCACTGCTCAAGGCACTATTGCTCACCCAGGGGACGTTGATTCGGAATTCCTGGGGTGCATTTCTGCCATGGGTTCCACACTCACCCCTCCTGTTCCTATCCCTGCAGGACCTGGATTTGCTCACCTTGTGCCTTTTGAGTTTTATGTTCGCAGAGCTGAGAACCAGCTGCGGGGAGATGGTGGCTTCGGGTTCCCTGGACCTCCCTGGGTCACTGGACTGCTGTTCTGACAGCCAGGGATCATCCTGAATGGGTCTACACCATCCATCTCCTGTCCATCCTTGGTGAGGTGCTGTCAGAGATTAGCTTCTGCGGGTTTTTGACACTGGCATGGACATCACGATTGTCAGGTTTGCTGATGGGCCCCAGAGTGACCCTTGGAGCCGATGCTGACAGATTCTATGCAAAGAAGAACTTGAGACTGACTCTTTGTTCAGCAGATTCTGTTGTCCTTTCCCATGATAGACTAGTCACCCTCCGTGACTTGATGCAAGAACAGCTGGATCACAGTGATCTGGAGTTTCAACCAGTCCCTGGCACATTCCTGTTTTCTGTGTCAAGAACAAGTCTGGGAAATGGAAGTTATTGCAAGACCTCCAGAAAGTTCATGCTATGATGGAAAGCATGGGGATGTTGCAGGCTAGCATGCCTTCACCTGCCATGCTTCCTGCTGATTGGCTAGTCCTCATTGTGGATCTGAAGGATTGTTCTTTGCAATTCCTTTGCATCCTGATGACAGACCCAAATTTGCCTTTCTGGTGCCAGCTATCATTAATGCTGAGCCCACACAGAGATATCAATGGAGATTTTGCCATAAGGCATGCAAAATTTGCTGGCATTTGCCAATGATATGGAGCTGCAAGTGACTCCAGAAACAACCTCCTTGAAATTATTTGAGGGTCAAAATAATTTTTGGGACGAACAGTCCCGCATCTGGAGGTGCAATTCTTTTTTTTGCATTCAGTGCAGACACTGCATGAATGATGTCCAAATATTAATGGAGTTTTACATGGTTGTGTCCTCATATGGGACTGACCACGACTAAACTGTCTCCCTTGTTTGGTCTATTAAAGGGGGACTCTGATTTAAAGTCACCTCTGACACTGACCCCAGAGGCACTGTAGATGCTGGAGGAGGTTCTGCAAGCAGTTTCTGCTCCTCAAGTTTATTAGATTAATCTTTCCATTGATGTCGCTGTTTTGTTTTTAGGTTGGTGGTTTTTGTTTTATTTTTTTGGAGAGTCATGAGTTTAGATCAGCCCAGTTGATGGAATTACAGGCTGCTGTCAGAGCATTTCATAAGTTTTCCCAGGCGCCTTTCAATCTGGCCATGGATTCTGCCTCTGTGACCAAATTGAGAGCCATCCACAAGCAGGTGTTGATGTTGGACAATTGTTTCATTTATTTTTGAGTTTTGTTGTTTTTCTGCTTTTTTTTTCAAAAAAAAAAAAAATAAAAAGGGTTTTTTTTGTAATAATGAAAGGGTGAGCTATCACCCTGAAATTACAGCCTTCTGATTGTATGGAGTATTGTATTTTCCTATTATTTATCTTTTTGATTGTTTATAATGTTGCTATTTTCTTTGTTCATTTTTCTTTTTTCTTTTTTTTTTTTTTAACCAAAAAGGGGGAGATGTAGCCCTGAAAACTCAGCTTCTGAGCTTGCTGACATGGTTTTCTAAGGACTTTCCCAGGAGAGTAGCTGTAAACATAGATATGTGTACATTCTTTCTGTTACACGTCTTGTGATGGGCATCTCTCATGGCCAGTGCAGTGAGAAAAATGTTATCCTGACCATCCAATCCCTGGCTGTGGTCAGAAGCCTATAAATCCTGGGAGGAAATAAACTATAAACTCTGCTCTTCTTTTCAGCACACCTCCACCTGTGTCCGCATGATCTATTCATCTTCAGCGGTAACAGTATCCTAGTTCTTGTCGTCCAGAACCATGGAAAAATCAGGGGTGCTGTTGCATCTCTGTTGCAATGTGATGTGTCCGACCCACTATAATATTTTTTCCCCTGATCTATCATGCTGAGAACCATGCAAGGCTGTAGAGAGGTCAAGACAACCTCTGTTTTTAAAACTCTGCCCTGCAGCTATTCCTTACGGTGCTGTCAGCAGGGAAGACATTTTGTCTTCTAAAACCTTACTTCTGATAGTGTTTCCCATCTGAAAACTATCTGGGCCAGGGGCAGCACCCAGGGACCTGCCCTGCCTGGGGGAACTTACAACTGGATCTTATAACTAAGTATCAGAAACAAGGGCACACACTCTGTATTCCAGACTCCAACATTTTATTCTTATTCTTAATTTTCCATGTTTTAAGTACTACTATGTCTTGATCTACTTCAGCTTCCACCTCTTCTTCCTAATATTCCTATTCTTATTCTTTATCATTTTTTGGTTTATGGAGGGTCTTATGCAGGTTTTAGGGGGGGGGGGGGGTGGGTTTTTTTCTTTCCTACTACTACTTCCTAAATACAACTTTCTTTTCTTTTGTTAGAATTGTGTGTGTTGCAGTCCAGCAGGCCGCCGTCATGTCCTGGGAGCAACACCTCCTGCCTGTGTCCATTCCTCATGGCCAAAGTGCCACAGGATCAGCAAAGTCCTTTCCGAAGGAGAGGAAATGGCCTTGGAGTCCAGCAGGGAGGAGCTGGAGCCAGTGTCCCTGCAAAGGGCCAAGAGCCGTGTGGCTGTGGCCCTTGGGGACCCGGTGCAGGGGTGCCACTGGCAGTGCCAGGCTGCCGCTGGGAGCCGATGACTTTCCAGGTGCCTTCCTGGCCGGATGATGGGCCGGGATGCGGCGCTGAGCCCCGGCAGTGAGGGTCCCCCTTTGGGTGCCGCTTTGGGCTGCCGTGTGCCCTCGGGGAGCCGCCCCGGGGGTGCTGCAGAGCGGCCGCAGGGCCAGCGCAGGCCGGGGCAGCCCATGCGGCTGCCTCGGGGCACCGGGCAGGCCGCGGGGCAGCCGCCATCTGCAGCCTGGTGCTGCTGCCAGCGGGCGCTAATCCTGTGGCTGTGCCGCCAGGCAGGGGCAGCGGAACAGCCCCCGCAGCCCCCGCAGCCCCCGCCTCAAGAGCGAGCGGCCTTTCCTGTGGGGAAGTGGCTGCCCAGGAGAAGAGACATCTTCCACTGTGGCTTGGGCTGCCAGAGGGCCAGGCCCGGCACAGAGTTGCTCTTGTGGGCACAGCTCGGGTTCCTGGCTCTCCACCCAAGCTTCTCGAGGGACAGGCAGCAGGCTTCCCTCTTGGGCTAAATCTGCCAGTCTCTGCTGCCTGGCCTCTTCTCCTTCCTCGTGCAGCTCCAGGACGCTCACCTCATCCCAGTCATCGTCCTCCCGCTGCCAGGCCTTGAGCTGGCTGCACAGGATGTCACAGTATTCCCTGCTGTCCTGAGCCAGTTCTCCATCAGTGTCATCATCCCAGCTGGACCTGGAGGATTTTCTCTTTGCTTTGCCTCCAGTCACCTCCTGGCCATCCAGGGACAGCTCTTGCTTGTGGCAAGCTTCCCAGTCCAAGAGTGCCCGGCAGCTCGTGCCTTCTCCTGGGGACAGCCGCTGCTCAGGAGATTCTTCCCAATCTGAAAATTCCTGACAGTGATCGCTGTCTGCCTGCCACAGCTCCTGCTCCCTGCACTCATCCCACTCGGAGACAACTGGGGAGGGCTCTTGCTCCTTGCCCTCATCCCAGTCCCAGAAATGCCAGGAGCTCCCCCATACTTGGACCAGCTCTTGCTCAAGGCCTTCTTCCCACTCAGAGAGCTCCTGGCAGCTATGGGCTTCTCCTGGGCACAGCTGTGGCTGAGTGCAGGCTTCCCCTGGAGTCCCTTGCTGGAACTTGTTCATTTCTCCTTGGCAGACCTCTGCCTCTTCCTCAGCGCAGGACTCCACGGCTCCTCTCCTCCCTCTGCTTGCCCTCTCAGCCTCCTCCTGCTGCTCCCTCAAGGCTTGGGCTCTCTGTGAGCCGGGCCAGGGCCTGTGGGGCTGGGACTTGGGCTTTGCCTTCTCCTCCTGCATGCCTGCAGTCCTCTGGCGCACACAGGTACCTGGACACAGCCACTGTCCTGGGACAGACCCGGGCCCCGCAAGCCCTTTATATACTCCCCAGCTGGGGAGGGGCTCTGCCATGTCACAATGGACTTTGGGCACCGCAAGGTCCCGTGTCACCACAGCCCCTGACGCATCGTGCCTGTGTCACAAAGGCCACCCCGGCACCCCGTGCCTGTGTCACAAAGGCCACCGTGGCACCCCTTCAAAAGCCCAAGGCATCAGGAGCAGCCTGGAGCAGCTCTGGCCTTGGGGGATTGCCGCCCCTTTTCTGAGTCGCTCCTTCAAATGATCAGGAGTGGCTGGGGCCAAGTGAAGGTGCAAAAGGAGACCGTGTGTGTCTTTGTTTGAAAGACAGGGGCCTGCTAAGGGAGGCAGGAGGCTCCTTTGCAATGGAAAATGTAAACCCCCTCGCTCCCAATTATTATCCCTTTGAAAGGCACTCTCTAGCAAAGACAGGAGGACAGGAAGAACAGTTTGTGCTGCTTTTGCATGAATTGCTATTTGGTGAGCAGGGAAGAAGCCCCCCATGGAAATGATGTCACTGAGAGGAGCTGCTAAGCGAGAGCTGCCTCTGTGCCAAGCAAAATCCAAGAGCTGGCTAGCTGTGGGAACTGACTACCTATTAAAGCATTTAAAAAGCTAGATCCACCTCTGTGAGATTGACATTTTGCAGACAGGCAAGCCCGGGAAATCTCTCTCTTGCTTCCATCTTTGAGGAGCTACCCGGCTGCCAGTCGGGCCAGGCCCCTCTGCACTGCGGCCCTTACAGTCGTGCTGACAGTGGCCGCAACAATCCTTAAAACTTCAGGGTCCCCTGACACCCAGACAACCAAGGAGAAAATTAAAGGAGCGAGTGCCGTGGAGTCCCCAAAACCAACTGGAATAGGAAAATCAAGTAGGGATGAGGCCCATAAAGCCTGTGCAGCACAGGAACAAAGTGCAAAGACCAGGACTAGGAGCAGACAGAACAATATCTAGGGGAGGTGTGAGGGCGCAGTCTGAGGGCATGGGTCCAGACACAGGCTGGGGTTAGAAAGCTGCAAAATACTGTGATGAATTGCAATCAATCTGGGGAGAGATACGGGAAGATTCTAGAAACATAACTTTCAGTGGGGTGACTTGATGAAGGTATGAATTGCCATCAAGCCTTTGGCAAGCGCTTCCCAAGGCTTGAACTCAAAGCCTGCTGCTTCAGGGCTGAAGTCTTTCTGGCCCTGTGTCCCAGAAGGGCTGAGTCACACAGGCTCGGCCTGGCGGGGCCGGGCCAGCCTTGGCAGTGACCGGGTGGGGACGGGAGGCTGCGGGACCCCGGCTGAGGCTGGGCTGGACCACGGCTGCTCACACCTTGCCAAGCCTAAGCCGTGCCCCGCTGCGGCCCCCGCTGAGCTGGAGTCCGCTGGGCTCCGGGAGGAGCTCCGGCTGGGTCCAGGCCCCCTCGGCCGCGCCCCGTGCGGCACACAGTAATTGAAACAAATTGGCCAGGAGGCAAGACTCCTGTTTGATGCTTTTATTAGGATTTGGCTCTTGGGGTGGGGGGGGGCCCAAGGGGTTGCTTGCACCACAGCCATTCCCACACTGTCAGCTCCAAGGAGGAGACACAATTCAGCTTTGCAGCACACACTGCAGAGCTGGGGCTCCCGTCCTCAGGAAAGTAGCCAGGAGGCCTCTTGTTCAGGTTCACTGTCTAGGGGTGTCAGTCCATTCCTGTCCTCTTTAGGTCATGGTGATGCAGGAAGATGGTTTCTACGCAGGTTTAGGTGATGCAGGGAGATGATCTTTCATCATAGCTTGCTAGAATATGTTTCCTTGTCCTTTTATTCCTCTCTTAGCTCGTTGTTTTGGTGCCTTGCATGCCTTAGTTTGCACACTACTCAGTTGCACAGCTTCCTGGGAGTTTCTTTGTTCTAGTGTGGCACAGCTTCTATGGGAGCTGCTTTGTTATATAATAGCAAGGAAGTAAGGGAAAGGGTACAGGAATGTCTCATAAGAACCTTTAAGACACTTCAGAAACTGGTAATTAACCTTACTAATAACCATCGGAGTAAACAAGGGGTACAAGTTTTACAAAGGGGATAAGAACGTTAACTGTACATAAGCTTCTCCACTGGGAGAATATCCTGACAGAGTCTTGTTCTGGGGACTCTACTTTTCTTAGAACAGGCTAGAAAGCATGGGGTGGAAGTCAAGTGACTAAAATTCTCAGCTGTGAGCTCAAACTCAGTTTCTCTCCTACCCTTCTTTCTGAGCAGCTGTTTTTAGGCTATCGCTGGCCAGCCTGGACAGAAACGTGTGGGAGAGCGCTTGTCCTCGGAAGCACTTGGTTGCTCACTGAGATGTGCTAGACACCTCACAGCTGAGGGCTGTGGCACAGAGCATCACCAGCTGCAGCGCCATGCGCTTCTGGCAGGAATATGAACAGCTTTCATCATCCTTGGTTCTACTTTTCAGGCTCTTTGCTCTTGAGCTGTCAATGCAGCGTGAACTGGGAGTGATGTCTTAGCCGTTCTTTGAGCAATACATCTTAGGACACCGCTGACTGCGCTTCTGGCCAGCATTTCTGCCTGGCACACAGTACTTGA
Source organism: Cyanistes caeruleus (assembly GCF_971803275.1). Taxonomy (NCBI): domain Eukaryota; kingdom Metazoa; phylum Chordata; class Aves; order Passeriformes; family Paridae; genus Cyanistes; species Cyanistes caeruleus. Next base: position 378,025 of record NW_028255925.1, on the reverse strand, counting down.
CCAAAAAAATTGGAAAATGAGTAGTAAATCCAGACAAGAAATTAGGGAGGAGGAAAACCTACTGAACTGCAGGCAAACCAGAGGCACATCTAGACAACTGCTAGGCTCCACCGTGAACTAAGGACTCAGCTTTCTGCCTTTCTCACTGCCGGCCTCTACACACAAATGCTCCCTTTCCCATTCATGTTTTGCTTCCAGCTCAAGTCTTCACCTGTTCCACATCCTTCTGCACCATCAGCAATCTCTCTTCCTCAAATGAACTGAATCCCACTCTGTCTCAGGGTCTTAGCACTTTCAGGCAATTGCTGCAAGAAATGGTTCTAAGCCCTGCATGGCTCTACATCTGCAAATGAACGCCTGGTCCTGCTGAAACCTGTGCAAAATTTTGGTTATTTTTGGTATGGTGATCATTACTCCAACTCCCAGCACAGGTTGCTCATACCATGTACAGACTGATTACACTACACGTCAGAAGGGTCATCATCGTTTGGAGCGTTACTTGTAATAGCAACACTTTTCCATTAATAAAGAAATACTTCTTCCAGTCCTGCCACTTCAAAGTTTAGAGACATCTTTTAACCAAACACTCATTTTTATTTGTATTATTTTTGTTGACAATTTCTTGCAGGAAGACATTAAATTGAGATAGGTATTTGAAAACAAGGAGCATCAAGACAATTGCTTGTTATTAGTCATTTAATGATTACTTTTTTAAAGCTATTACAAATGCTGCTAGTCAAAAGGCAAACTTATTGTAGATTTATAATGCTCTTTGGATTAATCAGAAACTTGTGAAACTGGAAAAGGTTTTCTTTACAAGTTTCATCTATATAATGAGGAGAAAAATGTGGCCTAACATTTAAGAAATGCTTGTGGTCAAAAATGTAATCAGCTAAGAGGCTATCTCAGAAACAAACAAACCCCAACACTGTTCAAGTTTACAACTGAGCTACATTTTTCCATTACTGTGATTACAATAGCCTTCACTTGTGAAGTGTGTAATGACTATTCTGTAACAAACAATACAGGAAACCAGCCACACTTACGGATTTTCCCTATAAAGCCACTGGCTTTCAGATGGAAAACCCATTTATTGTTCCTTTTCACAACTTTCTATTTAATTTTCAATAACTTAGCCTAAAAAATCCCACTATCTGCATACATGATAGTAATGTCTTTCAAAGCAGTGGAAGGAAGTTGCTAATTGCATGCCGTGGGTGCTGACTGCTTGGCAGCAGAAAGGCAGTTTTATCTCCAGGCTTAGAATAAACTATTGTTATAAATATATTTTGTTCCACGTTAATCAGGGTATGGAGACCACTGTCATCTTTGCACAATGATCAAATGGGCAGCTCTGCAATTCAAGCAGCTCAGGAATTCATTAGGTGTGTGTGGTGTAAGCTGCAAACCCACCCTTTACTGCTCAAGTCATGCCATGTGAAGTGTAAGACAGATCCATTAATGAGGAGGACTGAGCATTTTCTGCTGCAATTTACCAAGAAATTTGCTTTTGAAAAGAGAGAAAAGACTCTTCCTTCCCATTATATCAGGGTCAGAGGTTCCAAGTTAATAAATATACAAAAAAAAAAAAAACAATAGCAGCATTGATTCAGAATGTATTAATTTTAGTGAGTTTTTACGAATGTTTGTCAATTTGAGTGAAAGCTCCTTAGCAATACTGAAATTGGTTACAGGAAAGGGATAATGGGGATAGAAAATGAAAATGAAAAAGAAACCAAGTCTCTGCAAGCACAATCAACAATCTGAAGTACCTCTGCCCTTTTAAAGAAAGTAATGTATAATTAAAACTTCTGTTAAAAATTGATTTTAGAATATGTAATAAAATAGAGTTAAGAATCTGTATTATTACCCTAAAATCCATTTGTTTTCCACACCAATAACAAAAGAGAAGTTCTAAAATAGTCTTGTACATTGCAAAGAGGGAAAACATGCTGCCATATCCAGCACTTCAGGTAAGCAGTAATCCAAACACTTCCCAAAGCAGAATGTCATTCACAGTCAGCTGGAAAAATCATCACAGTTTCATCTTTCCTTTCCCTTGGCAGAAGTAACTCTGAAGAAAATGGGTAATTTAGCTGATTTTTTTTCTTAAAAAAAAAAAAAACGAATGCTTTAGCACTGCCTTCAACTTCCTCACACCCTTCACTTTCTCCTGTATAAAAAATCCCCCCTGCCTTGTGTGCTCCTGAACACACAGCACCTAAAGCACAGCCCCGCTTCCCTGTGGCAACAAACAAAGAGCAAGAACCAGAGGAGTTTGCAGAGGGAGGCTACTCAGCATGCAAGGTAACGCTGCAGGATCAATGATAGCACTGTCTGCTCCAAACTGAGAGCTCATCAGCTGGCAATCACTGAGGTGAGAAAGGACGTGGGGACCAGTCAAAGTTAGGGATTGTCTGTCAGCAGCCAAAGTGAGTTGTCTGGAAAATACTGCAAGCAGTTTTCAGACAGGAAAAGAAGAGGTGGATGTATGGAAGTGTTGATGCTTGTTCATATGGCTGAGGTCCACCCTCACTTGGAAGGCTGATTAAAGTTTGGGGAAAGTGATTCCGAGCGGAAGAGGTGGAGAGAAGAGCTGTCCCCATGATCAGGTGAATACACAGCATGATAGTCGAGGTGAAGGTTGAGAGCTGATATAGCTGCAGCACTCAAGGGGGAGACATTAATATGCAGTGGTAGCTCACAACTATTTAAGAAAAAGAGATTTTTGGCATAATAACAATTGGGTAAAATTGGTGCAGAAAGTTAGGATGGAAATTAGAAGAAGCCCTTAAATCACCAGAGTGAAGCAGATGCATTCTGTGAGCAGTGAGGGCAAAAAGTGTGGTTAACCTGGAGATGGAGCTTGAGTGACCATCACACATTGCTCATCACGGTGCTGGAACGGCCTTGATGGAGGATTCAGAGCATCTATCCATCAGTGACCCCGGAGTTTTTATAGTGCTGGCAGATCAAACCCAACAAGAACACGAATAAATCCTCATCACTGATGCTGGAGTTGCTGTCGGCTGTTTCAGCTGTGCTTTGTTTGTCACACTGGTTGTTTCAGGCTCTCTGTAGGCACTAGAGAAGATGAGCACCTGCACTGTGTTCACATGAATATGAACATCTCCTCACAAGTCATCATTTTTTAATGAAAGCCTGTATTCTGGAACATGAGATGTTAGCCTCCAGGGAAACATATCAGTTTGTCATCCGTCCCACAAGTCAACAGGTAAAGAAAAAAAGGGCGAAATTGTTTTCTTTCCTGCTAGAATTAATTTGAATAACAGATCTTTCTGCTTATTAATATTTCAGTTCTTCCCAAACATGAAATGGATTGAAATATCAGATAAGCCGGTAGAACTCTTATGTTTATCGTCTATTATTTTGATTTAATCTTAAGAAATTGCATCAATAGGTTGCCCATATGTAGTCATGCACCATACACAGAGATCTTAATTACCCTGTTCATCAATATTCATGATAGCCCATCTTAGGCAGGTTATTATCCTACATTGTTATATGTGATGCCACATGAATACCATATGGGAGAGGGATTTAAAAAAGGTTACAGGCTAATAAATGTATTTTATTCCACTCAGAAAACTCAAGAGAAACAGCTCTTTTCAAAGATCCAGAGACTGTAATTACATGCAAAATGTTAAGTCACCTTAAAGGCAAATGCTAACCCAGACAGACTGAAGGTTAAAATTAAAAGCTAAAACTTCCTATTGTTATTAGTGCCCCACTGCACTAGATATTGTGCAAATATATGAAAAAGGGGATTACCATCACAAGGAGTTTAATTCTACCTTTCAGCTTGGTTGTTCTAGAGCAGAAATTGTAGTAGGTTTAAGCTAGCAGCTGGTGGTCATATAAGAGCAGTGAATTATAACACTTTCTAATGCCACAAATATTGTATGCAATTCCCTGTGAAGTTTCCTAGGAGCTGTGCCTAGAAAATGCTGCTTTGGCATGTCAGCCTTACCACTTAATTTCATGTACCCATGGTGTGCCACAGCTCTTGCACGTCGTGCCTGGGCCACAAACTCCCGAGGACGGGGCACAGAGGCAGCTGGACAACTCAGGGGATTCACATGAAATAATCTGGATGCAGCTCCCTGTCACGATCCGCAAGGTGGGATTCGTGATGTGGTTCTTTTAGCCGGTCTTAGAGTACAAAAGATTATCAGCAAAGCAAGGACTTAAACAGCAAAACACACTTTATGGAGTGTTCATCAGCACTAATATGCGATAGAGGGAGAGAAAGGAGAAAGCAAAGCATAAGGAAAAGAGAGTAAGGGGATTAGAGCTACCAACGTCAAAGTCCACTCAGCCGTCCAACGATGCAGAGTCTTCTGTCCGTTGGGGAGATCTCAAAGGAAGGTAAGTTTGGGGTATAATTTTATAGTCTTCTGCAAAGCGAGGGGCGCAGGGCCAAAGCCAGAGGAGATTGATGATCATTGTGATGAATTCCATTGCGTGGGGAGCAGGTGTAGGGTACAGAGCGATCCATGTCTTGCAAGTCTTTGCTCACCAGCAGGAACGAGGGCAAGGTGTCGTGGAAAACCCATTGCACAGGGTACCACGCACAAGCCTCTGCTCACCAGCAGGAACGAGAGCCGTGAGTCCTGGAGAACTCGTTGCGCAGGTTACCAAGCCTCTGTTCACCAGCAGGAACAAGGGCAGTGTACCGTGCAACCTCCTGCAAACAATCACTGAGCAAACATCCATCTCAGCTAGGCCCAAAGCCCCAAACCAAGTCCCTTGTGATATTCAGGGTCTCAGTCTCTGTCCTTGAGACGGTTGTGAGACAGATGAGGGAATCTTCAGACCGTCTCTTACACCTACCAAATCCCAGAAACATCCCACAAAATCTTGACAACATTCCACAAAATCTCAGAAAAATATCTCAAACTACTTCAAGTCTACTCAATATCCCTCAAAAGTCCAAAAGCATCCCAAAAATTTCAGGAAACATCCCACAAAATTCCCAAAACGTTCTCAAAACCCTACCAAATTCCAGAAACATCCCACATAATCTTGACAACTTTCCACACAATCTAGGAAAAATCCATCAAAATTCTTCATGTCTCCTCAAAATCCTTCAAAATTCACAAAATCACATGAAATTCCAGAAACATCCCACAAAATTCTCGAAATCATCTCAAAACCCTACCAAATTCCAGAAACATCTCACAAAATCTTGACAACTATCCACACAATCTAGGAAAAATCCATCAAAATTCCTCATGTCTCTTCAAAATCCCTCAAATTTCCAAAAAAATGCCACAAACTTCCAGAAACATCCTACAAAATCTCCACAAATTTCCACACAAACTAAGAAAAGTCCCTCAAAATTGTTCAAGTGTCCTCAACATCACAGAACATTACAAAGAAATGCCACAAAATTCCAGAAAAATCTTGCAAAATTTTTAAAATTTTCCCGAAATCCCACAGAATTACACAAAAAATCCCACAAAATTCCAGAAACATCCCACAAAATTCCCGAAATCTTCTCAAAACCCTACCAAATTCCAGAAATTTCCAACAAAATTCCCAAAATCTTTTCAAAACCCTACCAAATTCCAGATAAATTCCACAAAATCTTGACAACTCTCCCTACAATCTCAGAAAAATACCTCAAAATCCTTCAAGTCAACTCAAAATCCCACAAAATACTACAAAAATCCACAAAATTCCAGAAACATCCCAAAAAATCCCCAAAATCATCTCAAAACCCTAACAAATTCCAGAAACATCCCACAAAATCTTGACAACTTTCCACACAATCAGGGAATTATCCCTCAAAATTTTCATGTCTCTTCAAAATCCCACAAAATTCCACAAAAATCCCTCAAAATTCCAGAAACATTGCACAAAATTCCCCAAATCTTCTCAAAACCCTACCAAATTCCAGAAACATCCCACAAAATTCCCAAAAACCTCTCAAAACCCTACCAAATTTCCGAAACGTCCCACAAAATCTTGACAACTTTCCACACAATCTTGAAAAAATCCATCAAAATTATTCATGTCTCCTCAATATCCCACAAAATTCCCACAAAAAATCCCACAAAATTCCTGAAACATCCCAAAATATTCCCAAAATCTTCTAAAAACTCTACCAGATTCCAGAAACATTCCACAAAATCTCGACAACTTTCCACACAATCTAGGAAAAATCCATCAAAATTATTCATGTCTCCTCAAAATCCCACAAAATTCCAGAAACATCCCACAAAATCCCCAAAACCTTATCAAAACCCTACGACATTCCTAAGACATCTTACAAAAAAAAGAAATCTTTCCACACAAAATAGGAAAAATCCATCAAAATTATTCATGTCTCCTCAAAATCCTACCAAATTCCAGAAACATCTCACAAAATTTCAGAAACATCCCTCAAAATTCTTGAAATCTTCCCAAAACCCTATCAAATTCCAGAAACATCCCACAAAATCTTGACAACTTTCCCCACAATCTAGGAAAAATCCATCAAAATTCTTAAAGTCTCTTCAAAATCCCATAAAATCCACAAAAATCACACGTAATTCCCAAACTCTTCTCAAAACCCTAACAAATTCCAGAAACGTCCCACAAAATCTTGACAACTTGCCACACAATCTAGGAAAAATCCATCAAAATACTTCATGTCTCCTCAATATTCCAAAAAATTCCACAATAATCCAAAAATTTCACGAAAAAGTCCCGCAAAATTCCTGAAATCTTCTCAAAACCCTTCCAAATTCTAGAAATATCCCACAAAATCTGTACAAATTTCCACACAATATATGAAAAATCTTTCAAAATTACTCAAGTGTTCTCAAAATTCCACAAAATCTTATAAAATTCCACAACATTCCAAAAAAATCCTATAAAATTCAAGGAAAATCCCACAAAATTATTAAAATTTTCTCAAAATGCCACAAAATTATTGCGAGACCACCAGCTATTCACCAGCCTTCACAGAAGTAAACGTGGACGCCTTTTATTTCTACCTTTTGCACACTTATATGGGGTTTTACAGGGTCTGTGGGCTAAGCAAGCTACTATTGGCTAATGCACACAGGTTTACATTTTTTGTCCTGTACACACGGATATTGTTTTGCTTTACTCTCTCTCCTGCAGGAAGGTTTCAAGGACTTTAGCCTTTAATATCACGACGTATTTCAAAGACTGGTTTGTGCAGACAGGCCCTTACTAATATATAAAATAGATCAACACATAATGAGCTGAAATAGAGAATTTCATCTTCATAAGACTTCTCTTAAAATGTTGCTAGGGTCCTTAACTTTGATGACATTAATTTTCTTTTTGGCCACCGTTCCATATTGCATGCCAAATATTTTATTGTTAGAAACTTTATTCCAAGGCTGTAGGGCTGTGTTGGTAACACAGAGACCATATGATATCGTCAGTCATATCATCGGATAATGCCCCTAAACTAAAACTACTCATACAAGCCTATGGGGCAGTCCCTTTGTAAATTTGTATTTCCAATGGCAATGTCCCTACATCCATTTAGTACAAATGAGTGCAGACCCTCAGTACTATCAAGTCATTTGGATCCACTAACCCATGAACACTCGGTAGAGATATTTTCCAGCATAGCATCCTGCTAGAATGCACAAATGTAGATCTCTCTCTGCCTTCCCCAATGACTTTGAGCTTATGAAAATAAGATTATAGGACAGGATGTAAAATTTGGTGGCAGATAGCAAACACTGCTGTTTCTTCTTCTCTGGCAGGCTGTTCAAGGGGAAGTTTACTTGTAGTAATACTTTTTGGACCCAAAAAATAAAAGTAAAATTTAGAAAGGAAGTACCTCTGAGAAGAGATGAGCTCAGAATGTGGTTTAAAATGGCAGATAAACACAAGATGCAGAGCAGGTATTTTTCTTTATTTTTTTTCACATTAATTGCAACAGGGGGAAAAGGTCCTACATCCTTGTTCTGAATGAGACTCTTTTTTTCTTTTACAAACTGTGCAGGAGCGGACCTAGGAATGAGTTGGGGAGGAAAAAGGACTGAACTGTTCTTTACTGTTGCCTCTGGAGAATCAAAGTTGTGGCCTGAAACCTACCTGAGCCAAGTGCATTTTCAGTTTGTAGAAGCTTATTCTGCTATGAATTTCTGTCTCTTGGCTGGATACTCAGCATCTCTAAGTGTAGAATCCTCCCTGGCACTGTATATCCTCTCCTTGTCCCTGCCACCACCACTAAACTATTTTCCTTTCATTGTAAAGTGAGTGAGATTCTACTTGGATGGAATTCTGCAGAGTTAGGGAATGAAGGCTTTTTCCTTCTTCATATTTTTTATTATTAAATTCTTTAATTTAATAATTTTTTTATTATTAATATTCTTAAATTATTTATTATATTTGCACCTTCTGAGTGAGCCTTTCATAAGGGCTTCTGTATTTCACAGAAGCTACACCTATTTGGGTCTGAAGACTTTGATACAATTCGAATCACTTGAAAATCCAACCTGTTTGATTTGTATGGAAGGCAGCCATTCTCCCTGTTCCAAACTTCATAAAATAGATAATCCATGTTGAAAAAAATAAATACCTCTGGGCGATAGCTGAGACAGTGCATCAGGGTGATTCCAGGGATGGATAAGAAGACCATCAACTTCCTCATACCATCAAACTTGAGACCAATACTCAGGTCTGCAGTTATAATTTTAATCCACAGTAATCTACAGACAATCCTTTATTATCTAAAAAAGCAAATACCATAAACTTGGAAGCAAGCTGAAGTTGGAAGAGTTAAGTGTCTTAAAAGCTCTTGTTTACAGCAGGATTGGAGAGCCTTTACATCTTGTAACAGTAAGGTTTTAAATTTGTAATCCTGACCTTGCAAATGGAAATTGGTGGCTCCATTGTTGCACTTGCAGCAGCCACATGACATCCAAGGAGAAGCGCATTGATCTAACTTCTGTGGAACCAGTGGCTGCAAATACCATCAAAAGTGCTGGACTGGCAGGACATTGGATGGATGCTCTAAGCCCACAGAGCTGTAAATATCAGTTCTAGCCACATGAGAAGTCCATTTATGGAATTCCAAATCTGTTCCTCCCACTATCTGTGCTCCTCTATTCTGTATCAGCTTGGTGAGGAGGTAGGTGAAACTGTTGGGGAAAAAAACCACTTAAATTTAAAGCAGAGTAACTGTTCCATTATAAATGATGAAGACAAACCTGTGAGGCTCCCAAAGAAATCTTTCTTTGGCTTCCAGTAACAATTTTAAATGGATAACAAATCTATGCTGTATAATCTGCTTTGAATGGATTTCCTTTGGAACGTGTACTTCTTACTGAATGACAGAACTGCAATATTTTCACACTTGCAATTGCACCCTCAAATGGCCGCAGGAAATGCAGCAGCTTCTGTTTTCTGTTGCTTCTGTTTGTTAATGCTTCAAGGTGCTGCTCTGGATTTGTACCCAGCTGTCATGACCTTAGAAAGAGAATGTTCTAAAAATAGGAGAAAAAAAGCCAGAGAGCTCCTCCTTGCAGCAGACACGGGCAACATTGGATCTTAATTGTTTTTGCAAAGCATTCTAATGGGGAGAGGCAGATATCAATAATGGAAACTTCAGAAGGTGTGTGGCTGCTTCGTACCTTAGGCTGGATTCAGGAAGGGCCGTGTTACACAGAGCAAAGTCAAGAGTTTGAATCAAGGAAGTGTGAGCTGCCCAGAAAGTCAGGGCCCACACTGCTCATGTGTATCAGGGGAAGGTGAGAATCAGGCCCATCTGCTGATAGAAATGCAAGTTACAGCTTTAGCAGCCAAAGGATATGCAAATAAATGGCTTCTATGTATTGGAGAGCATTAAGCATGAAGTTAGTGTTTCATACAGGTGTTTGAAGGCAATGTAGGACTCCAGAGCTTAGTGTTTGAATTGCAACTTGAATTTCCTTATTTGCTGTTATTTAGACTGCTCTGAAGTAGTAATGAGAAGAAAAAAATGAAAGAAAATGTTGTTTGACGGGGACTGTGGTAGGGCTTTCTTGACAGATTTGAAATGGCTTGAATTCATTAAAATCCCCAGGTGAGGGGAAGATTGTATCTATTCCTCTCTTTTTAAAGCAAATTTTCCAAGAGGGATCTAAAATTGCATTTGAGGATTGGGGTGTGTTTTTTTTCCCTTCTTTCATGTGCAACTTAACAACTCCAACTTCACAGGCCTATTTAACATTTTATGCATCAAAATCCGTCCTTTGATTTGTGTTTTGGAAACTTGTTCATCTTGGGGAATTTGTCATCTTCTCAGGGTATTGAAGGTCCATCAAATGCTGCAGGTTTCATTCTTCCTTTAATATGGTCTATGTGCTGGGGTTTGACTCTTAAGCAGAGCTAATTGTTTATTTTGCAGCCTAGCAGTTCTCCTGTGGGGCTCTGGGCAGGTCAATTCACTTGAGAACGATGGGTAAATCAGTTCCTGGGAAGCTGTGCACTGCCTGGCCCCGATGCTTCAGCATGCTTGAGGTCAGCTTGGCTGTCTCAGACTGTCTAATAATATGCAGAATAATAGAATTAAGTATTCATTTTAATTGCTGATCAATAAGATTTGTTTTCATCTAAATCTGCGTGCTAGTTTCTAAACCACTACAGTCTGTTTCATCAATGACCTTCTTGATTTTAGCTTAAGCTTTCTAGATTCTGCCGATCTTATTTTCTCGCCTGTCCCTGGGAGAGGAAGGGATGATGGCTGGAGGTTTGGCAGTCAGCGAGGGCCTGGCCACCACTACAGTTCTGGACACTCAGCCTTGGAGATGTGATCAGGAATCTGCTCTTAGTTCCCAGTTTTGTATTGCAAAGACTGACCATGCTGCCAGCACTGTGTTTTATGAGTGAATTTTCATTTGGTCAAACTCCAAAGCAGCCTTAATTTTAAGGTGGAATTCTTTGTGGATGAGGCTGTGAAGAATATGGTGTTTATACTCCCATCCTACCGGCAGTACAGTAGAACAACTCCTAACTGATTTGGTAATAAAGACCTAGTTTTTCTTCACTAAACCTGCCCTAGCAAAATTCATAAGCTGGTGATAGCTATCTCTGGCGTGGAAAATCTTTATTGAGTTTATTGACAATTTAATATATGTTGTCAAGCTTTGTTGTTTAGTTTCTGTTTGTCCAGAGACACTTGGGGCTCCTTTTGCTTCCTAAGGGATTAAACTAGCAAGCACTTAGAATCAGATATTGGGAAGATGGGTGCAGGAGACCTTGTAATTTACTATGGGAAAACATAATAATGATGAACATTTCAGATGGAAATGATAGTATTTGACATACTATGTGAAATGCTTTTATATGATTTTTTCATTTTTCTTTTATTTTTAATCCTGGATAAATTAAACAAGGCTTTTGGGGAAAGCATGAGCTGGATTTTATATTGAGTTTGATAACCTCTGATTCTGCTCTCGTTTCTCTATCTGCTGGAACTTGTAGCAAACTAGCTATGTCCATGTTTAATTCTGTAATAATTATCTTTCAAATCGAGCCTTTCTCACTTGGTGTTGATATATTTGGGAGAGGGAGGGGAATGGAGAAAAAAGAGCTACTTTCATGAATACAATTGAAATTTCATATTGCTGATTTGACCCTTTCCAAGATTCAAGTGACCACTGGATCAGGTTGGAACTGAGGGGATGACTCATGACTCTGGCAAAAAAACTACGTTTCATTCCACATATTAGGAGTTTTCTGTTGCCCACAAGAAAGTTCTGAAAAAAAAAAAACCCAGAAGAGAAATGGGTTTCAAATTTCCTCTGCTATTTTCTGGTGACTCTTCTTTCTGGAGATGCCTTAGCAAGTGTAGGACATCTGAAAAACTTGGAACTGCAACTTTATTGTTGAGGCTCTGATGAACATTGCTTCTGTCATCAAGTTCTTGTGTTAATATTTTCAACTTAGCTGAGTAATGTTGGTATTAGCAGACACTGATAAAGCCATGCCTTCCTAATTTATAATGCATTCTTAATAAAAAAAAAAAAAAATCTGTTTCTTCATGTATTTAATTACCTAGTGAGTATAAGAGGGAATGAAGTTAATACTGCGCAGATTTGAAGCAAAACACGGCTTTTTAATGTGCTTCAGTATGGGCTATGCACAAGTAAATAGACATGATCTTTAAGCTTCAGTTACCTTGAATTACCCTATGCATATTCAAATTCAGATTGATGAATGCTGAACCAAAAGCAGACATCATATGGTTAATTGAAGTTCTTTTCATTCAGAGGCAAACTATTTTCATTGCTTTGTTTTGAGGGTGGGTTGGTTTTGATGGGGTTTTTTTCTGCTAAGGCAATGGCAAGCATTTATTTATCCAGCTCCCTCCACATTTTCCACCATCGTTATTGCCAGTGACCCCTGCAGTGATAAGTGGTCAATGACCCTCAGCCAGGGTGAGCTGCAGGAACCTTACAGACGTGCCTGTTCTTTCTCACAGGGGTAGAACAAGTGCAAGAGCACAGTGGCATTTTGCTAAAAGATACTATTTTTCCCAACAGGTTCTTCTACAGGCAGAATCAAATGCTTTCTTCAAGAGCAACCACATCTTTTCTCTGCCTGAAAGGTTGTGTTTGTTTGGGTTTTTTTCTCTTCCCTTAGGTGAGAGATAAAAAATGAAGAGGAAAGCCAGTGGAAATGTCAAAAATACCAACTGGTAGTAATTTGGTATGAGTGTCTCCATTTACACATCAAACTTGCTCTTCGAGAACTTGGAGCTGTATTTAAAATGGATTTTGCTAGGTGGTCTGCTGCTGATGATCTGCATTTCTTCTTCCATTTCTTTGCTGTGCTTGTTTGCTATTGCTGCTGAATGTCCCCAAAAAGTAAAGTGGTGTGGAAGAGTTGAGCTTCTGAACCAGCTTCTGAAATTCTAAAGCTGATCTGTAAGTTTTATTCCTATGGGATTTTTAAAAGTAGATATGTCATCAAAGTTAACTTTCTTCAGAAAGCAACAAGATTGTCGTCCTTCCACTGATACTCTTTTTATTTAACAGAGGTATTTGATGGTGCTGTAAAGGGGCAAGATGCAGAATGAGTTTGAGAGAAGTCATTGAAACTGGGAGCACAGATGGTTGATTCCTACAAATCAAAAAACGGATGTTTTGTAGGCAAATGAAATCTAATCCTATTTGGAGGGTCAACAGGATAAATAGAAAGAACTAAATACAGATCTATATAGATAAACTCCCCCCAGAAATCTATGAAGCAGGACTGATAGCTGCCATAGCCCAGGCAGCCTGTGGATCTAATTGCCTGCCTGAATTCAGCCCTTGCCTGGATCCCAGGGGAGACGTCTCTGCATTTCTCTCCCAGCATTCCAGGGATGATCCTGCTCCTTTCATGGTGCCCCAGAGTCCTGCGAGCCCCCCGTCCTGGGGCCATCCTGATGCCTGCCGGGGCCTTTAGGGTCCCCCCTGACGTGCAGACAGGGTTTGACTCCAAGCTTCCTTGGAAGGTGGAGGCAGGTGAATATTGGCCACCTTCTTCTTTCCCGCTGCCCTCCATACTCTTGCAAACCCTGCTGGGGCACTCGGGCTCTCCATTGCAGGCAGTCTGGAGCTGCCATGCAAACCCATCTCTCAAGGAGTCCCCAGGTCTCAGGTGCAACATCAAGAAAATGACACAGCAACGTGTAGAAAACGTGAACTTTATTCACTTGACTACTTCTAAAATCTACACTACAACGTTACTTGAAGACTATGGGGTAAGAATCTTAAGCCTAAAATACTTCAATACTTCAACTGTTTAGAACTGAACACTAAGGGAAAGGTCAACTTCTTGGGGGAAACGTGGTGGGGAATCCTACAACTAACAATAGGGGTGTGGCTAACTTCTAAGATGGGGAACGTCGCAGTGCCTGGGCTGGGCACTGGTCACACATTCCCCGTAAGGTTCTGAATTTGGAGTGCCACGCTGGAGGTCAGAGCTGCGGGGAGGTGCGGAGTCTCCTGCCAATGCCCTCTTTTGCCGCCGTCTTGGTTGTTGGTCTCGGCTGAGAGTGAAGGCACAACCGCATCAAGTCACGGTTGTGCCTCAGCAGCTGCATCAACTTCTTTGGACAGCCGTGTCTTCGATGGCGGCGGGGCCCTGCACGGCCTGAAGGGCTCCGGAGATTCCGCTGCAAGGCAAAGCGCAGGGATCCCCATGGAAGAGGCAGAGGGGCAGAGCGGGGCCGGCACCCACAAAGTTGGGCTGCCTTTGGCCTCGGAGACAGAGACTCGGGCTCAGTTGGGCTGGGCTGCCCCGGGGAAGAGGCTGCAGCATGCAGAGCTCTGGCCGCCTCTGCTTGGTGATGTCCATGGGGCTCAGCCCCTGGGCCGGATTCCCCAGCCAGGAGCTCAGGCCCCTTCTGCCGCAGGGCATTGGCCAAAGGGTGCCCAAGAGGCCCTCAAGGTCTGCCCCATCCCGCCTCCCTGACCCCCCCAGCCCCGCCTCACCTCTCCCCGGCATCTCTGAAATCTTCTCTCAAGGGCCCATCCCATGGCCATGCCTATGATGAGCACGCCAACCAGCAGGACTGCCCAGGACACCCACAGGATCTGCTCAGGGTCCGTCTCCTCCGGGTAGAAATCCTCCGGAAGCATAGGAGAGGCATCCGTGCTCTGCTCGAGTTTGCTGGAAGGGTCGAGGGGATGGGCCAAGAGCAGCAGCACGTAAAGCTGCAGCAGCGAGGAAGAGCCGTGAGCAGCCATAGAGCTCTGCCAGCAGCACAGAGGCTCTGGGCGTCTCTCTGCAAGCAGGTCTGCCTGGGCTCTGGGGCGCAGCAACAGCTGGCGACAGTTGCCAGGCACCGTGCCGTCGCCAGAGGCTGTGATGTCACAGAAGCACAGAACGCCCTGGCCTCAGAGAGCCCTGAGAGAATGTTGAGTCCAACCTGTGAGCCATGGCGGCAAGCATGGCCAGCAGAGCGGGGCCCGAGCGCTGCGACCTGGCTTGCCTTGCCCACCTGCCACAAGGATGACTCCAGCAGCCCCCTGTCAGGCCATTGCAGGATCTAATGGCCCTTTCTGGGCACAAGTTCTTGCCAACGCCCAGCGTAAACCTCCCTTGGCACAGCTTCAAAGCCTTGTTGGCATCTGCTCTCTCTTGTCCTTGCCCATCTGGCTGGCGCTGCCGTGTTGCTCACTGGCCTGTCTGTGGGAGAAGAGGCTGTGCCAATGAGTGCTGCTCAACTTTGAGGCCATTCAAAGGAGGATTTGATTGTGCCTGCTGTGGGAAGGAAGATGTGTGCACATGGCCACTTCCCATAGGTTTTACCGCAGATTTTCATCAACAGCTGTCCTACTGAAAGTAAAGTCTGTTTTAGTGAGTATTTGAGGGGTTCCAGAACACAATGGCATCTCAGGGAAATTCTGCTGGTTCAGTTCTACTGAGGTTTTGAGATGAGTTGCAAATCCTGAAAATTTTCTCCTTGCCGAGGTGGTAATTTCACAGTTTAGATTGTGGGGATATTGATTGCTCAGTGTTGAGGACCTAATGTAACTTTCAGCAGCAGAAATTTTCAACATCCAGTGATTGTCTTTGAGACAAAAACATTTGAAATCTTTTTTTCTGTGGACAGGAATTGCTTCTGTGATACTTCACATCATCCATTAAAAATTTGATGCCTGGAAAAAGTCCCGAGTGCTGTGTGATTTCCTTGGTCGTGTTCTTTGGAATGGCTTCCCCCCCATTTTCTGAAGCTGGCCACAGAAAGGTAATAGATGGGTGAGAAGTTATGAAAGGCCAACTGGTGTAGATCTTTGCCTCCTGTTTCGAGGTCTGTGGTGAGCTGTGAGTCAAAGAGCTGATTTGACGCTCTGGAGGTCAGAACTGAGGGGAGATGCGGAGTCTCCTCCCAATGCCCACTTTTGCCGCTGACTTGGTTCTTGGCCTCGGCTGAGAGCAGTAACGAAGGTGCAGCTGCATCAGGTCACGGTTCTGCCTCAGCAGCTGCATCAACTTCTTTGGACAGCCCTGTCCTCGGCGACTGCGGGGCAATATAAATACAATATAAATTCCAGCTCATGCTTTCCCCAAAAGCCTCGTTTAATTTATCCAGGATTAAAAATTAAAGAAAAACTAAAAAATAACTTAAAAGCATTTCACATATTATGTCAAATACTATCATTTCCATCTGAAGTGTTCATCATTATTATATTTTTCTGAAGTGAATTACCAAGTCTCCTGCACCCATCTTCCCAAAATCTGATTCTAAGTGCTTGCTAGTTTAATCCCTTAGGAAGCAAAGGTAGCCCCAGGTGTCTCTGGATAAACAGAAACTTAGCAGCAAAGCTTGACAAAGTATATTAAATTGTCAATAAACTCAATAAAGATTTTCCACGCCAGAGATAGCTATCACCAGCTTATGAATTTTGCTAGGGCAGGTTTAGTGAAGAAAAACTAGGTCTTTATTACCAAATCCGTTAGGAGTTGCTTAACTGTACTGCCGTTAGGATGGGAGTATAAACACCATATTCTTCACCGCCTCATCCACAAAGAATTCCACCTTAAAATTAAGGCTGCTTTGGAGTTTGACCAAATGAAAATTCACTCATAAAACACAGTGCTGGCAGCATGGTCAGTCTTTGCAATACAAAACTGGGAACTAACAGCAGATTCCTGATCACATCTCCAAGGCTGAGAGTCCAGAACTGTAGTGGTGGTCAGGCCCTCGCTGACTGCCAAACCTCCAGCCATCATCCCTTCCTCTTCCAGGGACAGGCGAGAAAATAAGATCGGCAGAAACTAGAAAGCAAAAATCAGGAAGGTCATTGATGAAACAGACTGTAGTGGTTTAGAAACTAGCACGCAGATTTAGATGAAAACACATCTTATTGATCAGCAATTAAAATGAATACTTAATTCTATTATTCTGCATTATTATTAGACAGTCCAAGACAGCCAAGCTGACCTCAAGCATGCTGAAGCATCGGGGCCAGGCAGTGCACATCTTCCCAGGAGCTGATTTACCCATCGTTCTCAAGTGAATTGACCTGCCCACAGCCCCACAGTAGATCTGCTAGGCTGCAAAATAAAAAATGAGCTCTGCTTAAGAGTCAAACCCCAGCACACAGACCATATTAAAGAAAGAATGAAACCTGCAGCATTTGATGGACCTTCAATGCCCTGAGAAGATGGCAAATTCCCCAAGATGAACAAGTTTCCAAAACACAAATCAAAGGACTGATTTTGATGGATCAAATGTTAAATAGGCCTGTGAAATTGGAGTTTTGATGGATTTTTCTGAGATTGTGTGGAAAGTTGTCAAGATTTTGTGGGATGTTTCTGGAATTTGGTAGGGTTTGGAGAAGATTTCTGTAATTTTGTGGGACGTTTCTGGAATTTTGTGTGATTTTCTAGAATTTTGTGGGATATTGAGGAAACTTGAAGAATTTTGATGGATTTTTCCGATATTGTGTGGAAATTTGTCAAGATTTTGTGGGATGTTTCTGGAATTTGGTAGGGTTTTGAAAAGATTTCAAGAATTTTGTTTGATGTTTCTGGATTTTTGTGGGATATTGAATTTACTTGAAGAATCTTGATGGATTTTTCCGAGATTGTGGGTAAACTTGACACGATTTTGTTGCATATTCCTGGAATTTGGTAGGGTTTTGAGAAGATTTCAGGAATTTTGTCGGATTTTTCTGCAATTTTGTGGAATTTTTGTTTAATTTTGAAGAGACATGAAGAATTTTGAGTGATTTTTCCTAGATTGTGTTGAAAAGTTTTCTCGTTTCTGTAGGAAGTTTCTGGAATTTGGTAGGGTTTTGAGAAGATTTTGGGGATTTTGTGGGATGTTTCTGGAATTATTTGGGAATTTTGAGGAGACCTGAAGAATTTTGATGGATTTTTCCTAGATTGTGTGGAAAGTTTTCAAGATTTTGTGGGATATTTCTACAATTTGGTAGGGTTTTGAGAAGATTTTGGGAATTTTTGAGGGATTTTTTCAGAATTTCTTTGGGTTTTTTTAGAATTTTGAGGGATTTTTGAGGAGACATGAAGAGTTTTGACGGATTTTTCGTAGATTGTGTGGGAATTTGTCAAGATTTTGTGGGATGTTTCAGGAATTTTGCGGGAATTTTGTGGAATATTTTTTGGGGATATTGAAGAGATATGAAGAATTTTGAGGGATTTTTCCTAAATTGTGTGGAAAGGTGTCCAAATTTTGTGGAATGTTTTTGGAATTTGGTAGGGTTCTGAGAAGATTTTAGGAATTTTGTGGGACGTTTCAAGAGTTTTGTGGGAATTTTTGGGAATTTTGAGGGATATTGAGGACACGTGAAGAATTTTGATGGATATTTCCAAGAGAGTGTGAAAAGTTCTGAAGATTTTGTGGGATGTTTCTGGAATTTGGTAGGGTTTAGAGAAGATTTTGGGAATTTTGAGGGATGTTTCTGTAATTTGGCAGGGTTTTCAGAAGATTTCCGGGATTTTGTGGGATGTTTCTGGAATTTTTTGAGATATTGAGGAGACATGAAGAATTTTGAGGGATTTTTCCGAGATTGTGAGGACAGTTATCGAGATTTTGTGGGATGTTACTAGAATTTCGAAGGGTTTTGAGAAGAGTTTTGGAATTTTATTGGATGTTTCTGGAGTTTGGTACGGTTTTGAGAAGATTTTGGGAATTTTGTGTGATTTTTGTGGAATTTGGCGGTATTTGAGGAGACAAGAAGAATTTTGATGGATTTTTCCTAGATTGTGTGGAAAGTTCTCAAGATTTTGTGGGCTATTACGGGAATTTCGAAGAGTTTTGAGAAGATTTAGAGAATTTTGTGGGATGTTTCTAAAATTTGGTAGGGTTTTGAGAAGATTTGTGGAATTTTGTGGGATGATTCTGGAATTTGGTAGGGGTTTGAGAAGATTTCGGGGATTTTATGGGGTGTTTTTGGAATTTTTTTAGGTATTCTGGAGACATGAAGAATTTTGATGGATTTTTACAAGATTGTGTGGAAAGTTGTCAAGATTTTGTGGGATGTTTCTGGAAGCTGGTAGGGTTTTGAGAAGATTTTGGGAATTTTTTGGGAATCTTGTAAAATTTTGAAGGATATTGACTAGACATGAAGAATTTTGATGGATTTTCCCTAGATTGTGTGGAAAGTTGTTGAGATTTTGTGGGATGTTTCTCGAATTTGGTAGGGTTTTGAGAAGATTTTGAGAATTTAGGGGGATGTTTTAGGAATTTTGTGTTATATTGAGGAGACATGAAGAATTTAGATGGATTTTTACTAGATTGTGTGGAAAGTTCTCGAGATTTTGTGGGATGTTTCGGGAATTTTGTGTTATTTTTGTGGGATTTTAAGGCATTTTGATGGATTTTTCCGAGATTGTGTGGAAAGTTGTTGAGATTTTGTGGAATGTTTCTGGAATTTCGAAGAGTTTTGAGAAGATTTTGGAATTTTGTGTGATGTTTCTGGAATTTTGTTGCGTTTTCACAAGGTTTATCACAATTTGTGGGATGTTTGAGAAATTTTGTGGGATTTTCGTGGGTATTTGAAAAAAATTTAATTATTTTGCAAGATTTACCTGGAATTTAGTGGCATTTCTTTGCAATGTTCTGGGATACTGAGGAGACTTGAACAATTTTGAGGGATTTTTCTTATTTTGTGTCAATTTGTGGAGATTTTGTGGGATGTTTCTGGAATTCTGTGTGATTTCTGTAGAATTTTGTGAAATATTGACATGACTTGATGAATTTTGATGCATTATTCCTAATTTGTGGGGGAAGTTGTCAAGATTTTGTGGGATGTATCTGGAATTTTGAGGGATTTCTGTGGCATTTTCAGGAATTTTGAGGCGACCTGAAGAATTTTGAGGGATTTTTCCGAGATTATGTGGGAAGTTCGCAGGATTCTGTGGGATGTTTCTAGAATATGGTAGGGTTTTGAGAAGATTTTGGGAATTTTGTGGGATGTTTCTGGAATTTTTTGGGAATTTTGTGGAGTTTTGAGGGATAATGATGAGACATGAAGAATTTTGATTGATTTTTCCTAGATAGTGTGGAAAGTTGTCAAGGTTTTGCGGGATGTTACTGGAATTTCGAAGGGTTTTGAGAAAATTTTGGCAATTTTGTGGGATGTTTCGGGAATTTTGTGGAATTGTTTTGGATATGGAGTAGACATAAGGAATTTTGTGAGATTTTTCCTAGATTGTGTGGAAAGTTGTCGAGATTTTGTGGGATGTTAATTTAATATGGTAGGGTTTTGAGACGATTCATAGAATTTTGTGGGATGTTTCTGGAATTTTGTGGGAATTTTTGTGGAATTTTGATGGATTTTGAGGAGACATGAAGAATTTTGAGGGATTTTTCCTAGACTGTGTGGAAAATTGTCAAGATTTTATGGGATGTTTCTTGAATTTGGTAGCGTTTTGAGAAAATTTCAAGAATTTTGTGGGATCTTTCTGGAATTTCATGTAATTTTGTGGAATTTTGAGGGATTTTGAGGCAACCTGAAGAATTTTGAGGGATTTTTCAGAGATTATGTGGAAAGTTGTCAAGATTTTGTGGGATGTTTCTGGAATTTTGTGGGAATTTTTTGTGGAATTTTTTTGGATTTTTAGGAGATATGAAGAATTTTGATGGATTTTTCCTAGACTGTGTCCAAAACTGTCAAGATTTTTTGGGATATTTCTGGAATTTTGTGGGACTTTTTTGGAATTTCAAGGCATCTTGATGGATTTTTCCTAGATTGTGTGGAAAGTTGTCAAGATTTTGTGGGATGTTTCTGGAAGCTGGTAGGGGTTTGAGAAGATTTTGGGAATTTTGTGGGATGTTTCGGGAATTTTGTGGAATTTTTTTGGATATGGAGTAGACATAAGGAATCTTGTGAGATTTTTCCTAGATTGTGTGGAAAGTTGTCGAGATTTTGTGGGATGTTTCTGTAATTTGGTAGGGTTTTGAGAAGATTTTGGGAATTTTGTGGGATGTTTCTGGAATTTTGTGGGAACTTTGTGGAATTTTGAGGGATTTTGAGGAGACATGAAGAATTTAGATGGATTTCTCCTAGACTGTGTGGAAAGTTGTCAAGATTTTGTGGGATGTTTCTGGAATTTTGTGTTATTTTTGTGGGATTTTAAGGTATTTTGATGGATTTTTCCGAGATTGTGCGGAAAGTTGTTGAGATTTTGTGGGATGTTTCTGGAATTTCGAAGAGTTTTGAGAAGATTTTGGGAATTTTGTGGGATGTTTCTGGAATTTGTTAGGGTTTTGAGAAGATTTTGGGAATTTTGTGTGATGTTTCTGGAATTTTGTTGCGTTTTCACAAGGTTTATTACAATTTGTGGGATGTTTGAGAAATTTTGTGGGATTTTTGTGGGTATTTGAAAAAATTTTAATAATTTTGCAAGATTTTCCTGGAATTTAGTGGCATTTCTTTGCAATGTTCTGGGATACTGAGGAGACTTGAACAATTTTGAGGGATTTTTTTTATTTTGTGTCAATTTGTGGAGATTTTGTGGGATGTTTCTGGAATTCTGTGGGAGTTTTGTAGAATTTTGTGAAATATTGACATGACTTGATGAATTTTGATGCATTTTTCCTAATTTGTGGGGGAAGTTGTCAAGATTTTGTGGGATGTATCTGGAATTTTGAGGGATTTTTGTGGAATTTTGAGGAATTTTGAGGCGACCTGAAGAATTTTGAGGGATTTTTCCGAGATTATGTGGAAAGTTCGCAAGATTTTGTGGGATGTTTCTAGAATATGGTATGGTTTTGAGAAGATTTCACAAATTTTGTTGGATGTTTCTGGAATTATGTTGGATTTTTGTGGAATTTTGAGGAATTTTGAAGCGACCTGAAGAATTTTGAGGGATTTTTCTGAGATTATGTGGAAAGTTGTCAAGATTTTGTGGGATGTTTCTAGAATATGGTAGGGTTTTGAGAAGATTTCGGGAATTTTTTGGGTTGTTTCTGGAATTATGATGGATTTTTGTGGAGTTTTGAAGGATAATGATGAGACATGAAGAATTTTGATTGATTTTCCCTAGATTGTGTGGAAAGTTTTCAAGGTTTTGTGGGATGTTACTGGAATTTCGAAGGGTTTTGAGAAAATTTTGGGAATTTTGTGGGATGTTTCGGGAATTTTGTGGAATTTTTTTGGATATGGAGTAGACATAAGGAATTTTGTGAGATTTTTCCTAGATTGTGTGGAAAGGTTCGAGATTTTGTGGGAGGTTTATTTAATATGGTAGGGTTTTGAGACGATTCATAGAATTTTGTGGGATGTTTCTGGAATTTTGTGGGATCTTTGTGGAATTTTGAGGGATTTTGAGGAGACATGAAGAATTTAGATGGATTTTTCCGAGACTGTGTGGAAAATTGTCAAGATTTTGTGGGATGTTTCTTGAATTTGGTAGCGTTTTGAGAAAATTTTGGGAATTTTGTGGGTTGTTTCTGGAATTTCATGTAATTTTGTGGAATTTTGAGGGATTTTGAGGCAACCTAAAGAATTTTGAGGGATTTTTCAGAGATTATGTGGAAAGTTCTCAAGATTTTGTGGGATGTTTCTGGAATTTTGTGGGAATTTTTTGTGGAATTTTTTTGGATTTTTAGGAGATATGAAGAATTTTGATGGATTTTTCCTAGACTGTGTCGAAAATTGTCAAGATTTTGTGGGATGTTTCTGGAATTTTGTGGGACTTTTTTTGAAATTTAAGGCATCTTGATGGATTTTTCCTAGATTGTGTGGAAAGTTGTCAAGATTTTGTGGGATGTTTCTGGAAGCTGGTAGGGTTTTGAGAAGATTTTGGGAATTTTTTGGGAATTTTGTAAAATTTTTGTAGATATTGACTAGACATGAAGAATTTTGATGGATTTTCCCTAGTTTGTTTGGAAAGTTGTCGAGATTTTGTGGGATGTTTCTCAAATTTGGTAGGGTTTTGAGACGATTTTGAGAATTTAGGGGGATGTTTTAGGAATTTTGTGGGATATTGAGGAGACATGAAGAATTTTGACGGATTTTTACTAGATTGTGTGGAAAGTTGTCGAGATTTTTGTGGGATGTTTCTGGAATTTGTTAGGGTTTCGAGAGGATTTTGTGAATTGTGTGGGATGTTTCGGGAATTTTGTAGAATTTTTTTGGATATGGAGTAGACATAATGAATTTTGTGAGATTTTTCCTAGATTGTGTGGAAAGTTGTAGAGATTTTGTGGGATGTTTCTCGAATTTGGTAGGGTTTTGAGAAGATTCATAGAATTTTGTGGGATGTTTCTGGAATTTTGTGGGAACTTTGTGGAATTTTGAGGGATTTTGAGGAGACATGAAGAATTTAGATGGATTTTTCCGAGACTGTGTGGAAAGTTGTCAAGGTTTTGCGGGATGTTACTGGAATTTCGAAGGGTTTTGAGAAAATTTTGGGAACTTTGTGGGATGTTTCGGGAATTTTGTGGAATTTTTTTGGATATGGAGTAGACATAAGGAATTTTGTGAGATTTTTCCTAGATTGTGTGGAAAGTTGTAGAGATTTTGTGGGATGATTATTTAATATGGTAGGGTTTTGAGAAGATTTTGGGAATTTTGTGGGATGTTCCTGGAATTTTGTGGGATCTTTGTGGAATTTTGAGGGATTTTGAGGAGACATGAAGAATTTTGAGGGATTTTTCCTAGACTGTGTGGAAAATTGTCAAGATTTTGTGGGATGTTTCTTGAATTTGGTGGCGTTTTGAGAAAATTTCGAGAATTTTGTGGGATCTTTCTGGAATTTCATGTAATTTTGTGGAATTTTGAGGGATTTTGAGGCAACCTGAAGAATTTTGAGGGATTTTTCAGAGATTATGTGGAAAGTTCCCAAGATTTTGTGGGATGTTTCTGGAATTTTGTGGGAATTTTTTGTGGAATTTTTTGGATTTTTAGGAGATATGAAGAATTTTGATGGATTTTTCCTAGACTGTGTGGAAAATTGTCAAGATTTTGTGGGATGTTTCTGGAATTTTGTGGGACTTTTTTGGAAATTTAAGGCATCTTGATGGATTTTACCTGGATTGTGTGGAAAGTTGTCAAGATTTTGTGGGATGTTTCTGGAAGCTGGTAGGGTTTTGAGAAGATTTTGGGAATTTTTTGGTAATTTTTTAAAATTTTGGGGGATATTGACTAGACATGAAGAATTTTGATGGATTTTCCCTATTTTGTTTGGAAAGTTGTCAAGATTTTGTGGGATGTTTCTCAAATTTGGTAGGGTTTTGAGAAGATTTTGAGAATTTAGGGGGATGTTTTAGGAATTTTGTGGGATATTGAGGAGACATGAAGAATTTTGACGGATTTTTACTAGATTGTGTGGAAAGTTGTCGAGATTTTTGTGGGATGTTTCTGGAATTTGTTAGGGTTTCGAGAGGATTTTGTGAATTGTGTGGGATGTTTCGGGAATTTTGTGGAATTTTTTTGGATATGGAGTAGACATAATGAATTTTGTGAGATTTTTCCTAGATTGTGTGGAAAGTTGTAGAGATTTTGTGGGATGTTTATTTAATATGGTAGGGTTTTGAGACGATGCATAGAATTTTGTGGGATGTATCTGGAATTTTGTGGGAACTCTGTGGAATTTTGAGGGATTTTGAGGAGACATGAAGAATTTTGATGGATTTTTCCTAGACTGTGTGGAAAGTTGTCAAGGTTTTGCGGGATGTTACTGGAATTTCGAAGGGTTTTGAGAAAATTTTGGGAATTTTGTGGGATGTTTCGGGAATTTTGTGGAATTTTTTTGGATATGGAGTAGACATAAGGAATTTTGTGAGATTTTTCCTAGATTGTGTGGAAAGTTGTAGAGATTTTGTGGGATGTTTATTTAATATGGTAGTGTTTTGAGACGATTCATAGAATTTTGTGGGATGTTTCTGGAATTTTGTGGGATCTTTGTAGAATTTTGTGAAATATTGACATGACTTGATTAATTTTGATTCATTTTTCCTAATTTGTGGGGGAAGTTGTCAAGATTTTGTGGGATGTTTCTGGAATTTTGAGGGATTTTGAGGCGACCTGAAGAATTTTGAGTGATTTTTCCGAGATTATGTGGAAAATTCGCAAGATTTTGTGGGATGTTTCTAGAATATGGTAGGGTATTGAGAAGATTTTGGGAATTTTGTGGGATGTTTCTGGAATTATGTTGGATTTTTGTGGAATTTTGAGGAATTTTGAAGCGACCTGAAGAATTTTATGGGATTTTTCTGAGATTATGTGGAAAGTTGTCAAGATTTTGTGGGATGTTTATGGAATTTGTTAGGGTTTCGAGAAGATTCATAGAATTTTGTCGGATGTTTCTGGAATTTTGTGGGATCTTTGTGGAATTTTGAGGGATTTTGAGGAGACATGAAGAATTTTGATGGATTTTCCTAGACTGTGTGGAAAGTTTTCAAGGTTTTGCAGGATGTTACTGGAAATTCGAAGGGTTTTGAGAAAATTTTGGGAATTTTGTGGGATGTTTCGGGAAATTTGTGGAATTTATTTGGATATGGAGACATAATGAATTTTGTGAGATTTTCCCTAGATTGTGTGGAAAGTTGTAGAGATTTTGTGGGATGTTTCTGTAATTTGGTAGGGTTTTGAGACGATTCATAGAATTTTGTGGGATGTTTCTGGATTTTTTTGGGATCTTTGTGGAATTTTGAGGGATTTTTCAGAGATTATGTGGAAAGTTCCCAAGATTTTGTGGGATGTTTCTGGAATTTTGTGGGAATTTTTTGTGGAATTTTTTAGATTTTTAGGAGATATGAAGAATTTTGATGGATTTTTCCTAGACTGTGTGGAAAATTGTCAAGATTTTGTGGGATGTTTCTGGAATTTTGTGGGACTTTTGTGGAATTTTAAGGCATCTTGATGGATTTTTCCTAGATTGTGTGGAAAGTTGTCAAAATTTTGAGGGATGTTTCTGGAATTTTGTGGGATATTGAGGAGAAATGAAGAATTTTGATGGATTTTTCATAGAGAGTATGGAAAGTTAACGAGATTTTTTTTGGGATGTTTCTGGAATTTGGTAGGGTTTTGAGAATGTTTTTGGAATTTTGTGGGATATTGAGGAGAAATGAAGAATTTTGAGGGTTTTTTCCGATATTTTGTGGAAAGTTCTCAAGATTTTGTAGTATGTTACTGGAATTTCGAAAAGTTTTGAGAAGATTTTGGGAATTTTGTGCAATGTTTCTGGAATTTTGAGGGATTTTTGTGGAATTTTGTGGGATTGTCAGTAGACATGAAGAATTTTGATGGATTTCCCCTAGATTATGTGGAAAGTTCTCAAGATTTTGTAGGATGTTTCTGGAATATGGTAGGGTTTTGAGAAGATTTTGTCGGATGTTTCTGGAATTTTGTGGAATTTTTTGTGGAATTTTTTTGGATTTTTAGGAGACATGAAGAATTTTCATGGATTTTTCTGAGATTGTGTGGTAAGTTGTCAAGATTTTGTGGGATGTTTCTGGAATTTGGAAGGGTTTGGAGAAGATTTCTCTAATTTTGTGGGATGTTTCTGGAATTTTGTGTGATTTTCTAGAATTTTGTGGGATGTTGAGGGGACTTGAATAATTTTGATGGATTTTTCCAAGATTATGTGGAAAGTTGTCAAGATTTTGTGGGATGTTTCTGGAATTTGGTAGGGTTTTGAAAAGATTTCAAGAATTTTGTTTGATATTTCTGGAATTTTGTGGGATATTGAATTTACTTGAAGAATTTTGATGGATTTTTCCTAGATTGTGGGTAAACTTGACACGATTTTGTTGCATAATTCTGGAATTTGGTAGGGTTTTGAGAAGATTCATAGAATTTTGTGGGATATTTCTGGAACTTTGTGGGATTTTTGTTGAATTTTGAGGAGACATGAAGAATTTTGAGGGATTTTCGCTAGATTGTGCGGAAAGTGCTCAAGATTTTCTGGGATGTTTCTGTAATTTTGTGGGATTTTTTGTGGAATTTTCAGGTATTTTCACATGACATGGAGAATTTTGCGGGATTTTTCCTGGATTGTGTGGAAAGTTTTCAAGATTTTGTGGGATGTTTCTGGAATTTAGTAGGGGTTTGAGAAGATTTTGGGAATTTTGTGGGATTTTTCTGCAATTTTGTGGGATTTTTGTTTAATTTTGAAGAGACATGAAGAATTTTGAGTGATTTTTCCTAGATTGTGTTGAAAAGTTTTCTCGATTTTGTAGGAATTTTCTGGAATTTGGTAGGGTTTTGAGAAGATTTTAGGAATTTTGCGGGATGTTTCTGGAATTTTTTGGGATATTTAGTTATGCCGAGGAATTTTCATGGATTTTTCTGAGATTGTGTGGAAAGTTTTCAAGATTTTGTGGGATTGTTTAGGAATTTGGTAGGGTTTTGTGAAGATTTCGGGGATTTTGTGGGATGTTTCTGGAATTATTTGGGAATTTTGAGGAGACCTGAAGAATTTTGATGGATTTTCCCTAGTTTGTGTGGAAAGTTTTCAAGATTTTGTGGGATATTTCTACATTTTGGTAGGGTTTTGGGAAGATTTTGGGAATTTTTGAGGGATTTTTCCAGAATTTCTTTGGGTTTTTTTAGAATTTTGAGGGATTTTTGAGGAGACATGAAGAGTTTTGACGGATTT
The DNA here is from genome assembly GCF_971803275.1 of Cyanistes caeruleus. Classification (NCBI taxonomy): domain Eukaryota; kingdom Metazoa; phylum Chordata; class Aves; order Passeriformes; family Paridae; genus Cyanistes; species Cyanistes caeruleus. The sequence goes on along the minus strand of NW_028255925.1, from coordinate 350,479 downwards.
TTCGTAGATTGTGTGGAAATTTGTCAAGATTTTGTGGGATGTTACTGAAATTTCGAAGAGTTTTGAGAAGATTTCGCGAATTTTGTGGGATATTTCAGGAATTTTGCGGGAATTTTGTGGAATATTTTTTGGGGATATTGAAGAGATATGAAGAATTTTGAGGGATTTTTCCTAAATTGTGTGGAAAGGTGTCCAAATTTTGTGGAATGTTTTTGGAATTTGGTAGGGTTCTGAGAAGATTTTGGGAATTTTGTGGGAATTTTCTAGAATTTTTTTGGATTTTGAGGCGACAAGAAGAATTTTGATGGATTTGTCCTAGATTGTGTGGAAAGTTCTCAAGATTTTGTGGGCTATGATGGGAATTTCGAAGGGTTTTGCGAAGATTTAGAGAATTTTGTGGAATGTTTCTAAAATTTGGTAGGGTTTTGAGAAGATTTATGTAATTTTGTGGGATGTTTCTGGAATTTGGTAGGGGTTTGAGAAGATTTCGGGGATTTTATGGGGTGTTTTTGGAATTTTTGTAGATATTGTGGAGACATGAAGAATTTTGATGGATTTTTACAAGATTGTGTGGAAAGTTGTCAAGATTTTGTGGGATGTTTCTGGAAGCTGGTAGGGTTTTGAGAAGATTTCGGGAATTTTGTCGGATATTTCTGGAATTATTTGGGAATTTTGAGGAGACATGAAGAATTTTGTGAGATTTTTCCTAGGTTGTGTGGAAAGTTGTCAAGATTTTGTGGGTTATTACCGGAATTTGGTAGGGTTTTGAGAAGATTCATAGAATTTTGTGGGATGTTTTAGGAATTTTGAGGGATTTTTGTAGAATTGTTTGGGATTTTGAGGAGACATGAAGAATTTTGATGAATATTTCCTAGATTTTGTTCAAAGTTTTCAAGATTTTTGGGGGTGTTTTTGGAATTTGGTTGTGTTTTGAGAAGATTTTGGGAATTTTGTGGGATGTTTTTGGAATTATTTTGGGAATTTTAAGGAGACATGAAGAATTTAGAGGGATTTTTCCTAGATTTTGTGGAAAGTTGTGAAGAATTTGTGTGATATTTCTGGAATTTGGTAGGGTTTTGAGAAGATTTCGGGAATTTTGCCAGATGTTTCTGGAATTATTTGGGAATTTTGAGGAGACATGTTGGAATTTGATGGATTTTTCTGAGATTGTGTGGAAAGTTGTCAAGATTTCATAGGATGTTTCTCGAATTTTGAGGGACATTGAGTTGACTTGAAGAATTTTGGTAGATTTTTCCTAGAGTGTGTTGAATGTTGTCAAGATTTGCTAGGAGGTTTCTAGATATTGGTGGGGTTTTGAGAAGATTTTGGGAATTTTGTTGGATGTTTCTGGAATTATTTGGGAATTTTGAGGAGACATGAAAAATTTTGATGGATTTTTCCTAAATTGTGTGGAAAGTTGTCAAGATTTTGTGACATGTTTCAGGAATTCTGTTGGATTTTGAGATGATTTGGGGAATTTTGTGGGTTGTTTCTGGAATTTTATGGGATATTGAGTTGGCTTGAAAAATTTTGATGGATTTTTCCTATATTGTGTGGAAAGTTGTAGAGATTTTATGGGATGTTTTTGGAATTTGGTAGGGTTTTGAGAAGATTTTGGGAATTTTGTGGGATGTTTCTGGAATTTGTGAGGGTTTTGAGATGACTTTGGGAATTTTGAGGGATGTTTTAGGAATTTTGTGGGATATTGAGTTAAGTTGAAGAATTTTGATGGATTTTTCTGAGATTGTATGGATAGTTGTCAAGATTTTGTGGGATGTTTCAGGAATTCTGTAGGGTTTTGTGACAATTTTTTGAATTTTGTTGGATGTTTCTAGAATTTTGTGGGGTTTTTGTAGAACTTCGAAGGATTTTGAGGATACATGAAGAATTTTGTAGGATTTTTCCTAGATTGCGTGGAAAGTTGTTCAAGATTTTGTAGAATGTTTCTGGAATTTTGAAGGACAATGAGTTGACTTGAAGAATATTGTGGGATTTTTCTGAGATTGTGTGGAAAGTTGTCAAGATCTTGTGAGATGTTTCTTGAATTTGGTAGGGTTTTGAGAAGATTTCGGGAATTTTGTGGGATGTTTCTGGAATTATTTGGGAATTTTGAGGAGACCTGAAGAATTTTGATGGATTTTCCCTAGTTTGTGTGGAAAGTTTTCAAGATTTTGTGGGATATTTCTACATTTTGGTAGGGTTTTGGGAAGATTTTGGGAATTTTTGAGGGATTTTTCCAGAATTTCTTTGGGTTTTTTTAGAATTTTGAGGGATTTTTGAGGAGACATGAAGAGTTTTGACGGATTTTTCGTAGATTGTGTGGAAATTTGTCAAGATTTTGTGGGATGTTACTGAAATTTCGAAGAGTTTTGAGAAGATTTCGCGAATTTTGTGGGATATTTCAGGAATTTTGCGGGAATTTTGTGGAATATTTTTTGGGGATATTGAAGAGATATGAAGAATTTTGAGGGATTTTTCCTAAATTGTGTGGAAAGGTGTCCAAATTTTGTGGAATGTTTTTGGAATTTGGTAGGGTTCTGAGAAGATTTTGGGAATTTTGTGGGAATTTTCTAGAATTTTTTTGGATTTTGAGGCGACAAGAAGAATTTTGATGGATTTGTCCTAGATTGTGTGGAAAGTTCTCAAGATTTTGTGGGCTATGACGGGAATTTCGAAGGGTTTTGCGAAGATTTAGAGAATTTTGTGGAATGTTTCTAAAATTTGGTAGGGTTTTGAGAAGATTTATGTAATTTTGTGGGATGTTTCTGGAATTTGGTAGGGGTTTGAGAAGATTTCGGGGATTTTATGGGGTGTTTTTGGAATTTTTGTAGATATTGTGGAGACATGAAGAATTTTGATGGATTTTTACAAGATTGTGTGGAAAGTTGTCAAGATTTTGTGGGATGTTTCTGGAAGCTGGTAGGGTTTTGAGAAGATTTCGGGAATTTTGTCGGATATTTCTGGAATTATTTGGGAATTTTGAGGAGACATGAAGAATTTTGTGAGATTTTTCCTAGGTTGTGTGGAAAGTTGTCAAGATTTTGTGGGTTATTACCGGAATTTGGTAGGGTTTTGAGAAGATTCATAGAATTTTGTGGGATGTTTTAGGAATTTTGAGGGATTTTTGTAGAATTGTTTGGGATTTTGAGGAGACATGAAGAATTTTGATGAATATTTCCTAGATTTTGTTCAAAGTTTTCAAGATTTTTGGGGGTGTTTTTGGAATTTGGTTGTGTTTTGAGAAGATTTTGGGAATTTTGTGGGATGTTTTTGGAATTATTTTGGGAATTTTAAGGAGACATGAAGAATTTAGAGGGATTTTTCCTAGATTTTGTGGAAAGTTGTGAAGAATTTGTGTGATATTTCTGGAATTTGGTAGGGTTATGAGAAGATTTCGGGAATTTTGCCAGATGTTTCTGGAATTATTTGGGAATTTTGAGGAGACATGTTGGAATTTGATGGATTTTTCTGAGATTGTGTGGAAAGTTGTCAAGATTTCATAGGATGTTTCTCGAATTTTGAGGGACATTGAGTTGACTTGAAGAATTTTGGTAGATTTTTCCTAGAGTGTGTTGAATGTTGTCAAGATTTGCTAGGAGGTTTCTAGATATTGGTGGGGTTTTGAGAAGATTTTGGGAATTTTGTTGGATGTTTCTGGAATTATTTGGGAATTTTGAGGAGACATGAAAAATTTTGATGGATTTTTCCTAAATTGTGTGGAAAGTTGTCAAGATTTTGTGACATGTTTCAGGAATTCTGTTGGATTTTGAGATGATTTGGGGAATTTTGTGGGTTGTTTCTGGAATTTTATGGGATATTGAGTTGGCTTGAAAAATTTTGATGGATTTTTCCTATATTGTGTGGAAAGTTGTAGAGATTTTATGGGATGTTTTTGGAATTTGGTAAGGTTTTGAGAAGATTTTGGGAATTTTATGGGATGTTTCTGGAATTTGTGAGGGTTTTGAGATGACTTTGGGAATTTTGAGGGATGTTTTAGGAATTTTGTGGGATATTGAGTTAAGTTGAAGAATTTTGATGGATTTTTCTGAGATTGTATGGATCGTTGTCAAGATTTTGTGGGATGTTTCAGGAATTCTGTAGGGTTTTGTGACAATTTTTTGAATTTTGTTGGATGTTTCTAGAATTTTGTGGGGTTTTTGTAGAACTTCGAAGGATTTTGAGGATACATGAAGAATTTTGTAGGATTTTTCCTAGATTGCGTGGAAAGTTGTTCAAGATTTTGTAGAATGTTTCTGGAATTTTGAAGGACAATGAGTTGACTTGAAGAATATTGTGGGATTTTTCCGAGATTGTGTGGAAAGTTGTCAAGATCTTGTGAGATGTTTCTTGAATTTGGTAGGGTTTTGAGAAGATTTCGGGAATTTTGTCCGATGTATCTGGAATTATTTGGGAATTTTGAGGAGACATGTTGGAATTTGAGGGATTTTTCTGAGATTGTGTGGAAAGTTGTCAAGATTTTGTGGGTTATTTCAGGAATTCGGTAGGGTTTTGAGAAGATTTTGTGAATTTTGTGGGATGTTTCTGGAATTTAGAGTGATTTTTGTAGAATTTTGTGGGATTTTGAGGAGACATGAAGAATTTTGATGGATATTTCCTAGATTTTGTTCAAAGTTGTCAAGATTTTGTGGGATGTTTCTGGAATTTGGTAGGGTTTTGCGAAAATTTCTGTTATTATTTGGGATGTTTCTGGAATTTAGAGTGATTTTTCTTAGATTGTGTGGAACGTTCTTGATATTTTGTGGGATGTTTCTATAATTTCATAGGATTTTTCTGGAATTTTAAGGCATATTGAGTTGTCTTGAGGAATTTTGAGGGATTTTTCCTAGATTGTGGGGAAAGTTGTCAAGGTTTTTTGGGATGCTTTAGGCATTTTTTAGGGTTTTGAGAATTTTTGGGGAATTTTGTGGGATGTTTCTTGAATTTTGTGGGATTTTTGTGGATTTTGAGGGATTTTGAGTAGATATGAAGAATTTTGATGAATTTTTCCTTGATTGTGTGGAAATTTGTCAAGATATTTTTTGATGTTTCTGAAATTTGGTCGGGTTTTGAGAAGATTTTAGGAATTTCGTGGGATATTTCTGGAATTTCTTGTGTATTTGAGAGAATTTTGTTGGGCTTTTTGTTGTAATGCAGTTAGGAAAAATGGTATGACCCAAAGAATGTACCCCTAAAAATGTAGATTTGTAAGTTCTTTCCCTTATCTTGTTCTCCCCAGGTTCCCTTATTGGTTGTGTAAATTCCCACAGCCCCTTCCCCTGTCCTGAAAAAGGAGTGCCTGTCCATACCTCTTCCTCTTTCCCTTCTGCCATCTCACCCTGAAGGATCCCAAGAAATAAAGCTGCAACTGCCATCTCAGCATAGGGAAAGAGCCTCGTTTTTAGGGCCTCGTCTGGCAAGCTAAAACTACCTCCCCAGCCTGCCTGCCCGCTGCGGGGTGGACAGAGGTAACAGAGGGGCTGGGGACTGAGTTATAATAGCAGGTGGTGTGATGAGTATGTAAGGAGTTTGCTCGTAAAAACAAGAAAATAAAGGGTTAAGCAAGATATTGGCAATTGAAAAGTTCCAAGCAGAACCGGCAGAAACTCCAAGGACATCCTGTTGTTGAGCATAACTTGTATACTCATTACCTTAGCCAGATATGGAGCTTGAAGCATAACTTGTGTATCCAATATTTTAGCCAAAAATGGAGCTTGGCTTGCAGATCAAGGGCGATGCTGTGACGAAGAGGAGCATCTTCCTCCCCACGACCACCGAAAAGCAAAACACGACCACCTAGCAACAAGCCGCGCAGAAGCAGAATCAACCCGGATGACGCAGAAACCGGAACTGAAGACACTGTAAGGGTTCTGAAGTTTGGGGAGGGGGGCGCTAGCCGTTGGTGGAGCGGTGATTCCCCGGCCGCCCAGCGCTGTTTTGCTTGCTGCCGCTTGCTAAAATAAATCCAATTATTTTTATTCAACAAGGATCTTGATTTTTTTATTAATATAATCCATAACAACCACAATTCCCTTCATTAATTAATTGACCACTCTTTCTCCCTCTTTATGCTAATTAGTCCTATTTTTAGTCTTTTGATCCTAACTTTTGTCATTTTCTCAGACAGGGTAAAAGGGGCCACTTTGGGGCCCATGGAAACTTTTCTGAGGAACATTTAGGGTAGTTTTGGGTCTGGGGAGGGAATTTAGAAAGAACTTGGGGGTCTGGAGGACACTTGGGGGAGCCAGGTGTGAAGTAGCCCCACTTTGTCCCTCCTGATTAATCCTGGCTAGCTCTGTCGAGGGGAGGGCAGGGAGGCTCTTCATGACCAAGATAAAGACCAAACAGCTGCTTTTCCCTCCGGCACAACGTCAGATGTTTATTCAAGCTGGGATCCAGGAGGAAAAAAAGAGAGGGAGGAAATATTTCCCGGGTACTTTCAAACCTTGGGAGAGGGGCGGGGAGACATATAACACCAAGCAATGGGATAACATTTCAGGGACAGGGAGGGGAAGGGAAAAACACGTCACAGCTGCAGGGAGGGTTTACACAGAAACTAAAGCACACCCAGGATTGTGCACTAGCACATCTCCCCCTATTTTGTTCTATATAATTCATGAAATGAGCTTATATGACTTACTGACCTGAAGTGGCCCACCAAGTACCATTTGCAGGCTGGTGAGGGTTACTCTGGTCTGCCAGCTCTATATGGTTGACATCTGAGGTAGCTGAGATCAGCTTAATTATGCTTTTGTATAGTATCCTGCTTAAAACTCCAAACTCCGTTAGCAAAATAATGACTAGCAGTGACAGAATAGTTTTCACTACTGAAGCCCACCACCCCGAGAGTCCCCAGTTTTTAAACAGTCCATTAAACCAGTCATCTGCTTCTTGCTTGACTTGTCCGATCATGCTTTTCATCTCTTGGAGTGTGGCATGGATGTTAGGAGCTTTCGATGTCAGATTCATGCAGCAGAGACCCTCCAACTCCTGGCACTCGTGCCCGTGGAGCAATAGGAGAAAGTCTATCGCTGCACCATTTTGGAGTGTTGCCTGCCTGCTAACTTCCTCATCTTCTAGGAGGGCACTTATGGCGCTAGATGTTAAATTGGCTTGTTTTACCACCCAGCATTCTAGGTGTCCCAGTTCACCTAGGGCCTTGGCTGCAGCCACCCAAAGAAGGAAAATGGATGCAGCAATTCTTTTTGATTTGGACCAATGAAAAATCTCCGAATCACAATTCTCATCTAAATTTGTAGCACTTCTCTTCTGAATTTTCCTCGTCAAATTATTTTTATTGGTCCATTCGCCAATTAATATTTGATTGGGTGCTAACAGTGATAGACGCCCTCTGGTACACAGCCCTCCGAGGAGACAGGGTGGAATTCCTGCCCATGCGCTATCCCCACAAATGAGGAACAGTCCTTTGGGGAGGCTTTTGGGATGTGTATGAGCTGAGGAGTGCACTTTTGATGTAGCCTAGGACGTGGCACCACCTTTTTGCTGTGAATTCTTCTCAATATTGTACTATATTGTGGAAGGTTTCTTTATTAATTGGAAGACTGACCCCAAAGTGTACACAGTGTAATGCTGGAGAGGAACCCAGTAGCTCTAACTCCTGGGGTTCCTGGCTTGCCTTAGGAAAATGTGGCAGCCACTCTTTGACGGGGTTTTTAAACTCTGCTTCTATTTGAGTGCTGTGGAAATTCATTACCTGCTTCAGGAGTCAGTGTATTAAAGCGATGTGTAAATTCATCATGCTGCAATGGAATTCCTACCAGGCAGGTAGACATAGGATTTTTCGCTGCTCAAGTAGATAGACATATGTTTTCTTGATGAAGTGTTTGTGCCAGGCTCACCCAGATGTTCTGGCGTGGCTGTGTGACGATCCAGGCCGCTGTCAGGCTGCTCAGTGCGAGCAGGATGACAGCAGGGTTAAGGCTCATCATGGATTTGAGTGAGAGGTAGGTTATTTCTAAAAACAAGGAAACAGACATTTTTGGAAACTTATTTACTGCCAAAGCATGCAGGTCAGAGGCTAGAAAGGTTTCTTCTTGCTCTCTTTGGTGGCGTCTTCTCTTGGAAGCAACAGCCACTTGCTTCTCATCTCTTATTGCTGGGGCTGGATTCTTTGGAACAAAAGGTTTTACCCGTTTCTGAGGAATCCATCAGGGGCCGGCAGGGGTGGAGACACACGTGTAACCACGCCCCCAGGTGACAAGTTCATAGGGGCCCTTGGTTTGCCAAGTTTCAGGGTCCCTGATTAAAACTGGTGGACGCTGTGACAATTAAAACTGATCATCACTGTTAAAATGCCGAGTCACAGGAGGCTTCATGTTTTCAAATGAGCAGTTTAGGAAATTAATGGCAAGCAGAGTTTTACAGGGTTTTTGTTGTGGAGACATCCACACTGCCTCGCTACCTTACCTGGCTAGGACTTGTTTGAGCGTCTGGTGTGCACACTCAATCACAGCTTGACCTGTGGAGGAGTGGGGGATGCCAGTTTTATGTTCCACTCCCCACTGCTGGACAAATTCCAGGAACTCCTTGGATTGATACGCTGGGCCATTATCTGTTTTAATTTCTTTAGGGATTCCCAATACAGAAAAGGCCTGTACTAAGTGTTGTTTGGCATGTACAGATTTTTCTCCTGCATGAGCAGAGGCATACACTGCTCCTGAGTATGTACCAATGCTCACGTGTACATACTTAAGGTGACCAAAACTGGGGATGTCAGTGATATCTGTTGGCCACACTTCACAGCTTTCAATTCCTCGGGGATTAACCCCCAGGCCTAATGATGGCACTGCCTGGAGCTGACAACTGGGACAGGTAGCCACGATGGCTTTAGCCTGACCCCGTGTCAGCTGGAGCTGATGAATCAGTCCTGGCACATTTTGATGGTATCGCTGGTGACTTATCTTTGCCTGTTGGAACACATCTGGGAGACGTGCCTTTTCAGCTGGGGCAGCAAGGGAATCAGCCTCCCGGTTTCCCTCAGCGATTTCACCTGGCAATGGGGTATGCAACTTTATAAGCATCAGATAGAAAGGTTGTTCTCGATTTGAAACCAAATAAATCAGTTTTGAAAGCAATCTAAAGAGATGTTCGTTCTCAATGTCCTTGAGAACTGCCTGCTCCGCTCTGGACACCACTCCTGCTACGTAGGCTGAGTCAGTAACCAAATTAATCGGTTCTGAAAACTTCTCAAAGGCTCTTATGGCCGCAGCCAGTTCAGCTATCTGGGGAGACCCGTCTACAAACTCAACATCAGCTTCCCAAAGCCGAGTCTGTGGATTTCTCCAAGTCATCACCGACTTGTGAGATGTCCCAGATGCATCAGTGAACACTGTGAGAGCTTTGAGTGGCCTTTGGCTCCTTTTCTCACAAGGAATGAGGTGGAATTCCTCATGAAACAATTTGTGTGCTGGCGCATGAACTGAAATTTGCCCACTAGAGCTGTCCAGAGCAAACTGGAGGGTAGCATTGCTCTGCAGCAGATGCTCAAACATCTCTTTGGTCAGTCTCTCAGGGGAGTTTTTGCCTTCTCCAAAGAGCCTGACTGGGAGGTGAATACACATAAAGTCACAACCTGCCAGTTCATGCAGCCTTACCCTGGCCAACTGAATCAGCTGAGCCAGCAGCTCTTGTGGCTTGGTGATAGTTTTGGGTCATTGATGGGAGAGGAAAACCCATTCTGTTATTAAGAGTGGATCTCTCTGCCCCTCGGCCCACTGGAATATTAACCCAGGTAGGTGTGGCAATTTCCCCAGGACAATAAATTTGAAAGGCAGCTCAGGTTTGAAGCGATGTGCCTGTCTTTCTGTCAAGGCCTTTTGTGCCTTTTCAATCACAATTTTTGCTTCTGGAGTCAGCTCCCTGGGAGACAGCAGCTCTCTCTCCCCTTTCAATAAATTGAGCAGGGGGCCCAGGTCCTCATTGGTGAGACCTAGCCGGGGTCTGACCCAGTTTAGTGACCCGCATAGGGAATGGAGATCTGCTAGAGTTTTAGGATTACCAATAATTTCCAATTTTTGTGCAGCAACCATCCTTGCGGTAATTTCCAGGCCCAGGTATTTCCAAGGTGGCATCCTTTGAACTTTGTCTTCCTGCAATTGGAATCCAGCAGAGGTTAAAACTTTAACCACTAGGTCAAGGGTGTCTTGCAGCATGTTGTGTTTGGGACAGCATACCAAAACATCGTCCATGTAATGCAAAATGATGGCATCTCTCTTTTCAGCACGCACTGAGGACGGCAAAGACCCCACATACCACTGGCAGATGAAGGGGCTTGCTTTCATCCCCTGAGGTAATAACTGTCCAGTGGTACCCTTTCATTGGGGCTTCTCGGTTAATTGTGGGAATGGAAAAGGCAAACCTTGGCGCATCAGCTGGGCCCAGGGGAATTTGAAAAAACCAGTCTTCAATATCCAGTACTGCTAGGAGCCAATTTTGTGGTAACATAGTTGGGGATGTCATACCTAGTTGAAGAGACCCCATGTCCTCTATTTTTTTGTTTCTTTCTCTCAAATCCTGAAGGAGGTGCCATTTATCCTTCCCTGGCTTTTTTATTACAAACACCGGGGAATTCCAAGGGCTGATTGTTTCTACTATGTGTCATTTGGCCAATTATTGTTCTACTAACTTTTCTAGCGCCCCAAGTTTTTGTCTGCTGAGAGGCCACTGGTTCACTCAAACTGGATTATTATCTACCCAAGTGTCTTGGGTAGATTAGGAGGTTAAATTGTATCCCCATTCATCCACCTAACCCAGACACTGGTTTTGTATTCTTAAAATTTCATCTAAGAGTAAAAGTGAGTGGAAAAGAAGCACCGAGTCTGTTATCAGAGACTGTACTTGCTCCCCCCGCATCGGGAGTTTTGACTTCCACACAGACAGACAACAAGACACAGATCGCTTTGGCTTTCCAGCTAGCCGGAGCAGAGAGGTCTTCCTGGACTGTTTTCTTTCCCCTTTTCTGAAACGAATCGAACCTGCTCTGAACTGGGGACTCGAGGGAGCACCGGGAGCTTTCACCCGTGGACTACCGGGAGCCCAGCCTGGGCAGCGGCATTTTCCAACACCAGAGAGACTGATAACAGAGCAAACACCCACAGCAAAGAGACCCTCTGAAGTTTGTCATCTCTTCTGAACGGCAAGAGGTTTTGTAATTTGATATCGTTCATTCTTGTGCCGGGTAGTGCTGTGGATGTGAAATAAACAGGTTTTTTCCACTTCTCTCAGAGAAATCTCTTCCCGAACCGGTTGGAGGGTGGGAGAAAAGGGCCACGTGGGTTTGCTTCCCTGGGGGAGCCCCACTGGAGGTTTTCTCCCAAATCTGCCCTAAACCAGGACACCAAGATAACTTTTGGACCGGACACTCTACAGTGGCCTCCATCAAAAATCCAGAGGTGTCTCAGGAATTGATAATTTCACTCCCCACTGGGACATGGTGTCTCTTCCCCACAGCGGGCACTTGTAGTCAATAACAAAAGGTTGGACACTAGCTAACCTACCCTCCAGACCTTCAATCTGGACGATACCTTTAGCAATTTTAGCCAGTTTCATTCCTCCAACACCCTGTATTTTTCCTGCCATGGGTTACAGTTCCCAATGTGAGGGCCACACCTTTTCAGGTATGCTAGTCACATCTGCCCCAGTATCAATTAACCCTTCTACATGGAGATGTTCTGATTTATGTGTTAAGTTCCATCCCATAATGGGTTTGTCTTCACCCACTACTTCTGCCCAGTAGACTCCTGGTGCTTTGTCATCTACTGGGATTTCTGTTGGAACAGGGATCACCTGGGCTATTACCTGCCCTTTGTCTACATAGAAAGGTGGTTGAGGGCACCTAGCTAAGAGACTGAGGTGTGTTAGGTCTCCCTTAATTGTCATGGGAGCCACCTCAATCTCTATTGGTGAATGTGCTGTGTCTCCAATAGCAAAATACCTACTATCCAGTCCAGACGGGTCTTGTGAATTATCCTGCAAGTCTACTCCAATGACAGTCCAACGATCAGATCTGAAGCAAAAAGCTTTAGAAGTTATGTCGTGGTTTTAAACCAGTAACTAAGAAAATTACTTATTTCTTGCTGTGAGATATGGATTAGAACAAGAGCAAAACAGGCATAAAACTTAAAAGGAATAAAGAACGTTTATTCACAAACTACAATAATAAGAACAACAGAATAAACTTCCAGAAAAACCTTTTTTATCCCCCACTACCCACTATTCCCTTGTTCACATGACCACAGAGACAAAAACTTTGGAACTTGGATGGTTAGAACAGTCCCAATTCCTGCTACAGTCTTTTCACCAGTCTTTGTAGAGAAACAGAAGTCTCTTTCTGTTAATTTATGGAGTTTCTCACTAGAAAACTACTTCTGTTATAGTTTTCTATTGCCCTGATGTCAGCTGCCCAGAACTGCTGTTATCAGAGCTCACTCCTCCCACTTCACATCACTCTGAAGTGTGTATGGGCCATGAGTCTAGGGATGGCATTTTAAGGACGAGTTATTCAAAAGCAAAAGTCTTCTTCATCTGTCTCTGTAAGCTTCACTAGAAAACAGTTTTCTCATTGCCTCTCAAGGCTTCAAATCCTCCAGCACTTCACTGTACCACAATTACTCTACTTTTTACTCAAAATTTACACTTTGAACACTTTATTCCTCCCTACATACTCTATCATGAATTAAAGGAGTTCTTTCAGGACTTTATTGTCCATCTCCATAGCTTGAACAGAAAAATATTTCATCTTAATTAAAGCATCTCCTTATTCTCTACCTTTTCTGAAGCTTCTTTTCTTTTCTGTCACTGGTAGTTTATAAAGTCTCTTTTCATGTTGATCACTCTCTTTTTCCCTCTCTGGATAAAAAGATTAATCTGCAAGTCTCATCTGGGTAATGAAAGGGTTAAAATCTTGCCCAGGCTTTGTAGATGGTTCTGTGACTTCTGTCAGTGCAGGAGCTGGAGCTGTCATTGATAGAAGATTCCTCATGGCTGTTCTGGAAAGTGTAGTCGCCGCCTTAGCCTGCCGCAGGTTCAGAGCCTCGTTCTTTCTTCACTCGGCAGTCTCTAGTAAATTTAGTCACAGCAAAACCTGCAGCCGAGCCAGAGATCGGCTTGGCTTGGCCAGAGCCCGGGGAAAGCCCCCCGCAAGCCCCCATCTCCCGGCCGAGAGCCGCTGGGTCCAGCCCAGCCCCCGCCCGGCCACGTGGCCGGGCAGAGAACGGGAGGCCTGGAGCTCTGTTACCTTTCACAGCCAGGAAACAAAGAGCCCAAGAGTGCTCTGACTTTACATCTTAAGGTAGGGTTCACAAGTTGATCTCCCTTTTCAATGCTCAAAACTGCTGTCAATTCCCAGTAATGACCGATAATTGGTCAGGAGAAAAGACTCTCATCAGCCACCAGCAACTTCAACTTCCTTAGCTCTTAAAACCACCTTAAAGGTAAAGTCACCTCATGACAAGTTACAAATCACTTACTGAATCACATTTGCGGTTGCCAGACCTTATTAGGCAAACGTTCCTCACAATTATATTTCTGCAGCCTCTCAGCCCGCTCCCTTTCCTCCCCTTTTCCCATTAAAATAGAGTCTTTTTTCTGCTTCAGGTCTGTCATTTTTATGTCTCTGCGCTTGACAGAAAAGCGCTGAGACTTTAGTTTCTTGGTTGACTGGCTAGAGCTTCTTTCTAGTGTTTCCCTTGTTGCTGGGTTTGAGGACAGTTCCTTGCAAAATGTCCTGGCCTCTTGCACTGGAAACAGACGATGTGCTGCAGCTGTTCTGGTGACATCTGTGGCTTATTCATTCCTGCTGTCACTGCTGCCACTGTCCTTGGGTTGCCTGGTTTCTTGCCGTGTACACTGTACAAGTCTGCTTTCTGGGCACATGGCTTCAATCATATCTGCTATGGTGGGTGGAGGGTTAATAGGTAGACTCAGAATTGCTCTACGACAAGCGTCGTTGGCATTTCTTTGGGCCATTTCTTGAAGCAGTTCTGTCTGGGCCACTGGTTCTTTAACTTGTCTCTGTATCTGTAGTCTCAGTCGATCTACAAACTGTAAGAAACTATCAGATGGCAGCTGGTTAATATTAACATAACTGACTTGAATATCAGCTGCTATTGTATACTACAGGAGCCGCTGTTAGCATACCTTCATCTTCTCCAGGGCTGGTATTCCCTGGGTTTCTCTGCCTGCACCCCCCCATGCCGGGCTCTGGGGGCTCCATTCCCTCACCAAGCCTGTGGAGAGACCCAGCTCCTCCCCTGCAGGAGCCAGGCGGGGGCCCGCACCCTGCCACGCCAGGCTCGGTAGGCTGGCACCCCCCCATCGGAAGGCAGGGCCGGGACACCCCTCTCCCTGCCCCTCTGCAGGAGCAAGGGGTGTAACTCTCTCTCTCCCTGCCCCTTCTCCCTGGGGAACAGGGGCCGGAGGGATAAGTGGATACAACACGGACTCAAAGTATCTAGACACAGGAGGCCCATACTTGCTGGAATAATCCAAATTGCAGGTTTATTGTCTGTCGTCCATCCGGGGCAAGAAAGAGACAGAAATGCCCTGGATCTTATCTCTTATACAAAGGGGTGCGGGTGATCGGGGGATACAGAGAGGTCACAGCCAATGGGAAGGGGGAAGGGAGAAGGTTCTCAGGTAGGAACTAACATTACACAAAACAGAGGTGAGTTTTACTCTTGGGAGATACCAAGATTTTTAGACGCACTACAACAACACATGACAGGTGGAAGGCGAGCCCGCCCTCTAGCACGGCCATCCAAGTCAGTCAGAGGCACAGGCTGCAGCTGAAGCTGCGAAGCGTTGCTGTGAGGCTGGCAAGTGAAGAGAAAGCCATTGTGGTCAATTCTGCTGAAGCCTTTTGCCAAACCAAAGGCAACTGTGCCCACAGCCTCCCCCTGTTTGGCACTCAGCTGCTGCAGACGCCTCACTGTGCAGGTGCCGACGTTGGGGCTGCTGCTGTTTCTGTGCACACTCTGCTGCTGTTCCTGTGCACACTCTGCTGCTGTTTCTGTGGGCTCCTGAGTCGCTTCAGCAGCAGCGACTGGGCAGCCCTGCTGGAGGAGACATCACCACCCTCCCCTTGGTGGCAGCAGCTCTGCGGACCCCGAGCTCTGTGTCAGGGGAGCCTCAGTCACAGCACCGTGTCCTGGGCAGCTGCGAGCGCCCGGGCTGGCGGCCAGCCCTGCCTCTGCCCACTGCCCCTTATCGCAGGCACCCAGTGGCCATGGGCCGGCAGCACCCCCCTGCCCTGCATGTCCCCAGCCAGCCCAGCCTGGGCACACCTTGGGCTGTCCGCACCCTCCTGGAGGGGTGTTGTCCCAGCCTCGAGGGCTTCTGCTGCAGGCCTGGGAGACATTCTGGGGAAGTGCCAGGTCGGCCGGCTGTCAGGAAAAAGGTGGCTGCCCGGGGGCTGCTTATGCCCTCTGACACCCAATTCCTCAGGTCTTCCCACCGGTCCGGCCTTTCAGGGGCCTCCTGTCCCCTTTGGAGCCTCCAGCCTCCACACATGCCCCTCACGCCTTCCCACGCTTTTGTCCCGCCTGGGCCTCCACAGACCCTCATCCATTTACAGCCTCCCAGTGCCCTGTTCCCCCAGAGTCTCCCCCAGTGCAGCCCGGCAGCAGCGCCACAGCCCCACAGGAGCTCCAGAGGAGCAGGATCAAGAGGCACGTGGGAGCCCTCAGCAACCCAGACAGCACCACACGGGCACGAGGACACAGATGGCGGTGCTTCCTGGCTGAGACAGGGTTTGTGCCTTCAGCAGAACCACCAAAGGCCAAGGGTTTCTGGCCATTTTCCCTGCACCACTGCATGCCCTAGCAGCTTGCTGAGCTGTGATTCCCCAAGTGGAATCACATTTTCCCCGCTTCCTCTATGCCCTGTACACCATGGGCAGCAAGATAAAGGTCTTGGGAAGTGACTGCCTATTATAACATATACTATATTTATATCCTAAAAGAAAATGAAAAGAAGAAAAGAACAATATTTAAGAAACAAAAAAAAAATCCCTGCTGGTTCAGATGGCCCCAGCAGACAGAGCCCACCGGGTCAGTTGCCAGCAGAGCTCCAGCAGCGCAGCCAGCTGAGGCCCAACAGACGAGGCCGTGTCCTCCATGCCCTGCGCAGCTGAACTTGCAGGTTCTCCAAGATGGAATATCGAGCCGTCTCTACTGCCTGGGTGATGTAAAATGTTTGAATTGCCAGGTTTCCGATGGCAGGGCTGGTGTCACAAACCACGTTCTTAAGGGCTGGAAGAGAGATGAACAGAGCCACGGTCAGATTCCCAGACCTGCGGAGGCCCACGGGGAGCCCCCGGCCAGGGCCATCCCAGCCGGCTCTTGCCATGGCCAGCAGGGAGCAGGGACCAAGGGGATCAGCCCGAAGCTGCTGGCCACGAATGCCCCACGTGAAACCTCGGAGTGATCCACCCACGCCGCCCCTCATCCGCACATTGAGCAGAGACCTTCGCAGACAGTCCAGGACTTGCAGCTCCACCCAGCAGCCCCGCTGACAGCCCGCTGCCCTCACTCACATTTGTAAATTAGCTGCAGGTCTTCTTTCTGCCGCCTCAGGAGCCGCCCGGCCATCCCTGGGAACACAGAGCCTGTCAGGGCCCCAGCAGCACAGCTCCCTGCCAGCGGTGCTGCCAGCCCTGTGCTCACACGCCCTCCCGCCCCGGCAGGGCTCAGCCCGGGCCCGTGCCGCATCCTGACTCAGCCCAAGGGCACGACTGCCAGAGGCCGGCAGCAGCAGCCCCGAGGGCAGGCGGGGCTCCAGGGCACCGGGCCCGGGTGCCGCTGCCGGGGCAGCAGTCGGGGCCGGGGCCGAGCTGTGGCGGGGCGGGGAGGGAGCCCGGGCTCATGGCTCACCGATGAACCTGATGGCCGCCGCTCGCAGGGGCTCCTGTGGGCTCTGCAGGTACGGCAGGGCCCGACGCAGGTCCTCCGCCGCTCGGTTCCTGTCCTGTGCCAGCTGGAGAGAGCGGCAGGAGGGAAGGGTTGGCGCGGGCTCTGCCCCTCGGCCAGGCGCTGCCTGCCCGGCCAACCCTGAGGCCCGGCCAGCAGCCGCTGGCGCCGAGCTCTGCAAGGGGCAGAGGGCCGGCTGCTGCCCAGGGAGCCGCGGTGCCGCCCTGCCCTGCAGCCCCAGTGGATCGGGGCTCCATCGGAACCAGGCTCGGGACCACAGGAGCCTGAAGAAGAAGCCGTGCGGCCCCCGGGTGCAGCACTGGGCAGGGGCGCAGCTGCCAGCCCCACACACCGAGCGCTGGGGACAGGGGGCTTCTCCAGGCTGAGGCTGGGCCTTCCAAGCCGTCCTTACCAGGCACTCGGTGATCATCCACAGCTTCTTCTTTTTCACAGGTCTTTCAAGATCTCTCCTCCTCAGGAACTCGGCCGCACAAAGCAGCGTTGCCCAAGTAGCCTGGAGAGCAGCAGAGACCCGCAGATGGCCCCACAAGTCAGGACACAGGACCCGCCCGCATTCGTGTGCCAAGGCCAGGAGGAGGCTGCAGCCGGCAAGGTGCCAGGGCAGGAGGCGGCCGAGCCCCCTCCCCGGGTGACAGCAGCAGCCCAGGAATCCTCACCTCTGCCACCTGCTGGTTCTCGTCATGGCAGTGGAAGAAGAGAGGCAGCAGGCTGTGGTGCACGTGTGACTTCAGGGCCTTTTTTTCCTTTTCTGTTAGAAGAGTCATCAATGATCGGAAGAATAATATGGACACCAGCTGCACCTGGCTATTATTCTATATGAAAGGAAGGAAGGAAAAAAGACCTCAGCCCTGTCTGCATGGGGCTCAGCAGGGCGCAGGCCTGAGAATCCCCTGGGCACCAAGTGTCTGGGCAGCAGCCAGTGGCCTCGGCTGGGGGCACAGAGCCTTACGTGGTCAAAGAGTGGCAGGAGCGCCTCAGCCAGCTGCAGGGCAATGGGGCTGGGTATCAGCATGTCCTTGTCCAAGACGATAAAGCTGAGCACCACGACTGTCATCCTGACTATCTCTCCATCTGCATCCCACAGGAAATCTACAAGACTTTCAGTCAGGCTCCGCATTTTTTCAGCCTGTGTGGAAGACAAGTCTGTGAAACGCCACCCTGCTGCCACAGGGCCAAGAGGCCAAAGGCCTGTCCCAAAGCACTCAGGAAGAAGCAGGAGGCAGGAGAGCTGGCAGCAGCTGCCTCGGGGCCCGAAGCCCAGCCGAGCCCAAGGGACTGCGTTTCCCGGCGCAGCTTCAGCCACTGCCCACTTCTCACCATCGAGGGATCGTCAATCAACTTGAAAAGGGCCCTGAGCGCCAGGTGACGCTTGTCCCTGCTCTCGCTCCGCAGGTGCCTTGAGAAGATTTCCAGGACTCTGTTAGCGCTGCGTTCGCTCAAGTCCAGGTAGTCCAGGATCTGAAAGGCACAGGGCAGTGACAGGGGAGGCAGCCGGCAGGAGCCCAGAAACAAGACAGGAAACAGGGCCCGGGCAGCAGCACAAGGCATGGGCACCGTCCCAGGCAGCTGCAGCTATGAGAGGGCAGAGAGGTGGCAGGCAGCTCTGCAGGGAGGCACTTTTGGCCATCAGGCTCACCTCCACAAGGAATGCCAGGGCAGGCAGATCCCAGCGTGCCTCCTGTGTGCTGAGCAGCTGGAGCAGGTAGGGAACGATGCGGGAACACAAGGGGATAGAGGCAGACGACATCTCCCTGCCAGGGTGAAAAAGTAGCCCAGACTGTGAGCTGGGAGGACAAACATCTCCCAGGACTGACTGACAGAGTTCACATCTTTGAGCACCATCCTGCAAGGATAGGGAACCTGGGCCCTTGGGGAGGTGACTCCTTGTGGGCACCCTCCTTTCCCAGCCTTTTCCAGTCTCCTTAGCCGTCCCTCGGTGACGAGGCCCTCTGGCCCACGACAGTGGGGACTGTGTTGGGCAACCTCAGCACGGGGCACAAATGCCAGAGGCAGTGGGGAGAAGGGGGTCTCACCTGGCCAGCAGACCCACGGCATAGTGGTGGGTGTCAGCAGAGAGCAGCTTGTCCCAGCCACGCTTGTGTTCCATTTCCACCACCACTTCCTCACGATGCATTTGGCACAGCAGGGACTTCAGGGCCTGCACTGCAAAGCTGTGTGCACAGCAAAGCCCAGGTCACGCTGGGAGCACTGGCTCGTGCCGTGGAGACATGGCAGGGACAGGAGGAGTGGGATAGAGCACCTGTTGGGGCTGATGGCAAGGCCGTGTTGCTCCTGGCATCCCTTCCAGAAGGCATTGAGATCCTCTGGCATCTCCAAAGTGCTGAAGAACACTTGGAAGAGCAGATGCACAAAGAGGCGGGGGAAATGCACCGTCACTACATGTGGGACGCAGGGCATCTGAAGGATCTTCCACATCAGCACAGTTGCCTGCAGAGGACAGAGAACCCTGAGACAGCGCTCAGTGCCGAGGTGTGCGGGTGGCAGGGCCTGAGTGTGGCAGGGAGCGGTCAGGGGAAACCCCTGGGGAGCTCCACGCCTGGTGCCCCTGAAGCTGCCCCTAGGCCAGGTTTCAGCCCAGTGCCTGAGGCAGGGAGATGCAGTTGGGGAAGGAGGAAACAGAGCTGCTGAAGAGGTGGCTTGCCATGGGCTGAGCAAAGGCCAGTTGCAGAAACTCACAGCCAGGGCAAAGACACCCGTGTTGTCTCCATCAGAGGTGCGCGTGCTGTGCTCTGGCCAGTTCCCCAGCACATCGAGGACTATCCGGTATGCCCGCTCCGCTGTCCTGGGCGAGCACAAGATGGTCTTCCACATGGTCATAGCAGCTCTGCGGGGCGACAGCTCTGTCTCACGGGGGTCTCAGACACATCCCCGTGGCCTGGGCAGCAGTGGGGGGGAGCTGAGCTTGCTGCCAGCTCTGCCTCTGCCTGCTGCCCCTCGCCAGCAGCAGCAGCCAGGCAGCCCAGCCCTGTGGGGACAGGGCCCTGAGGGCCATGGCATGGCAGCAGGCTCGGGGACCGATGTAGCAGGGCTGGGAAAGGTCCCAGGTAGACAGGACCCTGGAAGTCTCTGTTGGTCAGACACCTGGGCCAGGCTGTGCAGGCTGATGGGCTGAGGAGCCCTGAGCCCTCTGGGCACGTGGGCCCCGTACCTGTCACACGTTGGGGCCACACGCAGGAGAGCAATGACCACGTCAGCGGGCTGTGCCTCGCTCAGATCCAGCAGGGTCCTGTTCAGCCTGTGCTCAGAGAACTGATTGGCCATGAGCCACTGGTGGATGTACCTCACCATGGCAGGCACCTGGAGAAAGCACAAGGGGAGACTTGGAAAGCTGCCACAGGGAGTCAGGAATGTCCCCAGCTTCCCCAGAGAAGTGCTTCCCTTCTCAGCACGCTGCAATGGCCTCAAAGGCTTCGAGTGATCAGCAAGCGTGGCTTGGGAGGCCAAGCGATCCCTGGAGGATCAAACCCTGGCCACAGGCTGCTTACTTGCTTTTGACTGTAAAAACCCTCCTCTACAAGCATATCCAGCAGGGCAGCAGTGGCCTTGGTGTTGAAGATGTATGAATAAGGTCTGAGCCCAGTGGCCATGGCGCTGGTCCCTTCTTCCCGAATTCTCTTGATGAAGCTGCAAACCAGCTGTAGGAGAAGGGCAGGAGACAGAAACATCGGGGATGTTCCATGGAGTGCTCCAGGCGTGCTGCTGGGCTGAGCAGTGCCAGCAGGCCCAGCCCAGTTGGGGATGGCTGCAGGTACCTGCGCTGTTCTGCGGAAGAGGCCACCGCCAAGGTCCTGCTCTTGTGTCTGGGCCATGGCTGCATCTGGCAAAGAGCAGCCAGAGCTGAGGGGCTGCGGGAGAGGCCGGAGAACGCAGCCCAGCCCTGCGATCCCCAGGCAGGGACAGCCCCGCGGATGCCCCAGGGGATGGAGCACGGCCACTGCTGGGGGGGCAGCCCCAGCCCCTCTTTTATGCTGTCCATGGGTGTGTCTCCACAGGACAGGGTGGGATGGGATGAGATGGGATGCAATGGGATGGGATGGGGCCAAGATGGCCGCAGGCACCAGCCCTGTGGCCCAGCTCTGCCACTCACCCTCCTCCAGCGGCCGGAACTGCTGCACCTCTTCGGTCTCTGGTGCTGGGGCAGCTCCAGGGCCTTCTTCCTCTTCCTCCTCCTCCTCCTCCTGCACCCAGGCCAGCTTGGGCACTCTTGGGGGTCGCTGCTCCATATCATCTTCAACACTCTCCCATCCTTTCCATAGGAACAGCACCAGGGGATGGCATGGCATGCAATGGGATGGGGCCAAGCTGGCAACAGGCGCTAGCCCTGAGGCCGAGCTCTGCAACTCACCCTCCCGTGGTGCCTGGAACTCCTGCACCTCTGCAGTCTCCTGTGCCAGGACAGCTCCAGGGCCTTCTCCTTCCTCCTCCTCCTCAACCCAGGCCAACTTGGGCACTCTTGGGGGTCGCTGCTCCATGGCAGGGACTGGATTTATAGCTACTTGCAGGAGAGATGGCTCGGAAAAGCTCCGAGTCAGCAAGTCCTGCAGTCGTGCCTGGAAGGCACCTGCAAGACTCAAGTCCGGGCAAGACGGCAGGACAGCGAGTCCTGCACTTGGGTCTTGAGGGCTCCTGCCACAAGGACAGGAGGCTCCTCGTCAAGGTTTGAGGTCTGGTCTCAAGGGCAGTGACTGCAGGGATGGGCGACACCTCGGAAAAGCTCCGGGTCACCAAATCCCACGGTCTGCCTTGAGAGAACCTTGAGAAGCCTCGGCAAGGCCACAGGTCAGCAAGTGCTGCAGTCGTGCCTGGAAGGCACCTGCAAGACTCAAGTCCTGGCAAGACGGCAGGACAGCAAGTCCTGCACTTGTGTCTTGAAGGCTCCTGCCACAAGGACAGGAGGCTCCTCGTCAAGATTTGAGGTCTGGTCTCAAGGGCAGTGACTGCAGGGATGGGCGACACCTCGGAAAAGCCCCGGGTCACCAAGTCCCACGGTCTGCCCTTGACAGAACCTTAAGAAAGAAGCCTCGGCAAGGCCACAGGTCAGCAAGCCCTGTGGTCTGGCCTCGAGGTCACCTGTTGGAATAACGCTTCGGAAAAGCTCCGGGTCCGACACAAACGAGTGTGCTGTGCGGGGGCTCCTCACAGCACCGCTCTGACGCGTCCTGTCCCGTCGCGTGCACCGAGCACTGTGGCGTGGTCCTGTCACCGCCAGCTCCTATGCCACCACATGTCACAAAGGGCCCTCTGACACCCTGTCCCTTTCCATCCCATGGTGACCATATGTCACAAAGGGCCCTCACGCACCCTGCCAGCTGCCCTGGTTCCCCCTGCCCCCATCCCCCCAAAAATGGCCCAGGTTGGGAGGAATCTCTTGCCCAAAGGGTCTAAGACAGCCCAACAGGATCTTTAGGAATGCCTCAAACCATCAGCCAACGCTGCCCTGCTCTGCAGGCTCAGGGCAGCAGAAGGAGCCCCCAGGGCTGCCGACGCAGCCGCAGCAGGAAGGGCACGGGGCCTTGCACAGAAGCTGGCACGGCCTCCTTGGGACACGTCCCAGCTGGTGGCCATTCTAAACCTGCAGGTGTGACACAGACAAGGAACGTGTGGGCCAGGGCACGAATGCTGCTCTGAGCCCTGGGGCCCGGCCAGCACTGAAATCAGCAGGTGTGGCAGAGTCCCCGCCAAGGCAGACCTGCCACCCCACCCGAGCCCTGGCAGTGCTGGCACTCGTCTCCTGCCCCAGAGACCTGTACCCCTGGGGGGCTTCTGTGCCAGAGGGCAGCCAAAGCCCACATCTTTTTAGAATTTTTCCAAAGCCTGCCGACTGTTTTCAAGGTTTTCTTCCTATTTTCTCCCTAGTGCACAATCTCCAGAAATTGTGCTTTTCCATCCTTTTGCATTTATTAAATTGACCTGCAATGACCAATCAATCAAAATCCTGGGAAAACTTGAACTTCAGGTTGAACCCGGGCAAAATATTTATCTCCCACACTTGAAGCCATGAATTGCCAAGTACTGTCCCCGCTGTCATACCCTGTCCCCTGTAGGTGTGCTGATGCCATTTCAAAGGGGTTGCCAATGAAAACCAGTTTGAAGATTTTTGTAGTTTCCACATTGGCATTCAAATCCTTGACTAGAAAAATCACATGTCAAAATTTCTAGGATTCTTCCATACCAAAGCTGTCATCTTCACCCTGGATTTTAGAGTGTCTGAACAGTCACACAAGGTTTGAGTTTTAGACACTACAGAAGAAGTCTTTGCTGTTGGGCTATACCATGACATCAGCATATAGTCCTGATGATTCCTTTAGGCAGGAGCAGCAAACACAAGAATGAGCCAAACAAGCTATTCCTGTGTTCTCATGTCCTGCACAGCAGTAACTGGGAATTCAAGAATGGATTCAGGAAGCAATGGGTGCACAGGGAGCCACAAAGACTTTGGGATGCTGAAATGGACCAGCCTGGTGCCTGTGCCTGGGCTGCACCGGGCTGAGCTCCAACTGGACGATCTAACAATGGCTGAATGGACACACCGTGGGCCACAGGAGACTCCTGCTGCCAGTTCTGTGAGCTACAATATTCATTTGTGATTCACCAGATGATTTTTTCATCTTTGCTTGAAATCCAGGAGAGGAAAAGGTCAACA
Organism: Cyanistes caeruleus; assembly: GCF_971803275.1. Lineage (NCBI taxonomy): Eukaryota > Metazoa > Chordata > Aves > Passeriformes > Paridae > Cyanistes > Cyanistes caeruleus. The sequence goes on along the minus strand of NW_028255925.1, from coordinate 326,872 downwards.
TGGAGAAATGTTCTTCCAATTCTAGTGACAGTTGTGTCTGCACACCACCTGTGCCCATGGCAGGGTGGTTGGAAGTGGATGATGTTTATGATACTTTGCAACACAAAATGTTCTGAGATTCTGTGATTCTCCAAGTGGAGTGGAAAACTAAGCCATGTAAGTCCCTGGTTTTTTTCAGTGCATGCTGCTTACTCCTTTGTTCCAAGCAAGTCCAGGATTTTGTTTCATGTGTCTTTAAGGTGCCTGGACAGAAGAGAGGGAGGGCAGCTGCAGCACAGGGCTCATGTCCCATCAGAGTCTCTTACTCTCTCTCTCACGATGGCGCTGATGCCGCTGCCTTGGGACACCTGAGTGTGGAAGGCGAGCCCGCCCTCAAGCACGGCCATCCAAGTCAGTCAGGGGCACAGGCTGCAGCTGAAGCTGTCAAGCGTTGCTGTGAGGCTGGCAAGTGAAGAGAAAGCCATTGTGGCCAATTCTGCTGAAGCCTTCTGCCAAACCAAAGGCAACTGTGCCCACAGCCTCCCCCGGTTTGGCACCCGGCTGCTGCGGACGCCTCACTGTGCAGGTGCCGACGTTGGGGCTGCTGCTGTTCCTGTGCACACTCTGCTGCTGTTCCTGTGCACACTCTGCTGCTGTTCCTGTGCACACTCTGCTGCCGTTTCTGTGGGCTCCTGAGTCGCTTCAGCAGCAGCGACTGGGCAGCCCTGCTGGAGGAGACATCACCACCCTCCCCTTGGTGGCAGCAGCTCTGCGGACCCCGAGCTCTGTGTCAGGGGAGCCTCAGTCACAGCACTGTGTCCTGGGCAGCCGCGAGGGCCCGGGCTGGCGGCCAGCCCTGCCTCTGCCCACTGCCCCTTATCGCAGGCACCCAGTGGCCATGGGCCGGCAGCACCCCCCTGCCCTGCATGTCCCCAGCCAGCCCAGCCTGGGCACACCTTGGGCTGTCCGCACCCTCCTGGAGGGGTGTTGTCCCAGCCTCGAGGGCTTCTGCTGCAGGCCTGGGAGACATTCTGGGGAAGTGCCAGGTCGGCCAGCTGTCAGGAAAAAGGTGGCTGCCCGGGGGCTGCTTATGCCCTCTGACACCCAATTCCTCAGGTCTTCCCACCGGTCCAGCCTTTCAGGGGCCTCCTGTCCCCTTTGGAGCCTCCAGCCTCCACACATGCCCCTCACGCCTTCCCACGCTTTTGTCCCGCCTGGGCCTCCACAGACCCTCATCCATTTACAGCCTCCCAGTGCCCTATTCCCTCAGAGTCTCCCCCAGCGTGGACCAGCAGCAGCGCCACAGCCCCACAGGAGCTCCAGAGGAGCAGGATCAAGAGGCACGTGGGAGCCCTCAGCAACCCAGCCAGCACCACACGGGCACGAGGACACAGATGGCGGCGCTTCCTGGCTGAGACAGCGTTTGTGCCTTCAGCAGAATCTCCAAAGGCCAAGGGCTTCTGTCCATTTTCCCTGCACCGCTGCATGCCCTAGCAGGTTGCTGAGCATAAGCCACCCTCTTCCCTCTCTTCCACTTCCCTCTCTTCCACTATGCCCCACACACCCTGGGCAGCAAAGGAAAGGTCTTGGGATTCTGTATATTTTAACATATCCTGTATTTACATACTAAATGAAAACAAAAAGAAGAAAAGAACAGTCTTTAAGAAAAAAAAAAAATCCCAGCTGGCTCAGGTAGCCCCAGAAGACAGAGCCTCCCAGATCAGCTCTCTGCAGAGTTCCAGCAGCGCAGCCAGCTGAGGCCAGACAGACGAGGCCGTGTCCTCCATGACCTGAGGAACTGATCTTGCATCCCCTGGCGGACGGAATATCGGCCACTCTGTATTGCCTGAAGAACTTACAATGTTTCAAGTGCCAGGTCTGACATGGAACAGCTTCTGTCCTCTGTCAGGCTTTCAAGGGCTGGAAGAGAGATGAACAGAGCCACCGTCAGATTCCCAGACCTGTGGAGGCCCACAGAGAGCCCCCTGCCAGGGCCATCCCAGCCGGCTCTTGCCATGGCCAGCAGGGAGCAGGGACCAAGGGGATCAACCCGAATCTGCTGGCCACGAATGCCCCACGTGAAATCTCGGTGTGATCCACCCATGCCGCCTTTCATCCACACGTTGAGCAGAGCCCTCCACAGACAGTCCAGGACTTGCTGCTCTCCCCGACATCCCCGCTGACAGCCCACTGCCCTCACTCACATTTGTAAATTAGCTGCAGGTCTTCTTTCTGCCGCCTCAGGAGCCGCCCGGCCATCCCTGGGAACACAGAGACTGTCAGGGCCCCAGCGGCACAGCTCCCTGCCAGCGGCGCTGCCAGCCCTGTGCTCACACGCCCTCCCGCCCCGGCAGGGCTCAGCCCGGGCCGTGCCGCATCCTGACTCAGCCCAAGGGCACGGCTGCCAGAGGCCGGCAGCAGCAGCCCCGAGGGGAGTCAGGGCTCCAGGGCACCGGGCCCGGGTGCCGCTGCCGGGGCAGCAGTCGGGGCCGGGGCCGAGCTGTGGCGGGGCGGGGAGGGAGCCCGGGCTCGTGGCTCACCGATGAACCTGATGGCCGCCGCTCGCAGGGGCTCCTGTGGGCTCTGCAGGTACGGCAGGGCCCGGCGCAGGTCCTCCGCCGCTCGGTTCCTGTCCTGTGCCAGCTGGAGAGAGCGGCAGGAGGGAAGGGTTGGCGTGGGCTCTGCCCCTCGGCCAGGCGCTGCCTGCCCGGCCAACCCTGAGGCCCGGCCAGCAGCCGCTGGCTCCGAGCTCTGGAAGGAGCAGAGGGTTGGCTGCTGTCCAGGGAGCCGCGGAGCCATCTCGCCCCACAGCCCCGCTGGGCCGGGGCTCCATCGGCTAGTTGTGCTAGTATAAAAGTCTTGGAGCTAACCCTTAGCAATCCATAAGTGACCTAAAATTCTATTGAGAATGACCAGATACAACAAGTAACAAATGGAAAGCCCCTGACATAATATATTGGATTTGTGAGCCAAGAGTGTATAGGGAATTACCTCAGAAGTGGAAAAGATCCTGTACCTTAGGAGTTATACAACCCTCCTTCTTCGTTATACTGAGGTCCAGGAGGAATATGTTATCTATTGAATCACTTCATAAGGCTCCAAGCAGTAGTTAAAGTCATTTTAAACCATACCTCTACTGCCCTAAAGTTGCTGGCCAAGCAACATTCACAAATGCGAGCATGAGTAGATCAAAACAGAATGGGCCTGGACTATCTGTTAACTGAAGTAGGGGGAGTTTGTAGAAAGTTTAATGAATCTGAATGTTGTGTGGAAATAAATGATCATGGAGAAGCCATCACGAAAATTGCTGAAGAAATTAAAAGAGTAACACATGTACCCGTTCAAAAATGGAATTCTCTTCTGAAGACTGATTGGTGAGATAACCTTTATAAAGTACATAATGGAAAAAGTTAAAATTTTTGATATTGTGTTTTACCTTAAGATTATTGTTTCTACCTTGTATGATTCCATAATCCATTCAGTAATTCAAGGAATACTGAACAGAAAGTAACTATAATAGCTCAAAAAAATGTTAACCAAATTTGAGAGAGAGTGGAAAAAACTTGATGCAGCACAAGAAATGTTAAAGAAATTAGAAATGGAAATAAAGTGAATGCAAAAAATGAGATTATTGAGAATATAGAAAAAATACTAAGATTCAAGTTGGTTTTTTTTAAAAGCATGAATCAATGTGGTCAAAAAGAGAAATGCGGGATTGCAGTAAATGGAATTGATTTGTCCTAACTAAATAGTAACTGTTATTGAAGTTATTATTCAAAGCAATCAAAAGAATCAGTGTTACAAGGCAGATGCAGCGCTTTACAGATGTTACATGTTAAAATTGAGGTACAGGATGTAGTCTGGAAGATAAGTGATGTCCCAAGATGAAAATGGCCTTGAGATAGACTGTCGCCCTGAAAACTCAGCTTCTGAGCTTGCTGACATAGTTTTCTAAGGACTTTCCCAGGAGAGTGACTGTAAACATAGATATGTGTACATTCTTTCTGTTACACGTCTTGTGATGGGCATCTCTCATGGCCAGTGCAGTGAGAAAGTGTTATCCTGACCATCCAATCCCTGGCTGTGGTCAGAAGCCTATAAATCCTGGGAGGAAAAATAAATTGTGCTCTTTCTTTCACCACACCTCAACCTGTGTCCGTGTGATCTATTCATCTTCAGCGGTAACATCTGGGGAACCCCGACGTGTCTTGCACGTGTGTTACAGGGTACTGTCTAGCCTGTGGCTATGGATGGTTTTGGGCTTTCTGTCAGCGAAGGCCTGGTTCTGGAAATATGACATGCGGTGTCTGATCAGAGAGGGATTGATGTTTCATATGCTGACTTTCAGCGATTGTGTGAGTATGGGAGAATTGAAAGGTTTTTCCCTGTGGTTGAAGCGATTTTTTCACAGTCAGCTTGGGACCCTTTAGGCGATTCCCTGATTGAGGCTCTGCTGGTCGGTTATGAGCCCCGGCTGCTCCGGCTGCTCGGGATCTGGCGAAGGTGCGACGGGTTGAACGGGGCCGCCGTGGGACCGGTGGGTGTGACCCCGCCTCGACCGGCGCCCCAGCGGTGTAGGCCCGGGGCGGGGTTGGATCCCTGCCAGCAGGCCGTTGGGAGCGCTGCGGACCCAGGGGGTGTAACGCTGCCTCGGCCCATGCCCCGGCGGTGGAAGCCCGGGGCGGACTCGCCTCCTCCGTGTGCCCTCCTGGCACAGACCGATGAGGGGGTGCTTGAACGGGGGGCGGCGCCCACCCTGGGGGATGCCTCAGGGCCGGTCCCGTGTCCCTGCTGCGGCTGGGCCATGCCCTGCCCCGCGGTGGGGGACGGGCAGGGCCCGGGCTCCACGCCGGTGGCCGCGCACGCTTTTCCAGCAGAGGAGCGGCTGGCACCGCTTCTTGGACCTTTCGCCTCAAAGAAACGCTGTTAGGGGCAGTTCTGAGCGCTGCCCGCCCCGCGCCGAATTCGTGGGGGGTGGGGGCGGGTTCTGCGAGTGGTGCCGATGCCAGGCCGTGTTCTGCCAGCCCCATGCTGCCGGATTCCCATCCTGCGAGCCTGGATTGTCCCCTTGCAGCAGAGCAGGACGGTGCTGCGGCTTCGCAGGCTGTGCCTCTACCGGCGCCTCGGTCCTTCCCGGCGCTGGAGGCGGGCTGTGCTGAACTGCCTCCAGCCCCCCCCGCCTCGGGTTCCCGGGCATCACCCGAGCCTGCGGCTGGAGCCGGCCCTCCCCCGCCGCCTCCTGCGGCTGTGGCAGACCAAGGTCCTGCGCTAGTTACCACTGGCTCGGGTGGTGCTGCCGCAGGGGCGAAGTCAGTGGCCTTGATGGGCCAGGGGTCCCAGGCTGCTGGAGCTTCTTCAGCTGGCCTGTGGACCTTGTCCTCTTGTCAAATGACTGTGCAGCTGAGCGTATCAGGCATTCCATGTGTTTCCGAATGCTTTGGTCCGGTGGGTGAAGGCATGAGTGCTCTTCTTGTGGCGTGGATGAATACCACTGCTCAAGGCACTATTGCTCACCCAGGGGACGTTGATTCGGAATTCCTGGGGTGCATTTCTGCCATGGGTTCCACACTCACCCCTCCTGTTCCTATCCCTGCAGGACCTGGATTTGCTTACCTTGTGCCTTTTGAGTTTTATGTTCGCAGAGCTGAGAACCAGCTGCGGGGAGATGGTGGCTTCGGGTTCCCTGGACCTCCCTGGGTCACTGGACTGCTGTTCTGACAGCCAGGGATCATCCTGAATGGGTCTACACCATCCATCTCCTGTCCATCCTTGGTGAGGTGCTGTCAGAGATTAGCTTCTGCGGGTTTTTGACACTGGCATGGACATCACGATTGTCAGGTTTGCTGATGGGCCCCAGAGTGACCCTTGGAGCCGATGCTGACAGATTCTATGCAAAGAAGAACTTGAGACTGACCCTTTGTTCAGCAGATTCTGTTGTCCTTTCCCATGATAGACTAGTCACCCTCCGTGACTTGATGCAAGAACAGTTGGATCACAGTGATCTGGAGTTTCAACCAGTCCCTGGGACATTCCTGTTTTCTGTGTCAAGAACAAGTCTGGGAAATGGAAGTTATTGCAAGACCTCCAGAAAGTTCATGCTATGATGGAAAGCATGGGGATGTTGCAGGCTAGCATGCCTTCACCTGCCATGCTTCCTGCTGATTGGCTAGTCCTCATTGTGGATCTGAAGGATTGTTCTTTGCAATTCCTTTGCATCCTGATGACAGACCCAAATTTGCCTTTCTGGTGCCAGCTATCATTAATGCTGAGCCCACACAGAGATATCAATGGAGATTTTGCCATAAGGCATGCAAAATTGGCTGGCATTTGCCAATGATATGGAGCTGCAAGTGACTCCAGAAACAACCTCCTTGAAATTATTTGAGGGTCAAAATAATTTTTGGGACGAACAGTCCCGCATCTGGAGGTGCAATTCTTTTTTTTGCATTCAGTGCAGACACTGCATGAATGATGTCCAAATATTAATGGAGTTTTACATGGTTGTGTCCTCATATGGGACTGACCACGACTAAACTGTCTCCCTTGTTTGGTCTATTAAAGGGGGACTCTGATTTAAAGTCACCTCTGACACTGACCCCAGAGGCACTGTAGATGCTGGAGGAGGTTCTGCAAGCAGTTTCTGCTCCTCAAGTTTATTAGATTAATCTTTCCATTGATGTCGCTGTTTTGTTTTTAGGTTGGTGGTTTTTGTTTTATTTTTTTGGAGAGTCATGAGTTTAGATCAGCCCAATTGATGGAATTACAGGCTGCTGTCAGAGCATTTCATAAGTTTTCCCAGGCGCCTTTCAATCTGGCCATGGATTCTGCCTCTGTGACCAAATTGAGAGCCATCCACAAGCAGGTGTTGATGTTGGACAATTGTTTCATTTATTTTTGAGTTTTGTTGTTTTTCTGCTTTTTTTTTCAAAAAAAAAAAAAAAAGGGTTTTTTTGTAATAATGAAAGGGTGAGCTATCACCCTGAAATTACAGCCTTCTGATTGTATGGAGTATTGTATTTTCCTATTATTTATCTTTTTGATTGTTTATAATGTTGCTAGTTTCTTTGTTCATTTTTCTTTTTTCTTTTCTTTTTGTTAAACCAAAAAGGGGGAGATGTAGCCCTGAAAACTCAGCTTCTGAGCTTGCTGACATGGTTTTCTAAGGACTTTCCCAGGAGAGTAGCTGTAAACATAGATATGTGTACATTCTTTCTGTTACACGTCTTGTGATGGGCATCTCTCATGGCCAGTGCAGTGAGAAAAATGTTATCCTGACCATCCAATCCCTGGCTGTGGTCAGAAGCCTATAAATCCTGGGAGGAAATAAACTATAAACTCTGCTCTTCTTTTCAGCACACCTCCACCTGTGTCCGCATGATCTATTCATCTTCAGCGGTAACAGTATCCTAGTTCTTGTCATCCAGAACCATGGAAAAATCAGGGGTGCTGTTGCATCTCTGTTGCAATGTGATGTGTCCGACCCACTATAATATTTTTTCCCCTGATCTATCATGCTGAGAACCATGCAAGGCTGTAGAGAGGTCAAGACAACCTCTGTTTTTAAAACTCTGCCCTGCAGCTATTCCTTATGGTGCTGTCAGCAGGGAAGACATTTTGTCTTCTAAAACCTTACTTCTGATAGTGTTTCCCATCTGAAAACTATCTGGGCCAGGGGCAGCACCCAGGGACCTGCCCTGCCTGGGGGAACTTACAACTGGATCTTATAACTAAGTATCAGAAACAAGGGCACACACTCTGTATTCCAGACTCCAACATTTTATTCTTATTCTTAATTTTCCATGTTTTAAGTACTACTATGTCTTGATCTACTTCAACTTCCACCTCTTCTTCCTAATATTCCTATTCTTATTCTTTATCATTTTTTGGTTTCTGGAGGGTCTTATGCAGGTTTTAGTAGGGGGGGGGGGGGGCGGGGGTTGGGTTTTTTTCTTTCCTACTACTACTTCCTAAATACAACTTTCTTTTCTTTTGTTAGAATTGTGTGTGTTGCAGTCCAGCAGGCCGCCGTCATGTCCTGGGAGCAACACCTCCTGCCTGTGTCCATTCCTCATGGCCAGAGTGCCTCAGGATCAGCAAAGTCCTTTCCGAAGGAGAGGAAATGGCCTTGGAGTCCAGCAGGGAGGAGCTGGAGCCAGTGTCCCTGCAAAGGGCCAAGAGCCGTGTGGCTGTGGCCCTTGGGGACCCGGTGCAGGGGTGCCACTGGCAGTGCCAGGCTGCCGCTGGGAGCCGATGACTTTCCAGGTGCCTTCCTGGCCGGATGATGGGCCGGGATGCGGCGCTGAGCCCCGGCAGTGAGGGTCCCCCTTTGGGTGCCGCTTTGGGCTGCCGTGTGCCCTCGGGGAGCTGCCCCGGGGGTGCCGCAGTGCGGCCGCAGGGCCAGCGCAGGCCGGGGCAGCCCGTGCGGCTACCTCGGGGCACCGGGCAGGCCGCGGGGCAGCCGCCATCTGCAGCCGGGTGCTGCTGCCAGCGGGCGCTAATCCTGTGGCTGTGCCGCCAGGCAGGGGCAGCGGAACAGCCCCCGCAGCCCCCGCAGCCCCCGCCTCAAGAGCGAGCGGCCTTTCCTGTGGGGAAGTGGCTGCCCAGGAGAAGAGACATCTTCCACTGTGGCTTGGGCTGCCAGAGGGCCAGGCCCGGCACAGAGTTGCTCTTGTGGGCACAGCTCGGGTTCCTGGCTCTCCACCCAAGCTTCTCGAGGGACAGGCAGCAGGCTTCCCTCTTGGGCTAAATCTGCCAGTCTCTGCTGCCTGGCCTCTTCTCCTTCCTCGTGCAGCTCCAGGACGCTCACCTCATCCCAGTCATCGTCCTCCCGCTGCCAGGCCTTGAGCTGGCTGCACAGGATGTCACAGTATTCCCTGCTGTCCTGAGCCAGTTCTCCATCAGTGTCATCATCCCAGCTGGACCTGGAGGATTTTCTCTTTGCTTTGCCTCCAGTCACCTCCTGGCCATCCAGGGACAGCTCTTGCTTGTGGCAAGCTTCCCAGTCCAAGAGTGCCCGGCAGCTCGTGCCTTCTCCTGGGGACAGCCGCTGCTCAGGAGATTCTTCCCAATCTGAAAATTCCTGACAGTGATCGCTGTCTGCCTGCCACAGCTCCTGCTCCCTGCACTCATCCCACTCGGAGACAAGTGGGGAGGGCTCTTGCTCCTTGCCCTCATCCCAGTCCCAGAAATGCCAGGAGCTCCCCCATACTTGGACCAGCTCTTGCTCAAGGCCTTCTTCCCACTCAGAGAGCTCCTGGCAGCTATGGGCTTCTCCTGGGCACAGCTGTGGCTGAGTGCAGGCTTCCCCTGGAGTCCCTTGCTGGAACTTGTTCATTTCTCCTTGGCAGACCTCTGCCTCTTCCTCAGCGCAGGACTCCACGGCTCCTCTCCTCCCTCTGCTTGCCCTCTCAGCCTCCTCCTGCTGCTCCCTCAAGGCTTGGGCTCTCTGTGAGCCGGGCCAGGGCCTGTGGGGCTGGGACTTGGGCTTTGCCTTCTCCTCCTGCATGCCTGCAGTCCTCTGGCGCACACAGGTACCTGGACACAGCCACTGTCCTGGGACAGACCCGGGCCCCGCAAGCCCTTTATATACTCCCCAGCTGGGGAGGGGCTCTGCCATGTCACAATGGACTTTGGGCACCGCAAGGTCCCGTGTCACCACAGCCCCTGACGCATCGTGCCTGTGTCACAAAGGCCACCCCGGCACCCCGTGCTGTGTCACAAAGGCCACCCCGGCACCCCGTGCCTGTGTCACAAAGGCCACCGCGGCACCCCTTCAAAAGCCCAAGGCACCAGGAGCAGCCGGGAGCAGCTCTGGCCTTGGGGGATTGCCGCCCCTTTTCTGAGTCGCTCCTTCAAATGATCAGGAGTGGCTGGGGACAAGTGAAGGAGCAAAAGGAGACCGTGTATGTCTTTGTTTGAAAGACAGGGCCTGCTAAGGGAGGCAGGAGGCTCCTTTGCAATGGAAAATGTAAACCCCCTCGCTCCCAATTATTATCCCTTTGAAAGGCACTCTCTAGCAAAGACAGGAGGACAGGAAGAACAGTTTGTGCTGCTTTTGCATGAATTGCTATTTGGTGAGCAGGGAAGAAGGCCCCCATGGAAATGATGTTACTGAGAGGAGCTGCTAAGCGAGAGCTGCCTCTGTGCCAAACAAAATCCAAGAGCTGGCTAGCTGTGGGAACTGACTACCTATTAAAGCATTTAAAAAGCTGGATCCACCTCTGTGAGATTGACTTTTGGCAGACAAGCAAGCCCGGGAAATCTCTCTCTTGCTTCCTCCTTTGAGGAGGTACCCGGCTGCCGGTCGGGCCAGGCCCCGCTGCGCTGCGGCCCTTACAGTCGTGCTGACAGTGGCCGCAACAATCCTTAAAACTTCAGGGTCCCCTGACACCCAGACAACCGAGGAGAAAATTAAAGGAGCGAGTGCCGTGGAGTCCCCAAAACCAACTGGAATAGGAAAATCAAGTAGGGATGAGGCCCATAAAGCCTGTGCAGCACAGGAACAAAGCGCAAAGACCAGGACTAGGGGCAGACAGAACAATATCTAGGGGAGGTGTGAGGGCGCAGTCTGAGGGCATGGGTCCAGACACAGGCTGGGGTTAGAAAGCTGCAAAATACTGTGATGAATTGCAATCAATCTGGGGAGAGATACGGGAAGATTCTAGAAACATAACTTTCAGTGGGGTGACTTGATGAACGTATGAATTGCCATCAAGCCTTTGGCAAGCGCTTCCCAAGGCTTGAACTCAAAGCCTGCTGCTTCAGGGCTGAAGTCTTTCTGGCCCTGTGTCCCAGAAGGGCTGAGTCACACAGGCTCGGCCTGGCGGGGCCGGGCCAGCCTTGGCAGTGACCGGGTGGGGACGGGAGGCTGCGGGACCCCGGTTGAGGCTGGGCCGGACCACGGCTGCTCACACCTTGCCAAGCCTAAGCCGTGCCCCGCTGCGGCCCCCGCTGAGCTGGAGTCCGCTGGGCTCCGGGAGGAGCTCCGGCTGGGTCCAGGCCCCCTCGGCCGCGGCCCATGCGGCACACGGTAATTGAAACAAATTGGCCAGGAGGCAAGACTCCTGTTTGATGTCTTTATTAGGATTTGGCTCTTGGGGTGGGGGGGGGCCCAAGGGGTTGCTTGCACCACAGCCATTCCCACACTGTCAGCTCCAAGGAGGAGACACAATTCAGCTTTGCAGCACACACTGCAGAGCTGGGGCTTCCGTCCTCAGGAAAGTAGCCAGGAGGCCTCTTGTTCAGGTTCACTGTCTAGGGGTGTCAGTCCATTCCTGTCCTCTTTAGGTCATGGTGATGCAGGAAGATGGTTTCTAAGCAGGTATAGGTGATGCAGGGAGATGATCTTTCATCATAGCTTGCTAGAATATGTTTCCTTGTCCTTTTATTCCTCTCTTAGCTCGTTGTTTTGGTGCCTTGCATGCCTTAGTTTGCATACTACTCAGTTGCACAGCTTCCTGGGAGTTTCTTTGTTCTAGTGTGGCACAGCTTCTATGGGAGCTGCTTTGTTATATAATAGCAAGGAAGTGAGGGAAAGGGTACAGGAATGTCTCATAAGAACCTTTAAAACACTTCAGAAACTGGTAAGTAATTAACCTTACTAATAACCATCGGAGTAAAAAAGGGGTACAAGTTTACAAAGGGGATAAGAACGTTAACTGTACATAAGCTTCTCCACTTGGGAGAATATCCTGACAGAGTCTTGTACTGGGGACTCTACTTTTCTTAGAACAGGCTAGAAAGCATGGGGTGGAAGTCAAGTGACTAAAATTCTCAGCTGTGAGCTCAAACTCACAGTTTCTCTCCTACCCTTCTCTCTGAGCAGCTGTTTTTAGGCTATCGCTGGCCAGCCTGGACAGAAACGTGTGGGAGAGCGCTTGTCCTCGGAAGCACTTGGTTGCTCACCGAGATGTCCTAGACACCTCACAGCTGAGGGCTGTGGCACAGAGCGTCACCAGCTGTAGCGCCATGCGCTTCTGGCAGGAATATGAACAGCTTTCATCATCCTTGGTTCTACTTTTCAGGCTCTTTGCTCTTGAGCTGTCAATGCAGCGTGAACTGGGAGTGATGTCTTAGCCGTTCTTTGAGCAATACATCTTAGGACACCGCTGACTGCGCTTCTGGCCAGCATTTCTGCCTGGCACACAGTACTTGACCAAAAAAATTGGAAAATGAGTAGTAAATCCAGACAAGAAATTAGGGAGGAGGAAAACCTACTGAACTGCAGGCAAACTAGAGGCACATCTAGACAACTGCTAGACTCCACCGTGAACTAAGGACTCAGCTTTCTGCCTTTCTCACTGCCGGCCTCTACACACAAATGCTCCCTTTCCCATTCATGTTTTGCTTCCAGCTCAAGTCTTCACCTGTTCCACATCCTTCTGCACCATCAGCAATCTCTCTTCCTCAAATGAACTGAATCCCACTCTGTCTCAGGGTCTTAGCACTTTCAAGCAATTGCTGCAAGAAATGGTTCTAAGCCCTGCATGGCTCTACATCTGCAAATGAACGCCTGGTCCTGCTGAAACCCGTGCAAAATTTTGGTTATTTTTGGTATGGTGATCATTACTCCAACTCCCAGCACAGGTTGCTCATACCATGTACAGACTGATTACACTACACTTCAGAAGGGTCGTCATCGTTTGGAGCGTTACTTGTAATAGCAACACTTTTCCATTAATAAAGAAATACTTCTTCCAGTCCTGCCACTTCAAAGTTTAGAGACATCTTTTAACCAAACACTCATTTTTATTTGTATTATTTTTGTTGACAATTTCTTGCAGGAAGACATTAAATTGAGATAGGTATTTGAAAACAAGGAGCATCAAGGCAATTGCTTGTTATTAGTCATTTAATGATTACTTTTTTAAAGCTATTACAAATGCTGCTAGTCAAAAGGCAAACTTATTGTAGATTTATAATGCTCTTTGGATTAATCAGAAACTTGTGAAACTGGAAAAGGTTTTCTTTACAAGTTTCATCTATATAATGAGGAGAAAAATGTGGCCTAACATTTAAGAAATGCTTGTGGTCAAAAATGTAATCAGCTAAGAGGCTATCTCAGAAACAAAAAAAACCCAACACTGTTCAAGTTTACAACTGAGCTACATTTTTCCATTACTGTGATTACAATACCCTTCACTTGTGAAGTGTGTAATGACTATTCTGTAACAAACAATACAGGAAACCAGCCACACTTACGGATTTTCCCTATAAAGCCACTGGCTTTGAGATGGAAAACCCATTTATTGTTCCTTTTCACAACTTTCTATTTAATTTTCAATAACTTAGCCTAAAAAATCCCACTATCTGCATACATGATAGTAATGTCTTTCAAAGCAGTGGAAGGAAGTTGCTAATTGCATGCCGTGGGTGCTGACTGCTTGGCAGCAGAAAGGCAGTTTTATCTCCAGGCTTAGAATAAACTATTGTTATAAATATGTTTTGTTCCATGTTAATCAGGGTATCGAGACCACTGTCATCTTTGCACAATGATCAAATGGGCAGCTCTGCAATTCAAGCAGCTCAGGAATTCATTAGGTGTGTGTGGTGTAAGCTGCAAACCCACCCTTTACTGCTCAAGTCATGCCATGTGAAGTGTAAGACAGATCCATTAATGAGGAGGACTGAGCATTTTCTGCTGCAATTTACCAAGAAATTTGCTTATGAAAAGAGAGAAAAGACTCTTCCTTCCCATTATATCAGGGTCAGAGGTTCCAAGTTAATAAATATACAAAAAAAAAATAAAAATAATAGCAGCATTGATTCAGAATGTATTAATTTTAGTGAGTTTTTACGAATGTTTGTCAATTTGAGTGAAAGCTCCTTAGCAATACTGAAATTGGTTACAGGAAAGGGATAATGGGGATAGAAAATGAAAATGAAAAAGAAACCAAGTCTCTGCAAGCACAATCAACAATCTGAAGTACCTCTGCCCTTTTAAAGAAAGTAATGTATAATTACAACTTCTGTTAAAAATTGATTTTAGAATATGTAATAAAATAGAGTTAAGAATCTGTATTATTACCCTAAAATCCATTTGTTTTCCACACCAATAACAAAAGAGAAGTTCTAAAATAGTCTTGTACATTGCAAAGAGGGAAAACATGCTGCCATATCCAGCACTTCAGGTAAGCAGTAATCCAAACACTTCCCAAAGCAGAATGTCATTCACAGTCAGCTGGAAAAATCATCACAGTTTCATCTTTCCTTTCCCTTGGCAGAAGTAACTCTGGAGAAAATGGGTAATTTAGGTGAATTTTTTCTTTTTATTTTTTTAAAAAAGCAGAATGCTTTAGCACTGCCTTCAACTTCCTCACACCCTTCACTTTCTCCTGTATAAAAAATCCCCCCTGCCTTGTGTGCTCCTGAACACACAGCACCTAAAGCACAGCCCCGCTTCCCTGTGGCAACAAACAAAGAGCAAGAACCAGAGGAGTTTGCAGAGGGAGGCTACTCAGCATGCAAGGTAATGCTGCAGGATCAATGACAGCACTGTCTGCTCCAAACTGAGAACTCATCAGCTGGCAATCACTGAGGTGAGAAAGGACGTGGGGACCAGTCAAAGTTAGGGATTGTCTGTCAGCAGCCAAAGTGAGTTGTCTGGAAAATACTGCAAGCAGTTTTCAGACAGGAAAAGAAGAGGTGGATGTATGGAAGTGTTGATGCTTGTTCATATGGCTGAGGTCCACCCTCACTTGGAAGGCTGGTTAAAGTTTGGGGAAAGTGATTCCAAGCGGAAGAGGTGGAGAGAAGAGCTGTCCCCATGATCAGGTGAATACACAGCATGATAGTCGAGGTGAAGGTTGAGAGCTGATATAGCTGCAGCACTCAAGGGGGAGACATTAATATGCAGTTGTCATGGAGTTACTTTACCTTTAAGGGAGTTGGAGTTGCTGGGAAGTGCTTAGAGTCTTTTCTCCTGACCAATTATCAGTCATTGCTGGGAATTGACAGCAGTTTAAGCCATTGGAAAGTGGGATCAACTTGTGAACCCTACCTTAAAATGTAAAAGCAGAGCTTTCTGGGTTCTCTTTGTTTCCTGGCTGTGGAGGGTGGCGGAGCTCCAGGCCTCCCGTTCCCTGCCCAGGCCATGCGGCCGGGCGGGGATGGGGCCGGGCCTGCCCCGTCTCCCGGCCGGGAGATGGGGGGGCCTGGGGAAGGTTTTCCCCGGGCCGGGCCGAGCCGATCTCTGGCTCGGCTGCAGGTTTTGCTGTAACTACATTCACTAGAAACTGCCCAGTGAAGAAAGAGGGAGGCCCTGGACTTGCAGCGGGTTGGAGCAGCGACTACACGCTCCAGAGCAGCCATGAGGAACTTTCCATCGCAGACGGCTCCAGCTCCTGTTCGGCAGAGATCCCTAAACCATCTACAAAAGCCTGGGCAAGATGTTAACTCTTTCATTACCCAGATGAGACTTGCGGATTAATCTTTTTATCCAGAGAGAGAGAGAGAGAGAGAGATCAACATGAAAAGAGACTTTATAAACTACCAGTGACAGGAAAGAAAAGAAGCTTCAAGAAAGGTATAGAATTAAGAAGATGCTTTAATTAAGCTGAAATATCTCCCTGTTAAAACTATGGAGATGGACAATGAAGTTTTGAAAAGAACTCCTTTAATTCATGATATAAGATCTAGAGAGGAATAGTGTTCAAAGTGTAAATTTGAGTAAAGAGTAATTATAGTATAGTGAAGTACTGGGAGATTAAAAGCCTTGAGAGGCCATGAGAAAACTGTTGAGAGATTTGAAGCCCTGAGAGGCCATGAGAAAACTGTTTTCTGGTGAAGCTCACAGAAACAGATGAAGAAGACTTTTTTTGCCTTTGAATAACTTATCCTTAAAAATGCTATCTCTAGACGCATAGCCCATACATACTTCAGAGTGATGTGAAAATGGGAGGAGTGAACTCTAATAATAGCAGCTCTGAGCAGCTAACATTAGGGCAATAGAAAACTATAACAAAAATAGTTTTCTTGTGAGAAACTCCATAAATTAACAGGAAGAAACTTCTGTTTCTCTATAAAGATTGGTAAAAAGACTAGCAAGAATTAAGACTGTTTTAACCATCAGAGTTCCAGAGTTTTTGTCTCTGTTGTCATGTGAACAAGGGAATAGTGGGTAGATAGAGGATAGAAAGGTTTTTCTAGAAGTTTATTCTGGTGTTCTTATTATTGTGGTTTGTCAATAAACTTTCTCTTTTTTTCCCTTTTAAGTTGTATGCCTGTTTTGCTCTTATTCTAATCCATATCTCAGAGCAAGAAGTAAGTAATTTTCTTAGTTAGTGGTTTAAAACCACGACAGCAGTGGTAGCTCACAACTATTTAAGAAAAAGAGATTTTTGGCATAATAACAATTGGGTAAAATTGGTGCAGAAAGTTAGGATGGAAATTAGAAGAAGCCCTTAAATCACCAGAGTGAAGCAGACGCATTCTGTGAGCAGTGAGGGCAAAAAGTGTGGTTAACCTGGAGATGGAGCTTGAGTGACCATCACACATTGCTCATCACGGTGCTGGAACGGCCTTGATGGAGGATTCAGAGCATCTATCCATCAGTGACCCCGGAGTTTTTATAGTGCTGGCAGATCAAACCCAACAAGAACACGAATAAATCCTCATCACTGATGCTGGAGTTGCTGTCGGCTGTTTCAGCTGTGCTTTGTTTGTCACACTGGTTGTTTCAGGCTCTCTGTAGGCACTAGAGAAGATGAGCACCTGCACTGTGTTCACATGAATATGAACATCTTCTCACAAGTCATCATTTTTTAATGAAAGCCTGTATTCTGGAACATGAGATGTTAGCCTCCAGGGAAACATATCAGCTTGTCATCCGTCCCACAAGTCAACAGGTAAAGAAAAAAAGGGCGAAATTGTTTTCTTTCCTGCTAGAATTAATTTGAATAACAGATCTTTCTGCTTATTAATATTTCAGTTCTCCCCAAACATGAAATGGATTGAAATATCAGATAAGCCGGTAGAACTCTTATGTTTATCGTCTATTATTTTGATTTAATCTTAAGAAATTGCATCAATAGGTTGCCCATATGTCGTCATGCACCATACACAGAGATCTTAATTACCCTGTTCATCAATATTCATGATAGCCCATCTTATGCAGGTTATTATCCTACATTGTTATATGTGATGCCACATGAATACCATATGGGAGAGGGATTTAAAAAAGGTCACAGGCTAATAAATGTATTTTATTCCACTCAGAAAACTCAAGAGAAACAGCTCTTTTCAAAGATCCAGAGACTGTAATTACATGCAAAATGTTAAGTCACCTTAAAGGCAAATGCTAACCCAGACAGACTGAAGGTTAAAATTAAAAGCTAAAACTTCCTATTGTTATTAGTGCCCCACTGCACTAGATATTGTGCAAATATATGAAAAAGGGGATTACCATCACAAGGAGTTTAATTCTACCTTTCAGCTTGGTTGTTCTAGAGCAGAAATTGTAGTAGGTTTAAGCTAGCAGCTGGTAGTCATATAAGAGCAGTGAATTATAACACTTTCTAATGCCACAAATATTGTATGCAATTCCCTGTGAAGTTTCCTAGGAGCTGTGCCTAGAAAATGCTGCTTTGGCATGTCAGCCTTACCACTTAATTTCATGTACCCATGGTGTGCCACAGCTCTTGCACGTCGTGCCTAGGCCACAAACTCCCGAGGACGGGGCACAGAGGCAGCTGGACAACTCAGGGGATTCACATGAAATAATCTGGATGCAGCTCCCTGTCACGATCCGCAAGGTGGGATTCGTGATGTGGTTCTTTTAGTCGGTCTTAGAGTACAAAAGATTATCAGCAAAGCAAGGACTTAAACAGCAAAACACACTTTATGGAGTGCTCATCAGCACTAATATGCGATAGAGGGAGAGAAAGGAGAAAGCAAAGCATAAGGAAAAGAGAGTAAGGGGATTAGAGCTACCAACGTCAAAGTCCACTCAGCCGTCCAACGATGCAGAGTCTTCTGTCCGTTGGGGAGATCTCAAAGGAAGGTAAGTTTGGGGTATAATTTTATGGTCTTCTGCAAAGCGAGGGGCGCAGGGCCAAAGCCAGAGGAGATTGATGATCATTGTGATGAATTCCATTGCGCGGGGAGCAGGTGTAGGGTACAGAGCGATCCATGTCTTGCAAGTCTTTGCTCACCAGCAGGAACGAGGGCAAGGTGTTGTGGAAAACCCATTGCACAGGGTACCACGCACAAGCCTCTGCTCACCAGCAGGAACGAGAGCCATGAGTCCTGGAGAACTCGTTGCGCAGGTTACCAAGCCTCTGCTCACCAGCAGGAATGAGGGCAGTGTACAGTGCAACCTCCTGCAAACAATCACTGAGCAAACATCCATCTCAGCTAGGCCCAAACGCCCAAACCAAGTCCCTTGTGATATTCAGGGTCTCAGTCTCTGTCCTTGAGACGGTTGTGAGACAGATGAGGGAATCTTCAGACCGTCTCTTACACCTACCAAATCCCAGAAACATCCCACAAAATCTTGACAACTTTCCACACAATCTCAGAAAAATATCTCAAACTACTTCAAGTCAACTCAATATCCCTCAAAAGTCCAAAAGCATCCCAAAAATTTCAGGAAACATCCCACAAAATTCCCAAAACCTTCTCAAACCCTACCAAATTCCAGAGACATCCCACAAAATCTTGAGAACTTTCCACACAATCTAGGAAAAATCCCTCAAAATTCTTCATATCTCCTCAAAATCCTTCAAAATCCACAAAATCACATGAAATTCCAGAAAGATCCCACAAAATTCTCGAAATCATCTCAAAACCCTACCAAATTCCAGAAACATCTCACAAAATCTTGACAACTATCCACACAATCTAGGAAAAATCCATCAAAATTCTTCATGTCTCTTCAAAATCCCTCAAATTTCCAAAAAAATGCCACAAAATTCCAGAAACATCCTACAAAATCTCCACAAATTTCCACACAATCTAAGAAAAGTCCCTCAAAATTGTTCAAGTGTCCTCAACATCCCAGAACATTACAAAGAAATGCCACAAAATTCCAGAAAAATCTTGCAAAATTATTAAAATTTTCTCAAAATCCCACAGAATTACACAAAAAATCCCACAAAATTCCAGAAACATCCCACAAAATTCCCGAAATCTTCTCAAAACCCTACCAAATTCCAGAAACATCCCACAAAATTCCCAAAATCTTCTCAAAACCCTACCAAATTCCAGATAAATTCCACAAAATCTTGACAACTCTCCCTACAATCTCAGAAAAATACCTCAAAATCCTTCAAGTCAACTCAAAATCCCACAAAATTCCACAAAAATCCACAAAATTCCAGAAACATCCCACAAAATCCCCAAAATCATCTCAAAACCCTAACAAATTCCAGAAACATCCCACAAAATCTTGACAACTTTCCACACAATCAGGGAATTATCCCTCAAAATTCTTCATGTCTCTTCAAAATCCCACAAAATTCCACAAAAATCCCACAAAATTCCAGAAACATCCCACAAAAATCCCCAAAACCTTATCAAAGCCCTACCAAATTTCCGAAACATCCCACAAAATCTTGACAACTTTCCACACAATCTTGAAAAAATCCATCAAAATTATTCATGTCTCCTCAATATCCCACAAAATTCCCACAAAAAATCCCACAAAATTCCTGAAACATCCCAAAATATTCCCAAAATCTTCTAAAAACTCTACCAGATTCCAGAAACATTCCACAAAATCTCGACAACTTTCCACACGATCTAGGAAAAATCTTTCAAAATTATTCATGTCTCCTCAAAATCCCACAAAATTCCAGAAACATCCCATAAAATCCCCAAAACCTTATCAAAACTCTACGACATTCCTAAGACATCTTACAAAAAAAAGAAAACTTTCCACACAATCTAGGAAAAATCCATCAAAATTCTTCATGTCTCTTCAAAATCCCTCAAAATTCCACAAAAATCACACAAAATTCCAGAAAATCCCACAAAATTTTTCAAACATCCCACAAATCCCTTTAAACCTTTTGAAAACCCAACAAAATTTCAGAAACATCCCACAAAATTCCCCAAATCTTCTCAAAACCCGATAAAATTTCAGAAACATCCCAGAAAATTCCCAAAATTTTCTCAAAGCCCCATAAAATTCCAGTAACAACCCACAAAATCTTGGCAACTTTTCACACAATCTAGGAAAAATCCATCAAAATTCTTCATGTCTCCTCAATAACCCTCAAAATTCCAAAAACATCCCACAAAATTTGCGAAATCTTCTCAAAACCCTTCGAAATTCCAGTAACATCCCACAAAATCTACACAGCTTTCTACACAATCTAGGAGAAATGTATCAAACTTCTTTATATCTCTTCACTATCCCTCAAAATTCCACAAAAAAATCCCACAAAATTCCAGAAACATCCCACAAAATCTTGAGAACTTTCCACACAATCTAGGAAAAATCCCTCAAAATTGTTCAAGTCAACTCAAAACCCCTCAAAATTCCACAAAAAAATCCCACAAAATTCCAGAAACATCCCACAAAATCTTGAGAACTTTCCACACAATCTAGGAAAAATCCCTCAAAATTGTTCAAGTCACCTCAAAACCCCTCAAAATTCCACAAACATCACATGAAATTCCAGAAACATCTCACAAAATTCCCGAAATCATCTCAAAACTATACAAAATTCCACAAAAATCCCATAAAATATTGAGAACTTTCCACACAATCTAGGAAAAACGCCTCAAAATTCTTCAAGTTAACTCAATTTCCTTCAAAATTCTAAAAACATCCCACAAAATTCCCAAAATCTTCTCAAAACCCGAACAAATTCCAGAAACATCCCATAAAATCTTGACAACTTTCCACACAATCTAGGAAAAATCCATGAAAATTATTCATGTCTCCTCAAAATCCTACCAAATTCCAGAAACATCTCACAAAATTTCAGAAACATCCCACAAAATTCCCGAAATCTTCCCAAAACCCTATCAAATTCCAGAAACATCCCACAAAATCTTGACAACCTTCCCCACAATCTAGGAAAAATCCATCAAAATTCTTAAAGTCTCTTCAAAATCCCATAAAATCCACAAAAATCACACGTAATTCCCAAACTCTTCTCAAAACCCTAACAAATTCCAGAAACGTCCCACAAAATCTTGACAACTTGCCACACAATCTAGGAAAAATCCATCAAAATTCTTCATGTCTCCTCAATATTCCAAAAAATTCCACAATAATCCAAAAATTTCAAGAAAAAATCCCGCAAAATTCCTGAAATCTTCTCAAAACCCTTCCAAATTCTAGAAATATCCCACAAAATCTGTACAAATTTCCACACAATATATGAAAAATCTTTCAAAATTACTCAAGTGTTCTCAAAATTCCACAAAATCTTATAAAATTCCACAACATTCCAAAAAAATCCTATAAAATTCAAGGAAAATCCCACAAAATTATTAAAATTTTCTCAAAATACCACAAAATTATTGCGAGACCACCAGCTATTCACCAGCCTTCACAGAAGTAAACGTGAACGCCTTTTATTTCTACCTTTTGCACACTTATGTGGGGTTTTACAGGGTCTGTGGGCTAAGCAAGCTACTATTGGCTAATGCACACAGGTTTACATTTTTTGTCCTGTACACACGGATATTGTTTTGCTTTACTCTCTCTCCTGCAGGAAGGTTTCAAGGACTTTAGCCTTTAACATCACGACGTATTTCAAAGACTGGTTTGTGCAGACAGGCCCTTACTAATATATAAAATAGATCAACACATAATGAGCTGAAATAGAGAATTTCATCTTCATAAGACTTCTCTTAAAATGTTGCTAGGGTCCTTAACTTTGATGACATTAATTTTCTTTTTGGCCACCATTCCATATTGCATGCCAAATATTTTATTGTTAGAAACTTTATTCCAAGGCTGTAGGGCTGTGTTGGTAACACAGAGACCATATGATATTGTCAGTCATATCATTGGATAATGCCCCTAAACTAAAACTACTCATACAAGCCTATGGGACAGTCCCTTTGTAAATTTGTATTTCCAATGGCAATGTCCCTACATCCATTTAGTACAAATGAGTGCAGACCCTCAGTACTATCAAGTCATTTGGATCCACTAACCCAAGAACACTCGGTAGAGATATTTTCCAGCACAGCATCCTGCTAGGATGCACAAATGTAGATCTCTCTCTGCCTTCCCCAATGACTTTGAGCTTATGAAAATAAGATTATAGGACAGGATGTAAAATTTGGTGGCAGATAGCAAACACTGCTGTTTCTTCTTCTCTGGCAGGCTGTTCAAGGGGAAGTTTACTTGTAGTAATACTTTTTGGACCCAAAAAATAAAAGTAAAATTTAGAAAGGAAGTACCTCTGAGAAGAGATGAGCTCAGAATGTGGTTTAAAATGGCAGATAAACACAAGATGCAGAGCAGGTATTTTTCTTTATTTTTTTTCACATTAATTGCAACAGGGGGAAAAGGTCCTACGTCCTTGTTCTGAATGAGACTCTTTTTTTCTTTTACAAACTGTGCAGGAGCGGACCTAGGCATGAGTTGTGGAGGAAAAAGGACTGAACTGTTCTTTACTGTTGCCTCTGGAGAATCAAAGTTGTGGCCTGAAACCTACCTGAGCCAAGCGCATTTTCAGTTTGTAGAAGCTTATTCTGCTATGAATTTCTGTCTCTTGGCTGGATACTCAGCATCTCTAAGTGTAGAATCCTCCCTGGCACCGTATATCCTCGCCTTGTCCCTGCCACCACCACTAAACTATTTTCCTTTCATTGTAAAGTGAGTGAGATTCTACTTGGATGGAATTCTGCAGAGTTAGGAAATGAAGCCCTTGTCCTTCTTCATATTTTTTACTATTAAATTCTTTAATTTAATAATTTTTTATTATTAATATTCTTAAATTATTTATTCTATTTGCACCTTCTGAGTGAGCCTTTCATAAGGGCTTCTGTATTTCACAGAAGCTACACCTATTTGGGTCTGAAGACTTTGATACAATTCGAATCACTTGAAAATCCAACCTGTTTGATTTGTATGGAAGGCAGCCATTCTCCCTGTTCCAAACTTCATAAAATAGATAATCCATGTTGAAAAAAATAAATACCTCTGGGAGATAGTTGAGACAGTGCATCAGGGTGATTCCAGGGATGGATAAGAAGACCATCAACTTCCTCATACCATCAAACTTGAGACCAATACTCAGGTCTGCAGTTATAATTTTAATCCACAGTAATCTACAGACAATCCTTTATTATCTAAAAAAGCTAATACCATAAACTTGGAAGCAAGCTGAAGTTGGAGGAGTTAAGTGTCTTAAAAGCTCTTGTTTACAGCAGGATTGGAGAGCCTTTACATCTTGTAACAGTAAGGTTTTAAATTTGTAATCCTGACCTTGCAACTAGAAATTGGTGGCTCCATTGTTGCACTTGCAGCAGCCACATGACATCCAAGGAGAAGCGCATTGATCTAACTTCTGTGGAACCAGTGGCTGCAAATACCATCAGGAAGTGCTGGACTGGCATGACATTGGATGGATGCTCTAAGCCCACAGAGCTGGAAATATCAGTTCTAGCCACATGAGAAGTCCATTTATGGAATTCCAAATCTGTTCCTCCCACTATCTGTGCTCCTCTATTCTGTATCAGCTTGGTGAGGAGGTAGGTGAAACTGTTGGGGAAAAAAACCACTTAAATTTAAAGCAGAGTAACTGTTCCATTATAAATGATGAAGACAAACCTGTGAGGCTCCCAAAGAAATCTTTCTTTGGCTTCCAGTAACAATTTAAAATGGATAACAAATCTATGCTGTATAATCTGCTTTGAATGGATTTCCTTTGGAACGTGTACTTCTTACTGAATGACAGAACTGCAATATTTTCACACTTGCAATTGCACCCTCAAATGGCCGCAGGAAATGCAGCAGCTTCTGTTTTCTGTTGCTTCTGTTTGTTAATGCTTCAAGGTGTTGCTCTGGATTTGTACCCAGCTGTCATGATCTTAGAAAGAGAATGTTCTAAAAATAGGAGTAAAAAAGCCAGAGAGCTCCTCCTTGCAGCAGACACGGGCAACATTGGATCTTAATTGTTTTTGCAAAGCATTCTAATGGGGAGAGGCAGATATCAATAATGGAAACTTCAGAAGGTGTGTGGCTGCTTCGTACCTTAGGCTGGATTCAGGAAGGGCCGTGTTACACAGAGCAAAGTCAAGAGTTTGAATCAAGAAAGTATGAGCTGCCCAGAAAGTCAGGGCCCACACTGCTCATGTGTATCAGGGGAAGGTGAGAATCAGGCCCATCTGCTGATAGAAATGCAAGTTACAGCTTTAGCAGCCAAAGGATATGCAAATAAATGGCTTCTATGTATTGGAGAGCATTAAGCATGAAGTTAGTGTTTCATACAGGTGTTTGAAGGCAATGTAGGACTCCAGAGCTTAGTGTTTGAATTGCAACTTGAATTCCCTTATTTGCTGTTATTTAGACTGCTCTGAAGTAGTAATGAGAAGAAAAAAATGAAAGAAAATGTTGTTTGACGGGGACTGTGGTAGGGCTTTCTTGACAGATTTGAAATGGCTTGAATTCATTAAAATCCCCAGGTGAGGGGAAGATTGTATCTATTCCTCTCTTTTTAAAGCAAATTTTCCAAGAGGGATCTAAAATTGCATTTGAGGATTGGGGTGTGGTTTTTTTCCCTTCTTTCATGTGCAACCTAACAACTCCAACTTCACAGGCCTATTTAACATTTTATCCATCAAAATCAGTCCTTTGATTTGTGTTTTGGAAACTTGTTCATCTTAGGGAATTTGTCATCTTCTCAGGGTATTGAAGGTCAACCAAATGCTGCAGGTTTCATTCTTCCTTTAATATGGTCTATGTGCTGGGGTTTGACTCTTAAGCAGAGCTAATTGTTTATTTTGCAGCCTAGCAGTTCTACTGTGGGGCTCTGGGCAGGTCAATTCACTTGAGAATGGTGGGTAAATCAGCTCCTGGGAAGCTGTGCACTGCCTGGCCCCGATGCTTCAGCATGCTTGAGGTCAGCTTGGCTGTCTCCGACTGTCTAATAATATGCAGAATAATAGAATTAAGTATTCATTTTAATTGCTGATCAATAAGGTTTGTTTTCATCTAAATCTGCGTGCTAGTTTCTAAACCACTACAGTCTGTTTCATCAATGACCTTCTTGATTTTAGCTTAAGCTTTCTAGATTCTGCCGATCTTATTTTCTCGCCTGTCCCTGGGAGAGGAAGGGATGATGGCTGGAGGTTTGGCAGTCAGCGAGGGCCTGACCACCACTACAGTTCTGGACACTCAGCCTTGGAGATGTGATCAGGAATCGGCTGTTAGTTCCCAGTTTTGTATTGCAAAGACTGACCATGCTGCCAGCACTGTGTTTTATGAGTGAATTTTCATTTGGTCAAACTCCAAAGCAGCCTTAATTTTAAGGTGGAATTCTTTGTGGATGAGGCTGTGAAGAATATGGTGTTTATACTCCCATCCTACCGGCAGTACAGTAGAACAACTCCTAACGGATTTGGTAATAAAGACCTAGTTTTTCTTCACTAAAGCTGCCCTAGCAAAATTCATAAGCTGGTGATAGCTATCTCTGGCGTGGAAAATCTTTATTGAGTTTATTGACAATTTAATATATGTTGTCAAGCTTTGTTGTTTAGTTTCTGTTTGTCCAGAGACACTTGGGGCTACTTTTGCTTCCTAAGGGATTAAACTAGCAAGCACTTAGAATCAGATATTGGGAAGATGGGTGCAGGAGACCTTGTAATTTACTATGGGAAAACATAATAATGATGAACATTTCAGATGGAAATGATAGTATTTGACATACTATGTGAAATGCTTTTATATGATTTTTTCATTTTTCTTTTATTTTTAATCCTGGATAAATTAAACAAGGCTTTTGGGGAAAGCATGAGCTGGATTTTATATTGAGTTTGATAACCTCTGATTCTGCTCTCGTTTCTCTATCTGCTGGAACTTGTAGCAAACTAGCTATGTCCATGTTTAATTCTGTAATAATTATCTTTCAAATCGAGCCTTTCTCACTTGGTGTTGATATATTTGGGAGAGGGAGGGGAATGGAGAAAAAAGAGCTACTTTCATGAATACAATTGAAATTTCATATTGCTGATTTGACCCTTTCCAAGATTCAAGTGACCACTGGATCAGGTTGGAACTGAGGGGATGACTCATGACTCTGGCATAAAAACTACATTTCATTCCACATATTAGGAGTTCTCTGTTGCCCACAAGAAAGTTCTGAAAAAAAAAAAACCAAAAGAGAAATGGGTTTCAAATTTCCTCTGCTATTTTCAGTCGTCTCCTCTTTCTGGAGATGCCTTAGCAAGTGTAGGACATCTGAAAAACTTGGAACTGCAACTTTATTGTTGAGGCTCTGATGAACATTGCTTCTGTCATCAAGTTCTTGTGTTAATACTTTCAACTTAGCTGAGTAATGTTGGTATCAGCAGACTGATAAAGCCATGCCTTCCTAATTTATAATGCATTCTTAATAAAAAAAAAAAAATCTGTTTCTTCATGTATTTAATTACCTAGTGAGTATAAGAGGGAATGAAGTTAATACCACGCAGATTTCAAGCAAAACACGGCTTTCTAATGTGCTTCAGTATAGGCTATGCACAAGTAAATAGACATGATCTTTAAGCTTCAGTTACCTTGAATTACCCTATGCATATTCAAATTCAGATTGATAAATGCTGAACCAAAAGCAGACATCACATAGTTAATTGAAGTTCTTTTCATTCAGAGGCAAACTATTTTCATTGCTTTGTTTTGAGGGTGGGTTGTTTTTGATGGGGTTTTTTTCTGCTAAGGCAATGGCAAGCATTTATTTATCCAGCTCCCTCCACATTTTCCACGATCTTCTTCTTTCCCGCTGCCCTCCATACTCTTGCAAACCCTGCTGGGGCACTCGGGCTCTCCATTGCAGGCAGTCTGGAGCTGCCATGCAAACCCATCTCTCAAGGAGTCCCCAGGTCTCAGGTGCAACATCAAGAAAATGACACAGTAATGTGTAGAAAACGTGAACTTTATTCACTTGACTACTTCTAAAATCTACACTACAACGTTACTTGAAGACTATGGGGTAAGAATCTTAAGCCTAAAATACTTCAATACTTCAACTGTTTAGAACTGAACACTAAGGGAAAGGTCAACTTCTTGGGGGAAACGTGGTGGGGAATCCTACAACTAACAATAGGGGTGTGGCTAACTTCTAAGATGGGGAACGTCGCAGTGCCTGGGCTGGGCACTGGTCACACATTCCCCGTAAGGTTCTGAATTCGGAGTGCCACGCTGGAGGTCAGAGCTGCGGGGAGGTGCGGAGTCTCCTGCCAATGCCCTCTTTTGCCGCCGTCTTGGTTGTTGGTCTCGGCTGAGAGCGAAGGCACAACCGCATCAAGTCACGGTTGTGCCTCAGCAGCTGCATCAACTTCTTTGGACAGCCGTGTCTTCGATGACGGCGGGGCCCTGCACGGCCTGAAGGGCTCCGGAGATTCCGCTGCAAGGCAAAGCGCAGGGATCCCCATGGAAGAGGCAGAGGGGCAGAGCGGGGCCGGCACCCACAAAGTGGGGCTGCCTTTGGCCTCGGAGACAGAGACTCGGGCTCAGTTGGGCTGGGCTGCCCCGGGGAAGAGGCTGCAGCAGGCAGAGCTCTGGCCGCCTCTGCTTGGTGCTGTCCATGGGGCTCAGCCCCTGGGCCGGATTCCCCAGCCAGGAGCTCAGGCCCCTTCTGCCGCAGGGCATTGGCCAAAGGGTGCCCAAGAGGCCCTCAAGGTCTGCCCCATCCCGCCTCCCTGACCCCCCCAGCCCCGCCTCACCTCTCCCCAGCATCTCTGAAATCTTCTCTCAAGGGCCCATCCCATGGCCATGCCTATGATGAGCACGCCGACCAGCAGGACTGCCCAGGACACCCACAGGATCTGCTCAGGGTCCGTCTCCTCCGGGTAGAAATCCTCCGGAAGGATAGGAGAGGCATCCGTGCTCTGCTCGAGTTTGCTGGAAGGGTCGAGGGGATGGGCCAAGAGCAGCAGCACGTAAAGCTGCAGCAGCGAGGAAGAGCCGTGAGCAGCCATAGAGCTCTGCCGGCAGCACAGAGGCTCTGGGCGTCTCTCTGCAAGCAGGTCTGCCTGGGCTCTGGGGCGCAGCAACAGCTGGCGACAGTTGCCAGGCACCGTGCCGTCGCCAGAGGCTGTGATGTCACAGAAGCACAGAACGCCCTGGCCTCAGAGAGCCCTGAGAGAATGTTGAGTCCAACCTGTGAGCCATGGCGGCAAGCATGGCCAGCAGAGCGGGGCCCGAGCGCTGCGGCCTGGCTTGCCTTGCCCACCTGCCACAAGGATGACTCCAGCAGCCCCCTGTCAGGCCATTGCAGGATCTAATGGCCCTTTCTGGGCACAAGTTCTTGCCAACGCCCAGCGTAAACCTCCCTTGGCACAGCTTCAAAGCCTTGTTGGCATCTGCTCTCTCTTGTCCTTGCCCATCTGGCTGGCGCTGCCGTGTTGCTCACTGGCCTGTCTGTGGGAGAAGAGGCTGTGCCAATGAGTGCTGCTCAACTTTGAGGCCATTCAAAGGAGGATTTGATTGTGCCTGCTGTGGGAAGGAAGATGCGTGCACATGGCCACTTCCCATAGGTTTTACCGCAGATTTTCATCAACAGCTGTCCTACAGAAAGTAAAGTCTGTTTTAGTGAGTATTTGAGGGGTTCCAGAACACAATGGCATCTCAGGGAAATTCTGCTGGTTCAGTTCTACTGAAGTTTTGAGATGAGTTGCAAATCCTGAAAATTTTCTCCTTGCCGAGGTGGTAATTTCACAGTTTAGATTGTGGGGATATTGATTGCTCAGTGTTGAGGACTTAATGTAACTTTCAGCAGCAGAAATTTTCAACATCCAGTGATTGTCTTTGAGACAAAAACATTTGAAATCTTTTTTTCTGTGGACAGGAATTGCTTCTGTGTTACTTCACATCATCCATTAAAAATTTGATGCCTGGAAAAAGTCCCGAGTGCTGTGTGATTTCCTTGGTCGTGTTCTTTGGAATGGCTTCCCCCCCATTTTCTGAAGCTGGCCACAGAAAGGTAATAGATGGGTGAGAAGTTGTGAAAGGCCAACTGGTGTAGATCTTTGCCTCCTGTTTCGAGGTCTGTGGTGAGCTGTGAGTCAAAGAGCTGATTTGTCTCAGCTGGTGAAAACACAATTGAACCTTTTTGCAGCAGGATGGATGGATAGAACCAAAGCACAGCATGGCTGGCACCAGCAAATGAATTAAAATGCATCCCTGGGATATGTCTATTGGATTGTTCTTCTAATATTGTGGTAGTAATTATGATGTCTGAGTACTGAACAAGCAACAAGTACTGAACACCTGATTTGTAGTCAATTTTCTATCTCTAATGTAGCAAAGAAATTTTTAAGAATTGTGTTTTTCTCTCATGGTTGAGGTATGTGTTCTTCACGGGCTGAATCTTAATATCACTTTGTTTTTGTAGAAGAGCAGTTTCAGCAGAAGATGATTTTCCTTGCCCTCCTTTTCATTTTTCTTTTCTGTATTATTGCCTGGCAGGTTAACTTTTGCAAATTGTGTGCTGCAAAATGTTGCTACTAAGGATGGTTGGTGTCAAAAGAGGTTCTTTTCTCGCTTGAATTCATTAAAATCCCCAGGTGAGGGGAAGATTGTATCTATTCCTCTCTTTTTAAAGCAAATTTTCCAAGAGGGATCTAAAATTGCATTTGAGGGTTGGGGTGTGGTTTTTTTCCCTTCTTTCATGTGCAACCTAACAACTCCAACTTCACAGGCCTATTTAACATTTGATCCATCAAAATCAGTCCTTTGATTTGTGTTTTGGAAACTTGTTCATCTTGGGGTATTTGTCATCTCCTCAGGGTATTGAAGGTCCATCAAATGCTGCAGGTTTCATTCTTCCTTTAATATGGTCTATGTGCTGGAGTTTGACTCTTAAGCAGAACTCGTTTTTTATTTTGCAGCCTAGCACTTCTACTGTGGGGCTCTGGGCAGGTCAATTCACTTGAGAACGATGGGTAAATCAGCTCCTGGGAAGCTGTGCACTGCCTGGCCCCGATGCTTCAGCATGCTTGAGGTCAGCTTGGCTGTCTCCGACTGTCTAATAATATGCAGAATAATAGAATTAAGTATTCATTTTAATTGCTGATCAATAAGATTTGTTTTCATCTAAATCTGCGTGCTAGTTTCTAAACCACTACAGTCTGTTTCATCAATGACCTTCTTGATTTTAGCTTAAGCTTTCTAGATTCTGCCGATCTTATTTTCTCGCCTGTCCCTGGGAGAGGAAGGGATGATGGCTGGAGGTTTGGCAGTCAGCGAGGGCCTGGCCACCACTACAGTTCTGGACACTCAGCCTTGGAGATGTGATCAGGAATCTGCTCTTAGTTCCCAGTTTTGTATTGCAAAGACTGACCATGCTGCCAGCACTGTGTTTTATGAGTGAATTTTCATTTGGTCAAACTCCAAAGCAGCCTTAATTTTAAGGTGGAATTCTTTGTGGATGAGGCTGTGAAGAATATGGTGTTTATACTCCCATCCTACCGGCAGTACAGTAGAACAACTCCTAACGGATTTGGTAATAAAGACCTAGTTTTTCTTCACTAAAGCTGCCCTAGCAAAATTCATAAGCTGGTGATAGCTATCTCTGGCGTGGAAAATCTTTATTGAGTTTATTGACAATTTAATATATGTTGTCAAGCTTTGTTGTTTAGTTTCTGTTTGTCCAGAGACACTTGGGGCTACTTTTGCTTCCTAAGAGATTAAACTAGCAAGCACTTAGAATCAGATATTGGGAAGATGGGTGCAGGAGACCTTGTAATTTACTATGGGAAAACATAATAATGATGAACATTTCAGATGGAAATGATAGTATTTGACATACTATGTGAAATGCTTTTATATGATTTTTTCATTTTTCTTTTATTTTTAATCCTGGATAAATTAAACAAGGCTTTTGGGGAAAGCATGAGCTGGATTTTATATTGAGTTTGATAACCTCTGATTCTGCTCTCGTTTCTCTATCTGCTGGAACTTGTAGCAAACTAGCTATGTCCATGTTTAATTCTGTAATAATTATCTTTCAAATCGAGCCTTTCTCACTTGGTGTTGATATATTTGGGAGAGGGAGGGGAATGGAGAAAAAAGAGCTACTTTCATGAATACAATTGAAATTTCATATTGCTGATTTGACCCTTTCCAAGATTCAAGTGACCATTGGATCAGGTTGGAACTGAGGGGATGACTCATGACTGGCATAAAAACTACATTTCATTCCACATATTAGGAGTTCTCTGTTGCCCACAAGAAAGTTCTGAAAAAAAAAAAAAACCAAAAGAGAAATGGGTTTCAAATTTCCTCTGCTATTTTCAGTCGTCTCCTCTTTCTGGAGATGCCTTAGCAAGTGTAGGACATCTGAAAAACTTGGAACTGCAACTTTATTGTTGAGGCTCTGATGAACATTGCTTCTGTCATCAAGTTCTTGTGTTAATACTTTCAACTTAGCTGAGTAATGTTGGTATTAGCAGACACTGATAAAGCCATGCCTTCCTAATTTATAATGCATTCTTAATAAAAAAAAAAAAAATCTGTTTCTTCATGTATTTAATTACCTAGTGAGTATAAGAGGGAATGAAGTTAATACCGCGCAGATTTCAAGCAAAACACGGCTTTCTAATGTGCTTCAGTATAGGCTATGCACAAGTAAATAGACATGATCTTTAAGCTTCAGTTACCTTGAATTACCCTATGCATATTCAAATTCAGATTGATGAATGCTGAACCAAAAGCAGACATCATATAGTTAATAGAAGTTCTTTTCATTCAGAGGCAAACTATTTTCATTGCTTTGTTTTGAGGGTGGGTTGTTTTTGATGGGGTTTTTTTCTGCTAAGGCAATGGCAAGCATTTATTTATCCAGCTCCCTCCACATTTTCCACCATCGTTATTGCCAGTGACCCCTGCAGTGATAAGTGGTCAATGACCCTCAGCCAGGGTGAGCTGCAGGAGCCTTACAGACGTGCCTGTTCTTTCTCACAGTGGTAGAACAAGTGCAAGAGCACACTGGCATTTTGCTAAAAGCTACTATTTTTCCCAACAGGTTCTTCTACAGGCAGAATCAAATGCTTTCTTCAAGAGCAACCACATATTTTCTCTGCCTGAAAGGTTGTGTTTGTTTGGGTTTTTTTCTCTTCCCTTAGGTGAGAGATAAAAAATGAAGAGGAAAGCCAGTGGAAATGCCAAAAGTACCAACTGGTAGTAATTTGGTAGGAGTGTCTCCATTTACACTTCACACTTGCTCTTTGAGAACTTGGAGCTGTATTTAAAATGGATTTTGCTAGGTGGTCTGCTGCTGATGATCTGCATTTCTTCTTCCATTTCTTTGCTGTGCTTGTTTGCTATTGCTGCTGAATGTCCCCAAAAAGTAAAGTGGTGTGGAAGAGTTGAGTTTCTGAACCAGCTTCTGAAATTCTAAAGCTGATCTGTAAGTTTTATTCCTATGGGATTTTTAAAAGTAGATATGTCATCAAAGTTAACTTTCTTCAGAAAGCAACAAGATTGTCGTCCTTCCACTGATACTCTTTTTATTTAACAGAGGTATTTGATGGTGCTGTAAAGGAGCAAGATGCAGAATGAATTTGAGAGAAGTCATTGAAACTGGGAGCACAGATGGTTGATTCCTACAAATCAAAAAACGGATGTTTTGTAGGCAAATGAAATCTAATCCTATTTGGAGGGTCAACAGGATAAATAGAAAGAACTAAATACAGATCTATATAGATAAACTCCCCCCAGAAATCTATGAAGCAGGACTGATAGATGCCATAGCCCAGGCAGCCTGTGGATCTAATTGCCTGCCTGAATTCAGCCCTTGCCTGGATCCCAGGGGAGACGTCTCTGCATTTCTCTCCCAGCATTCCAGGGATGATCCTGCTCCTTTCATGGTGCCCCAGAGTCCTGCGAGCCCCCCGTCCTGGGGCCATCCTGATGCCTGCCGGGGCCTTTAGGGTCCCCCCTGACGTGCAGACAGGGTTTGACTCCAAGCTTCCTTGGAAGGTGGAGGCAAGTGAATATTGGCCACCTTCTTCTTTCCCGCTGCCCTCCATACTCTTGCAAACCCTGCTGGGGCACTCGGGCTCTCCATTGCAGGCAGTCTGGAGCTGCCATGCAAACCCATCTCTCAAGGAGTCCCCAGGTCTCAGGTGCAACATCAAGAAAATGACACAGCAATGTGTAGAAAACGTGAACTTTATTCACTTGACTACTTCTAAAATCTACACTACAACGTTACTTGAAGACTATGGGGTAAGAATCTTAAGCCTAAAATACTTCAATACTTCAACTGTTTAGAACTGAACACTAAGGGAAAGGTCAACTTCTTGGGGGAAACGTGGTGGGGAATCCTACAACTAACAATAGGGGTGTGGCTAACTTCTAAGATGGGGAACGTCGCAGTGCCTGGGCTGGGCACTGGTCACACATTCCCCGTAAGGTTCTGAATTCGGAGTGCCACGCTGGAGGTCAGAGCTGCGGGGAGGTGCGGAGTCTCCTGCCAATGCCCTCTTTTGCCGCCGTCTTGGTTGTTGGTCTCGGCTGAGAGCGAAGGCACAACCGCATCAAGTCACGGTTGTGCCTCAGCAGCTGCATCAACTTCTTTGGACAGCCATGTCTTCGATGACGGCGGGGCCCTGCACGGCCTGAAGGGCTCCGGAGATTCCGCTGCAAGGCAAAGCGCAGGGATCCCCATGGAAGAGGCAGAGGGGCAGAGCGGGGCCGGCACCCACAAAGTGGGGCTGCCTTTGGCCTCGGAGACAGAGACTCGGGCTCAGTTGGGCTGGGCTGCCCCGGGGAAGAGGCTGCAGCAGGCAGAGCTCTGGCCGCCTCTGCTTGGTGCTGTCCATGGGGCTCAGCCCCTGGGCCGGATTCCCCAGCCAGGAGCTCAGGCCCCTTCTGCCGCAGGGCATTGGCCAAAGGGTGCCCAAGAGGCCCTCAAGGTCTGCCCCATCCCGCCTCCCTGACCCCCCCAGCCCCGCCTCACCTCTCCCCAGCATCTCTGAAATCTTCTCTCAAGGGCCCATCCCATGGCCATGCCTATGATGAGCACGCCAACCAGCAGGACTGCCCAGGACACCCACAGGATCTGCTCAGGGTCCGTCTCCTCCGGGTAGAAATCCTCCGGAAGGATAGGAGAGGCATCCGTGCTCCGCTCGAGTTTGCTGGAAGGGTCGAGGGGATGGGCCAAGAGCAGCAGCACGTAAAGCTGCAGCAGCGAGGAAGAGCCGTGAGCAGCCATAGAGCTCTGCCGGCAGCACAGAGGCTCTGGGCGTCTCTCTGCAAGCAGGTCTGCCTGGGCTCTGGGGCGCAGCAACAGCTGGCGACAGTTGCCAGGCACCGTGCCGTCGCCAGAGGCTGTGATGTCACAGAAGCACAGAACGCCCTGGCCTCAGAGAGCCCTGAGAGAATGTTGAGTCCAACCTGTGAGCCATGGCGGCAAGCATGGCCAGCAGAGCGGGGCCCGAGCGCTGCGGCCTGGCTTGCCTTGCCCACCTGCCACAAGGATGACTCCAGCAGCCCCCTGTCAGGCCATTGCAGGATCTAATGGCCCTTTCTGGGCACAAGTTCTTGCCAACGCCCAGCGTAAACCTCCCTTGGCACAGCTTCAAAGCCTTGTTGGCATCTGCTCTCTCTTGTCCTTGCCCATCTGGCTGGCGCTGCCGTGTTGCTCACTGGCCTGTCTGTGGGAGAAGAGGCTGTGCCAATGAGTGCTGCTCAACTTTGAGGCCATTCAAAGGAGGATTTGATTGTGCCTGCTGTGGGAAGGAAGATGCGTGCACATGGCCACTTCCCATAGGTTTTACCGCAGATTTTCATCAACAGCTGTCCTACTGAAAGTAAAGTCTGTTTTAGTGAGTATTTGAGGGGTTCCAGAACACAATGGCATCTCAGGGAAATTCTGCTGGTTCAGTTCTACTGAAGTTTTGAGATGAGTTGCAAATCCTGAAAATTTTCTCCTTGCCGAGGTGGTAATTTCACAGTTTAGATTGTGGGGATATTGATTGCTCAGTGTTGAGGACTTAATGTAACTTTCAGCAGCGAAATTTTCAACATCCAGTGATTGTCTTTGAGACAAAAACATTTGAAATCTTTTTTTCTGTGGACAGGAATTGCTTCTGTGTTACTTCACATCATCCATTAAAAATTTGATGCCTGGAAAAAGTCCCGAGTGCTGTGTGATTTCCTTGGTCGTGTTCTTTGGAATGGCTTCCCCCCCATTTTCTGAAGCTGGCCACAGAAAGGTAATAGATGGGTGAGAAGTTATGAAAGGCCAACTGGTGTAGATCTTTGCGTCCTGTTTCGAGGTCTGTAGTGAGCTGTGAGTCAAAGAGCTGATTTGACGCTCTGGAGGTCAGAACTGAGGGGAGATGCGGAGTCTCCTCCCAATGCCCACTTTTGCCGCTGACTTGGTTCTTGGCCTCGGCTGAGAGCAGTAACGAAGGTGCAGCCGCATCAGGTCACGGTTCTGCCTCAGCAGCTGCATCAACTTCTTTGGACAGCCCTGTCCTCGGTGGAAGCGGGGCAATATAAATACAATATAAATTCCTGCTCATGCTTTCCCCAAAAGCCTCATTTAATTTATCCAGGATTAAAAATTAAAGAAAAACTAAAAAATAACTTAAAAGCATTTCACATAGTATGTCAAATACTATCATTTCCATCTGAAGTGTTCATCATTATTATGTTTTTCTGAAGTGAATTACCAAGCCTCCTGCACCCATCTTCCCAAAATCTGATTCTAACTGCTTGCTAGTTTAATCCCTTAGGAAGCAAAGGTAGCCCCAGGTGTCTCTGGATAAACAGAAACTAAACAACAAAGCTTGACAACATATATTAAATTGTCAATAAACTCAATAAAGATTTTCCACGCCAGAGATAGCTATCACCAGCTTATGAATTTTGCTAGGGCAGGTTTAGTGAAGAAAAACTAGGTCTTTATTACCAAATCAGTTAGGAGTTGTTCTACTGTACTGCCGGTAGGATGGGAGTATAAACACCATATTCTTCACAGCCTCATCCACAATGAATTCCACCTTAAAATTAAGGCTGATTTGGAGTTTGACCAAATGGAAATTCACTCATAAAACACAGTGCTGGCAGCATGGTCAGTCTTTGCAATACAAAACTGGGAACTAAGAGCAGATTCCTGATCACATCTCCAAGGCTGAGTGTCCAGAACTGTAGTGGTGGCCAGGCCCTCGCTGACTGCCAAACCTCCAGCCATCATCCCTTCCTCTCCCAGGGACAGGCGAGAAAATAAGATCGGCAGAAACTAGAAAGCAAAAATCAAGAAGGTCATTGATGAAACAGACTGTAGTGGTTTAGAAACTAGCACGCGGATTTAGATGAAAACACATCTTATTGATCAGCAACTAAAATGAATACTTAATTCTATTATTCTGCATATTATTAGACAGTCGGAGACAGCCAAGCTGACCTCAAGCATGCTGAAGCATCGGGGCCAGGCAGTGCACAGCTTCCCAGGAGCTGATTTACCCATCGTTCTCAAGTGAATTGACCTGCCCACAGCCCCACAGTAGAACTGCTAGGCTGCAAAATAAACAAATAGCTCTGCTTAAGAGTCAAACTCCAGCACATAGACCATATTAAAGGAAGAATGAAACCTGCAGCATTTGGTTGACCTTCAATGCCCTGAGAAGATGACAAATTCCCCAAGATGAACAAGTTCCCAAAACACAAATCAAAGGACTGATTTTGATGGATCAAATGTTAAATAGGCCTGTGAAATTGGAGTTTTGATGGATTTTTCTGAGATTGTGTGGAAAGTTGACAAGATTTTGCGGGATGTTTCTGGAATTTGGTAGGGTTTGGAGAAGATTTCTGTAATTTTGTGGGACGTTTCTGGAATTTTGTGTGATTTTGTGGAATTTTGTGGGATATTGAATTTACTTGAAGAATTTTGATGGATTTTTCCGAGATTGTGGGTAAACTTGACACGATTTTGTTGCATATTCCTGGAATTTGGTAGGGTTTTGAGAAGATTTCAGGAATTTTGTCGGATTTTTCTGCAATTTTGTGGAATTTTTGTTTAATTTTGAAGAGACATGAAGAATTTTGAGTGATTTTTCCTAGATTGTGTTGAAAAGTTTTCTCGTTTCTGTAGGAAGTTTCTGGAATTTGGTAGGGTTTTGAGAAGATTTCGGGGATTTTGTGGGATGTTTCTGGAATTATTTGGGAATTTTGAGGAGACCTGAAGAATTTTGATGGATTTTTCCGAGATTGTGTGGAAAGTTTTCAAGATTTTGTGGGATATTTCTACAATTTGGTATGGTTTTGAGAAGATTTTGGGAATTTTTGAGGGATTTTTCCAGAATTTCTTTGGGTTTTTTTAGAATTTTGAGGGATTTTTGAGGAGACATGAAGAGTTTTGACGGATTGTTCGTAGATTGTGTGGAAATTTCTCAAGATTTTGTGGGATGTTACTGAAATTTCGAAGAGTTTTGAGAAGATTTCACGAAGTTTGTGGGATATTTCAGGAATTTTGCGGGAATTTTGTGGAATATTTTTTGGGGATATTGAGGAGATATGAAGAATTTTGAGGGATTTTTCCTAAATTGTGTGGAAAGGTGTCCAAATTTTGTGGAATGTTTTTGGAATTTGGTAGGGTTCTGAGAAGATTTTGGGAATTTTGTGGGAAGTTTCAAGAATTTTGTGGGAATTTTTTGGAATTTTGAGGGATATTGAGGACACGTGAAGAATTTTGAGGGATATTTCCAAGAGAGTGTGAAAAGTTCTCAAGATTTTGTGGGATGTTTCTGGAATTTGGTAGAGTTTTGAGAAGATTTAGAGGAATTTGTGGGATGTTTCTAGAATTTTTTGAGATATTGAGGAGACATGAATAATTTTGAGGGATTTTTCCAAGATTGTGTGGACAGTTATCGAGATTTTGTGGGATGTTACTAGAATTTCGAAGGGTTTTCAGAAGAGTTTTCGAATTTTGTTGGATGTTTCTGGAGTTTTGTACAGTTTTGAGAGGATTTTGGGGATTTTGTGTGATTTTTCTGGATTTTTTGGGATTTTGAGGAGACAAGAAGAATTTTGATGGATTTTTCCTAGATTGTGTGGAAAGTTCTCAAGATTTTGTGGGCTATTACGGGAATTTCAAAGGGTTTTGAGTAGATTTAGAGAATTTTGTGGGATGTTTCTAAAATTTGGTAGAGTTTGGAGAAGATTTCGGGGATTTTATGGGGTGTTTTTGGAATTTTTTAGGTATTGTGGAGACATGAAGAATTTTGATGGATTTTTACAAGATTGTGTGGAAAGTTGTCAAGATTTTGTGGGATGTTTCTGGAAGCTGGTAGGGTTTTGAGAAGATTTTGGGAATTTTTTGGGAATTTTGTAAAATTTTGGGGGATATTGATTAGACATGAAGAATTTTGATGGATTTTCCCTAGTTTGTGTGGAAAGTTGTCAAGATTTTGTGGGATGTTTCTGGAATTTTGTGGGATATTGAGGAGAAATGAGGAATTTTGATGGATTTTTCAAAGAGAGTATGGAAAGTTATCGCGATTTTTTTGGGGATGTTTCTGGAATTTGGTAGGGTTTTGAGAAGGTTTTTGGAATTTTGTGGGATATTGAGGAGACATGAAGAATTTTGAGGGTATTTTCGGATATTTTGTGGAAAGTCCTCAAGATTTTGTAGGATGTTTCTGGAATTTGGAAAAGTTTTGAGAAGATGTCTCGAATTTTGTGGGATGTTTCTGGAATTTTGTGAAATTTTGTGGAGTTTTGAGGGATAATGATGAGACATGAAGAATTTTGATTGATTTTTCCTAGATTGTGGGGAAAGTTGTCAAGGTTTTGCGGGATGTTACTGGAATTTCGAAGGGTTTTGAGAAAATTTTGGGAATTTTGTGGGATGTTTCGGGAATTTTGTGGAATTTTTTTGGATATGGAGGGGACATAATGAATTTTGTGAGATTTTTCCTAGATTGTGTGAAAGTTGTAGAGATTTTGTGGGATGTTTCTAGAATTTGGTAGGGTTTTGAGACGATTCATAGAATTTTGTGGGATGTTTCTGGAATTTTGTGGGATCTTTGTGGAATTTTGAGGGATTTTGAGGAGACATGAAGAATTTTGATGGATTTTTCCTAGACTGTGTGGAAAATTGTCAAGATTTTGTGGGATGTTTCTGGAATTTTGTGGGACTTTTGTGGAATTTTAAGGCATCTTGATGGATTTTTCCTAGATTGTGTGGAAAGTTGTCAAGATTTTGAGGGACGTTTCTGGAATTTTGTGGGATAACGAGGAGAAATAAGGAATTTTGATGGATTTTTCAAAGAGAGTATGGAAAGTTTTCGAGATTTTTTTTGGGATGTTTCTGGAATTTGGTAGGGTTTTGAGAAGGTTTTTGGAATTTTGTGGGATATTGAGGAGACATGAAGAATTTTGAGGGTATTT
Organism: Cyanistes caeruleus; assembly: GCF_971803275.1. Classification (NCBI taxonomy): domain Eukaryota; kingdom Metazoa; phylum Chordata; class Aves; order Passeriformes; family Paridae; genus Cyanistes; species Cyanistes caeruleus. Next base: position 287,370 of record NW_028255925.1, on the reverse strand, counting down.
TCGGATATTTTGTGGAAAGTTCTCAAGATTTTGTGGGATGTTTCTGGAATTTCGAAAAGTTTTGAGAAGATTTCTCGAATTTTGTGGGATGTTTCTGGAATTTGTTAGGGTTTTGAGAAGATTTTGGGAATTTTGTGTGATGTTTCTGGAATTTTTTAGGTATTGTGGAGACATGAAGAATTTTGATGGATTTTTACAAGATTGTGTGGAAAGTTGTCAAGATTTTGAGGGATGTTTCTGGAATTTTGTGGGATATTGAGGAGAAATGAGGAATTTTGATGGATTTTTCAAAGAGAGTATGGAAAGTTATCAAGATTTTTTTGGGGATGTTTCTGGAATTTGGTAGGGTTTTGAGAAGGTTTTTGGAATTTTGTGGGATATTGAGGAGACATGAAGAATTTTGAGGGTATTTTCGGATATTTTGTGGAAAGTTCTCAAGATTTTGTAGGATGTTTCTGGAATTTGGAAAAGTTTTGAGAAGATGTCTCGAATTTTGTGGGATGTTTCTGGAATTTTGTGAAATTTTGTGGAGTTTTGAGGGATAATGATGAGACATGAAGAATTTTGATTGATTTTTCCTAGATTGTGGGGAAAGTTGTCAAGGTTTTGCGGGATGTTACTGGAATTTCGAAGGGTTTTGAGAAAATTTTGGGAATTTTGTGGGATGTTTCGGGAATTTTGTGGAATTTTTTTGGATATGGAGGGGACATAATGAATTTTGTGAGATTTTTCCTAGATTGTGTGAAAGTTGTAGAGATTTTGTGGGATGTTTCTAGAATTTGGTAGGGTTTTGAGACGATTCATAGAATTTTGTGGGATGTTTCTGGAATTTTGTGGGATCTTTGTGGAATTTTGAGGGATTTTGAGGAGACATGAAGAATTTTGATGGATTTTTCCTAGACTGTGTGCCAAATTGTCAAGATTTTGTGGGATGTTTCTGGAATTTTGTGTAATTTTGTGGAATTTTAAGGCATCTTGATGGATTTTTCCTAGATTGTGTGGAAAGTTGTCAAGATTTTGAGGGATGTTTCTGGAATTTTGTGGGATAACGAGGAGAAATGAGGAATTTTGATGGATTTTTCAAAGAGAGTATGGAAAGTTTTCGAGATTTTTTTTGGGATGTTTCTGGAATTTGGTAGGGTTTTGAGAAGGTTTTTGGAATTTTGTGGGATATTGAGGAGACATGAAGAATTTTGAGGGTATTTTCGGATATTTTGTGGAAAGTTCTCAAGATTTTGTAGGATGTTTCTGGAATTTCGAAAAGTTTTGAGAAGATTTCTCGAATTTTGTGGGATGTTTCTGGAATTTTGTGGGAATTTTGAGAAGATTTTGGGAATTTTGTGTGATGTTTCTGGAATTTTGAGGGATTTTTGTGGAATTTTGTGGGATTGTCTGTAGATATGAAGAATTTTGATGGATTTTTCCTAGATTTTGTGGATAGTTGTTAAGATTTTGTGGGATGTTTCTTGAATTTGGTAGTGTTTTGAGAAAATTCCGGGAATTTTGTGGGATCTTTCTGGAATTTCATGTAATTTTTCTGAAATTTTGAGGGATTTTGGGGAGACATGAAAAATTTTGAGGGATATTTCCGAGATTATGTGGAAAGTTCTCAAGATTTTGTGGGATGTTTCTAGAATATGGTAGGGGTTTGAGAAGATTTAGAGAATTTTGTGGGATGTTTCTGGAATTTTTTGAGATATTGAGGAGACATGAAGAATTTTGAGGGATTTTTCCGAGATTGTGTGGACAGTTATAGAGATTTTGTGGGATGTTACTAGAATTTCGAAGGGTTTTGAGAAGAGTTTTGGAATTTTGTTGGATGTTTCTGGAGTTTGGTACGGTTTTGAGAAGATTTTGGGAATTTTGTGTGATTTTTGTGGAATTTGGGGGATTTTGAGGAGACAAGAAGAATTTTGATGAATTTTTCCTAGATTGTGTGGAAAGATCTCAAGATTTTGTGGGCTATTACGGGAATTTCAAAGGGTTTTGAGAAGATTTAGAGAATTTTGTGGGATGTTTCTAAAATTTGGTAGGGTTTTGAGAAGATTTTGAGAATTTAGGGGGATGTTTTAGGAATTTTGTGGGATATTGAGGAGACATGAACAATTTTGACGGATTTTTACTAGATTGTGTGGAAAGTTGTCGAGATTTTGTGGGATGTTTCTGGAATTTGTTAGGGTTTCGAGAGGATTTTGTGAATTGTGTGGGATGTTTCGGGAATTTTGTGGAATTTTTTTGGATATGGAGAAGACATAATGAATTTTGTGAGATTTTTCCAAGATTGTATGGAAAGTTGGAGAGATTTTGTGGGATGTTTCTGGAATTTTGTGTTATTTTTGTGGGATTTTAAGGCATTTTGATGGATTTTTCCTAGATTGTGTGGAAAGTTGTTGAGATTTTGTGGGATGTTTCTGGAATTTCGAAGAGTTTTGAGAAAATTTTGGGAATTTTGTGGGATGTTTCTGGAATTTTGTTGCATTTTCACAAGGTTTATCGCAATTTGTGGGATGTTTGAGAAATTTTGTGGGATTTTCGTGGGTATTTGAAAAAATTTTAATAATTTTGCAAGATTTTCCTGGAATTTAGTGGCATTTCTTTGCAAAGTTCTGGGATACTGAGGAGACTTGAACAATTTTGAGGGATTTTTCTTATTTTGTGTCAATTTGTGGAGATTTTGTGGGTGTTCCTGGAATTCGGTGGGATTTCTGTAGAATTTTGTGAAATATTGACATGACTTGATGAATTTGGATGCATTTTTCCTAATTTGTGGGGGAAGTTGTCAAGATTTTGTGGGATGTATCTGGAATTTTGAGGGATTTTTGTGGAATTTTGAGGAATTTTGAGGCGACCTGAAGAATTTTGAGGGATTTTTCCGAGATTATGTGGAAAGTTCTCAAGATTTTGTGGGATGTTTCTAGAATATGGTAGGGTTTTGAGAAGATTTCGGGAATTTTGTTGGATGTTTCTGGAATTAGGTGGGATGTTTCTGGAATTATGTTGGATTTTTTTGGAATTTTGAGGAATTTTAAGGTGACAAGAAGAATTTTGAGGGATTTTTCTAAGATTATGTGGAAAGTTGTCAAGATTTTGTAGGATGTTTCTGGAATTGGGAAATGTTTTGAGAAGATGTCTCGAATTTTGTGGGATGTTTCTGGAATTTTGTGGAGTTTTGAGAGATAATGATGAGACATGAAGAATTTTGATTGATTTTTCCTAGATTGTGTGGAAAGTTGTCAAGGGTTTGCGGGATGTTACTGGAATTTCGAAGGGTTTTGAGAAAATTTTGGGAATTTTGTGGGATGTTTCGGGAATTTTGTGGAATTTTTTTGGATATGGAGGGGACATAATGAATTTTGTGAGATTTTTCCTAGATTGTGTGGAAAGTTGTCGAGATTTTGTGGGATGTTTATTTAATATGGTAGGGTTTTGAGACGATTCATAGAATTTTGTGGGATGTTTCTGGAATTTTGTGGGATCTTTGTGGAATTTTGAGGGATTTTGAGGAGACATGAAGAATTTTGATGGATTTTTCCTAGACTGTGTGCCAAATTGTCAAGATTTTGTGGGATGTTTCTGGAATTTTGTGTAATTTTGTGGAATTTTAAGGCATCTTGATGGATTTTTCCTAGATTGTGTGGAAAGTTGTCAAGATTTTGAGGGATGTTTCTGGAATTTTGTGGGATATTGAGGAGAAATGAGGAATTTTGATGGATTTTTCAAAGAGAGTATGGAAAGTTTTCGAGATATTTTTTGGGATGTTTCTCGAATCTGGTAGGGTTTTGAGAAGGTTTTTGGAATTTTGTGGGATATTGAGGAGACATGAAGAATTTTGAGGGTTTTTTCCGATATTTTGTGGAAAGTTGTCAAGATTTTGTAGGATGTTTCTGGAATTTCGAAAAGTTTTGAGAAGATTTCTCGAGTTTTGTTGGATGTTTCGGGAATTTGGAAGGGTTCTGAGAAGATTTTGGGAATTTTGTGCAATATTTCTGGAATTTGGTAGGGTTTTGAGAAGATTTTGGGAATTTTGTGCAATGTTTCTGGAATTTTGAGGGATTTTTGTGGAATTTTGTGGGATTGTCAGTAGACATGATGAATTTTGATGGATTTTTCCTAGATTGTGTGGATAGTTGTTAAGATTTTGTGGGATGTTTCTTGAATTTGGTAGCGTTTTGAGAAAATTTCGGGGATTTTGTGGGATGTTTCTGGAATTTTTTGAAATATTGAGGAGACATGAAGAATTTTGAGGGATTTTTCCGAGATTGTGTGGACAGTTATCGAGATTTTGTGGGATGTTTCGGGAATTTCGAAGGGTTTTGAGAAGAGTTTTGGAATTTTGTTGGATGTTTCTGGAGTTTGGTACGGTTTTGAGAATATTTTGGGAATTTTGTGTGATTTTTGTGGATTTTGTGGGATTTTGAGGAGACAAGAAGAATTTTGATGGATTTTTCCTAGATTGTGTGGAAAGTTCTCAAGATTTTGTGGGCTATTACGGGAATTTCGAAGGGTTTTGAGTAGATTTAGAGAATTTTGTGGGATGTTTCTAAAATTTGGTAGGGTTTTGAGAAGATTTTGAGAATTTAGGGGGATGTTTTAAAAATTTTGTGGGATATTGAGGAGACATGAAGAATTTTAATGGAGTTTTACAAGATTGTGTGGAAAGTTGTCGAGATTTTGTGGGATGTTTCTGGAATTTGTTAGGGTTTCGAGAGGATTTTGTGAATTGTGTGGACTGTTTCGGGAATTTTGTGGAATTTTTTTGGATATGGAGTAGACATAATGAATTTTGTGAGATTTTTCCTAGATTGTGTGGAAAGTTGTAGAGATTTTGTGGGATGTTTATTTAATATGTTAGGGTTTTGAGAAGATTCATAGAATTTTGTGGGATGTTTCTGGAATTTTGTGGGATCTTTGTGGAATTTTGAGGGATTTTGAGGAGACATGAAGAATTTTGATGGATTTTTCCTAGACTGTGTGCCAAATTGTCAAGATGTTGTGGGCTATTACGGGAATTTCGAAGGGTTTTGAGAAGATTTAGAGAATTTTGTGGGATATTTCTAAAATTTGGTAGGGTTTTGAGAAGATTTGTGGAATTTTGTGGGATGTTTCTGGAATTTGGTAGGGGTTTGAGAAGATTTCGGGGATTTTATGGGGTGTTTTTGGAATTTTTTTAGGTATTGTGGAGACATGAAGAATTTTGATGCATTTTTACTAGATTGTGTGGAAAGTTGTCAAGATTTTGCGGGATGTTTCTGGAAGCTGGTAGGGTTTTGAGAAGATTTTGAGAATTTAGGGGGATGTTTTAGGAATTTTGTGGGATATTGAGGAGACATGAAGAATATTGACGGATTTTTACTAGATTGTGTGGAAAGTTGTCAAGATTTTGTGGGATGTTTCTGGAATTTTGTGGGACTTTTGTGGAATTTTAAGGCATCTTGATGGATTTTTCCTAGATTGTGTGGAAAGTTGTCAAGATTTTGAGGGATGTTTCTGGAATTTTGTGGGATATTGAGGAGAAATGAGGAATTTTGATGGATTTTTCAAAGAGAGTATGGAAAGTTATCGAGATTTTTTTTGGGATGTTTCTGGAATTTGGTAGGGTTTTGAGAAGGTTTTTGGAATTTTGTGGGATATTGAGAAGACATGAAGAATTTTGAGGGTTTTTTCCGATATTTTGTGGAAAGTTCTCAAGATTTTGTAGGATGTTTCTGGAATTTTGAAAAGTTTTGAGAAGATTTCTCGAATTTTGTGGGATGTTTCTGGAATTTTGTGGGAATTTTGAGAAGATTTTGGGAATTTTGTGCAATGTTTCTGGAATTTGGTAGGGTTTTGAGAAGATTTTGGGAATTTTGTGCAATGTTTCTGGAATTTTGAGGGATTTTTGTGGAATTTTGTGGGATTGTCAGTAGACATGAAGAATTTTGATGGATTTTTCCTAGACTGTGGGGAAAGTTGTCAAGATTATGTGGGATGTTTCTTGAATTTGGTAGCGTTTTGAGAAAATTTCGGGAATTTTGTGGGATCTTTCTGGAATTTCATGTAATTTTGTGGAATTTTGAGGGATTTTGAGGAGACATGAAAAATTTTGAGGGATTTTTCCGAGATTATGTGGAAAGTTCTCAAGATTTTGTGGGATGTTTCTAGAATATGGTAGGGTTTTGAGAAGATTTCGGGAATTTTGTTGGATGTTTCTGGAATTAGGTGGGATGTTTCTGGAATTATGTTGGATTTTTTTGGAATTTTGAGGAATTTTAAGGCGACATGAATAATTTTGAGGGATTTTTCTGAGATTATGTGGAAAGTTGTCAAGATTTTGTAGGATGTTTCTGGAATTGGGAAATGTTTTGAGAAGATGTCTCGAATTTTGTGGGATGTTTCTGGAATTTTGTGGAGTTTTCAGAGATAATGATGAGAATGAAGAATTTTGATTGATTTTTCCTAGACTGTGTGGAAAGTTGTCAAGGGTTTGCTGGATGTTACTGGAATTTCGAAGGGTTTTGAGAAAATTTTGGGAATTTTGTGGGATGTTTCGGGAATTTTGTGGAATTTTATTGGATATGGAGTAGACATAAGGAATTTTGTGAGATTTTTCCTAGACTGTGTGGAAAATTTTCAAGATTTTGAGGGATGTTTCTGGAATTTTGTGGGACTTTTGTGGAATTTTAAGGCATCTTGATGGATTTTTCCTAGATTGTGTGGAAAGTTGTCAAGATTTTGAGGGATGTTTCTGGAATTTTTTGGGATATTGAGGAGAAATGAGGAATTTTGATGGATTTTTCAAAGAGAGTATGGAAAGTTATCGAGATTTTTTTTGGGATGTTTCTGGAATTTGGTAGGGTTTTGAGAAGGTTTTTGGAATTTTGTGGGATATTGAGGAGACATGAAGAATTTTGAGGGTTTTTTCCGATATTTTGTGGAAAGTTCTCAAGATTTTGTAGGATGTTTCTGGAATTTTGAAAAGTTTTGAGAAGATTTCTCGAATTTTGTGGGATATTTCTGGAATTTGGTAGGGTTCTGAGAAGATTTTGGGAATTTTGTGCAATGTTTCTGGAATTTGGTAGGGTTTTGAGAAGATTTTGGGAATTTTGTGCAATGTTTCTGGAATTTTGAGGGATTTTTGTGGAATTTTGTGGGATTGTCAGTAGACATGATGAATTTTGATGGATTTTTCCTAGATTGTGTGGATAGTTGTTAAGATTTTGTGGGATGTTTCTTGAATTTGGTAGTGTTTTGAGAAAATTTCGGGGATTTTGTGGGATCTTTCTGGAATTTTTTGAAATATTGAGGAGACATGAAGAATTTTGAGGGATTTTTCCGAGATTGTGTGGACAGTTATCGAGATTTTGTGGGATGTTACTGGAATTTCGAAGGGTTTTGAGAAGAGTTTTGGAATTTTGTTGGATGTTTCTGGAGTTTGGTACGGTTTTGAGAAGATTTTGGGAATTTTGTGTGATTTTTGTGGATTTTGTGGGATTTTGAGGAGACAAGAAGAATTTTGATGGATTTTTCCTAGATTGTGTGGAAAGTTCTCAAGATTTTGTGGGCTATTACGGGAATTTCGAAGGGTTTTGAGTAGATTTAGAGAATTTTGTGGGATGTTTCTAAAATTTGGTAGGGTTTTGAGAAGATTTTGAGAATTTAGGGGGATGTTTTAGGAATTTTGTGGGATATTGAGGAGACATGAAGAATTTTGACGGATTTTTACTAGATTGTGTGGAAAGTTGTCGAGATTTTGTGGGATGTTTCTGGAATTTGTTAGGGTTTCGAGAGGATTTTGTGAATTGTGTGGACTGTTTCGGGAATTTTGTGGAATTTTTTTGGATATGGAGTAGACATAATGAATTTTGTGAGATTTTTCCTAGATTGTGTGGAAAGTTGTAGAGATTTTGTGGGATGTTTATTTAATATGTTAGGGTTTTGAGAAGATTCATAGAATTTTGTGGGATGTTTCTGGAATTTTGTGGGATCTTTGTGGAATTTTGAGGGATTTTGAGGAGACATGAAGAATTTTGATGGATTTTTCCTAGACTGTGTGCCAAATTGTCAAGATGTTGTGGGCTATTACGGGAATTTCGAAGGGTTTTGAGAAGATTTAGAGAATTTTGTGGGATATTTCTAAAATTTGGTAGGGTTTTGAGAAGATTTGTGGAATTTTGTGGGATGTTTCTGGAATTTGGTAGGGGTTTGAGAAGATTTCGGGGATTTTATGGGGTGTTTTTGGAATTTTTTTAGGTATTGTGGAGACATGAAGAATTTTGATGCATTTTTACTAGATTGTGTGGAAAGTCGTCAAGATTTTGCGGGATGTTACTGGAAGCTGGTAGGGTTTTGAGAAGGTTTTTGGAATTTTGTGGGATACTGAGGAGACATGAAGAATTTTGAGGGTTTTTTCCGATATTTTGTGGAAAGTTCTCAAGATTTTGTAGGATGTTTCTGGAATTTCTAAAAGTTTTGAGAGGATTTCTCGAATTTTGAGGGATGTTTCTGAAATTTGGAAGGGTTCTGAGAAGATTTTGGGAATTTTGTGGGGTCTTTCTGGAATTTCATGTAATTTTGTGGATTTTGTGGGATTTTGAGGAGACAAGAAGAATTTTGATGGATTTTTCCTAGATTATGTGGAAAGTTCTCAAGATTTTGTGGGCTATTACTGGAATTTCGAAGGGTTTTGAGAAGATTTAGAGAATTTTGTGGGATGTTTCCAAAATTTGGTAGGGGTTTGAGAAGATTTCGGGGATTTTATGGGGTGTTTTTGGAATTTTTTTAGGTATTGTGGAGACATGAAGAATTTTGATGGATTTTTACAAGATTGTGTGGAAAGTTGTCAAGATTTTGTGGGATGTTTCTGGAAGCTGGTAGGGTTTTGAGAAGATTTTGGGAATTTTTTGGGAATTTTGTAAAATTTTGGGGGATATTGACTAGACATGAAGAATTTTGATGGATTTTCCCTAGTTTGTCTGGAAAGTTGTCAAGATTTCATAGGATGTTTCTGGAATTTTGAGGGACATTGAGTTGCCTTGATAAATTTTGGTAGATTTTTACTAGAGTGTGTTGAATGTTGTCAAGATTTGCTAGGAGGTTTCCTGATATTGGTGGGGTTTTGAGAAGATTTTGGGAATTTTGTTGGATGTTTCTGGAATTATTTGGGAATTTTGAGGAGACATGAAAAATTTTGATGGATTTTTCCTAGATTGTGTGGAAAGTTGTCAAGATTTTGTGGAATGTTTCAGGAATTCTGTTGGATATTGAGATGATTTGGGGAATTCTGTGGGTTGTTTCTGGAATTTTGTGGGATATTGAGTTGGCTTGAAGAATTTTGATGGATTTTTCCTAGATTGTGTGGAAAGTTGTCGAGATTTTGTGGTATGTCTTTGGAATTTGGTAGGATTTTGAGGAGATTTTGGGAATTTTGTGAGATGTTTCTGGAATTTGGGAGGGTTTTGACATGACTTTGGGAATTTTTGAGGGATGTTTCAGGAATTTTGTGGGATATTGAGTTAAGTTGAAGAATTTTGATGGATTTTTCTGAGATTGTATGGATCATTGTCAAGATTTTGTGGGATGTTTCAGGAATTCTGTAGGGTTTTGTGACAATTTTTTAAATTTTGTTGGATGTTTCTGCAATTTTGTGGGATTTTCGTAGAATTTTGAAGGATTTTGAGGATACATGAAGAATTTTGCGGGTTTTTTCCTAGATTGTGTGGAAAGTTGTTCAAGATTTTGTAGAATGTTTCTGGAATTTTGAGGGACAATGAGTTGACTTGAAGAATATTGTGGGATTTTTCTGAGATTGTGTGGAAAGTTGTCAAGATCTTGTGAGATGTTTTAGGAATTTGGTAGGGTTTCGAGAAGATTTCAGGAATTTTTTCCGATGTATCTGGAATTATTTGGGAATTTTGAGGAGACACATTGGAATTTGAGGGATTTTTCTGAGATTGTGTGGCAAGTTGCCACGATTTTTTGGGTAGTTTCTGGAATTTGGTAGTGTTTTGAGAAGATTTTGGGAATTTTGTGGGATGTTTCTGGAATTTTTTGTGATTTTTGTAGAATTTTGTGGGATTTTGAGGAGACATGAAGAATTTTGATGGATATTTCCTAGATTTTGTTCAAAGTTGTCAAGATTTTGTGGGATGTTTCTGGAATTTGGTCGGGTTTTGAGAAGATTTCAGTAATTATTTGGGATGTTTCTGGAATTTAGAGGGATTTTTCTTAGATTGTGCAGAAAGTTCTTGATATTTTGTGGGATGTTTCTATAATTTCATAGGATTTTTCTGCAATTTTAATGCATATTGAGTTGTCTTGAGGAATTTTGAGGGATTTTTCCTAGATTGTGGGGAAAGTTGTCAAGGTTTTTTGGGATGCTTCAGGAATTTTTTAGGGTTTTGAGAATTTTGGGGGAATTTTGCGGGATGTTTCTTGAATTTTGTGGGATTTTTGTGGATTTTGAGGGATTTTGAGGAGATATGAAGAATTTTGATGAATTTTTCCTTGATTGTGTGGAAATTTGTCAAGATTTTTTTTGATTTTTCTGAAATTTGGTAGGGTTTTGAGAAGATTTCAGGAATTTCGTGGCATATTTCTGGAATTTCTTATGTATTTGAGAGAATTTTTTTGGGCTTTTTGTTGTAATGCAGTTAGGAAAGATGGTATGACCCAAAGAATTTACCCCTAAAAATGTAGATTTGTAAGTTCTTTCCCTTATCTTGTTCTCCCCAGGTTCCCTTATTGGTTGTGTAAATTCCCACAGCCCCTTCCCCTGTCCTGAAAAAGGAGTGCCTGTCCATACCTCTTCCTCTTTCCCTTCTGCCATCTCACCCTGAAGGATCCCAAGAAATAAAGCTGCAACTGCCATCTCAGCATAGGGAAAGAGCCTCGTTTTTAGGGCCTCGTCTGGCAAGCTAAAACTACCTCCCCAGCCTCCCTGCCCGCTGCGGGGTGGACAGAGGTAACAGAGGGGCTGGGGACTGAGTTATAATAGCAGGTGGTGTGATGAGTATGTAAGGAGTTTGCTCGTAAAAACAAGAAAATAAAGGGTTAAGCAAGATATTGGCAATTGAAAAGTTCCAAGCAGAACTGGCAGAAACTCCAAGGACATCCTGTTGTTGAGCATAACTTGTATACTCATTACCTTAGCCAGATATGGGGCTTGAAGCATAACTTGTGTATCCAATATTTTAGCCAAAAATGGAGCTTGGCTTGCAGATCAAGGGCGATGCTGTGACGAAGAGGAGCATCTTCCTCCCCACGACCACCGAAAAGCAAAACACGACCACCTAGCAACAAGCCGCGCAGAAGCAGAATCAACCCGGATGACGCAGAAACCGGAACTGAAGACACTGTAAGGGCTCTGAAGTTTGGGGAGGGGGGCGCTAGCCGTTGGTGGAGCGGTGATTCCCCGGCCGCCCAGCGCTGTTTTGCTTGCTGCCGCTTGCTAAAATAAATCCAATTATTTTTATTCAACAAGGATCTTGATTTTTTTATTAATATAATCCATAACAACCACAATTCCCTTCATTAATTAATTGACCACTCTTTCTCCCTCTTTATGCTAATTAGTCCTATTTTTAGTCTTTTGATCCTAACTTTTGTCATTTTCTCAGACAGGGTAAAAGGGGCCACTTTGGGGCCCATGGAAACTTTTCTGAGGAACATTTAGGGCAGTTTTGGGTCTGGGCAGGGAATTTAGAAAGAACTTGCGGGTCTGGAGGACACTTGGGGGAGCCAGGTGTGAAGTAGCCCCACTTTGTCCCTCCTGATTAATCCTGGCTAGCTCTGTCGAGGGGAGGGCAGGGAGGCTCTTCATGACCAAGATAAAGACCAAACAGCTGCTTTTCCCTCCGGCATAACGTCAGATGTTTATTCAGGCTGGGATCCAGGAGGAAAAAAAGAGAGGGAGGAAATATTTCCCGGGTACTTTCAAACCTTGGGAGAGGGGCGGGGAGACATATAACACCAAGCAATGGGATAACATTTCAGGGACAGGGAGGGGAAGGGAAAAACACGTCACAGCTGCAGGGAGGGTTTACACAGAAACTAAAGCACACCCAGGATTGTGCACTAGCACATCTCCCCCTATTTTGTTCTATATAATTCATGAAATGAGCTTATATGACTTACTGACCTGAAGTGGCCCACCAAGTACCATTTGCAGGCTGGTGAGGGTTACTCTGGTCTGCCAGCTCTATATGGTTGACATCTGAGGTAGCTGAGATCAGCTTAATTATGCTTTTGTATAGTATCCTGCTTAAAACTCCAAACTCTGTTAGCAAAATAATGACTAGCAGTGACAGAATAGTTTTCACTACTGAAGCCCACCACCCCGAGAGTCCCCAGTTTTTAAACAGTCCATTAAACCAGTCATCTGCTTCTTGCTTGACTTGTCCAATCATGCTTTTCATCTCTTGGAGTGTGGCATGGATGTTAGGAGCTTTCGATGTCAGATTCATGCAGCAGAGACCCTCCAACTCCTGGCACTCGTGCCCGTGGAGCAATAGGAGAAAGTCTATCGCTGCACCATTTTGGAGTGTTGCCTGCCTGCTAACTTCCTCATCTTCTAGGAGGGCACTTATGGTGCTAGATGTTAAATTTGCTTGTTTTACCACCCAGCATTCTAGGTGTCTCAATTCACCTAGGGCCTTGGCTGCAGCCACCCAAAGAAGGAAAATGGATGCAGCAATTCTTTTTGATCTGGACCAATGAAAAATCTCCGAATCACAATTCTCATCTAAATTTGTAGCACTTCTCTTCTGAATTTTCCTCGTCAAATTATTTTTATTGGTCCATTCGCCAATTAATATTTGATTGGGCGCTAACAGTGATAGACGCCCTCTGGTACACAGCCCTCCGAGGAGACAGGGTGGAATTCCTGCCCATGCGCTATCCCCACAAATGAGGAACAGTCCTTTGGGGAGGCTTTTGGGACGTGTATGAGCTGAGGAGTGCACTTTTGATGTAGCTTAGGACGTGGCACCACCTTTTTGCTGTGAATTCTTCTCAATATTGTACTATATTGTGGAAGGTTTCTTTATTAATTGGAAGACTGACCCTAAAGTGTACACAGTGTAATGCTGGAGAGGAACCCAGTAGCTCTAACTCCTGGGGTTCCTGGCTTGCCTTAGGAAAATGTGGCAGCCACTCTTTGACGGGGTTTTTAAACTCTGCTTCTATTTGAGGGCTGTGGAAATTCATTACCTGCTTCAGGAGTCAGTGTATTAAAGCGATGGGTAAATTCATCATGCTGCAATGGAATTCCTACCAGGCAGGTAGACATAGGATTTTTCGCTGCTCAAGTAGATAGACATATGTTTTCTTGATGAAGTGTTTGTGCCAGGGTCACCCAGATGTCCTGGCGTGGCTGTGCGACGATCCAGGCCGCTGTCAGGCTGCTCAGTGCGAGCACGATGACAGCAGGGTTAAGGCTCATCATGGATTTGAGTGAGAGGTAGGTTATTTCTAAAAACAAGGAAACAGACATTTTTGGAAACTTATTTACTGCCAAAGCATGCAGGTCAGAGGCTAGAAAGGTTTCTTCTTGCTCTCTTTGGTGGCGTCTTCTCTTGGAAGCAACAGCCACTTGCTTCTCATCTCTTATTGCTGGGGCTGGATTCTTTGGAACAAAAGGTTTTACCCGTTTCTGAGGAATCCATCAGGGGCCTGCAGGGGTGGAGACACACGTGTAACCACGCCCCCAGGTGACAAGTTCATAGGGGCCTTTGGTTTGCCAAGTTTCAGGGTCCCTGATTAAAACTGGTGGACGCTGTGACAATTAAAACTGATCATCACTGTTAAAATGCCGAGTCACAGGAGGCTTCATGTTTTCAAATGAGCAGTTTAGGAAATTAATGGCAAACAGAGTTTTACAGGGTTTTTGTTGTGGAGACATCCACACTGCCTCGCTACCTTACCTGGCTAGGACTTGTTTGAGCGTCTGGTGTGCACACTCAATCACAGCTTGACCTGTGGAGGAGTGGGGGATGCCAGTTTTATGTTCCATTCCTCACTGCTGGACAAATTCCAGGAACTCCTTGGATTGATACGCTGGGCCATTATCTGTTTAAATTTCTTTAGGGATTCCCAATACAGAAAAGGCCTGTACTAAGTGTTGTTTGGCATGTACAGATTTTTCTCCTGCATGAGCAGAGGCATACACTGCTCCTGAGTATGTATCAATGCTCACGTGTACATACTTAAGGTGACCAAAACTGGGGATGTCAGTGATATCTGTTGGCCACACTTCACAGCTTTCAATTCCTCGGGGATTAACCCCCAGGCCTAATGATGGCACTGCCTGGAGCTGACAACTGGGACAGGTAGCCACGATGGCTTTAGCCTGACCCCATGTCAGCTGGAGCTGATGAATCAGTCCTGGCACATTTTGATGGTATCGCTGGTGACTTATCTTTGCCTGTTGGAACACATCTGGGAGACGTGCCTTTTCAGCTGGGGCAGCAAGGGAATCAGCCTCCCGGTTTCCCTCAGCGATTTCACCTGGCAATGGGGTATGCAACTCTATAAGCATCAGATAGAAAGGTTGTTCTCGATTTGAAACCAAATAAATCAGTTTTGAAAGCAATCTAAAGAGATGTTCGTTCTCAATGTCCTTGAGAACTGCCTGCTCCGCTCTGGACACCACTCCTGCTACATAGGCTGAGTCAGTAACCAAATTAATCGGTTCTGAAAACTTCTCAAAGGCTCTAATGGCCGCAGCCAGTTCAGCTATCTGGGGTGACCCCTCTACAAACTCAACATCAGCTTCCCAAAGCTGAGTCTGTGGATTTCTCCAAGTCATCACCGACTTGTGAGATGTCCCAGATGCATCAGTGAACACTGTGAGAGCTTTGAGTGGCCTTTGGCTCCTTTTCTCACAAGGAATGAGGTGGAATTCCTCATGAAACAATTTGTGTGCTGGCGCATGAACTGAAATTTGCCCACTAGAGCTGTCCAGAGCAAACTGGAGGGTAGCATTGCTCTGCAGCAGATGCTCAAACATCTCTTTGGTCAGTCTCTCAGGGGAGTTTTTGCCTTCTCCAGAGAGCCTGACTGGGAGGTGAATACACATAAAGTCACAACCTGCCAGTTCATGCAGCCTTACCCTGGCCAACTGAATCAGCTGAGCCAGCAGCTCTTGTGGCTTGGTGATAGTTTTGGGTCACTGATGGGAGAGGAAAACCCATTCTGTTATTAAGAGTGGATCTCTCTGCCCCTCGGCCCACTGGAATATTAACCCAGGTA
This sequence comes from Cyanistes caeruleus, assembly GCF_971803275.1. Taxonomy (NCBI): domain Eukaryota; kingdom Metazoa; phylum Chordata; class Aves; order Passeriformes; family Paridae; genus Cyanistes; species Cyanistes caeruleus. The sequence continues at coordinate 272,145 of NW_028255925.1, read as the reverse complement.
GGTGTGGCAATTTCCCCAGGATAATAAATTTGAAAGGCAGCTCAGGTTTGAAGCGCTGTGCCTGTCTTTCTGTCAAGGCCTTTTGTGCCTTTTCAATCACAATTTTTGCTTCTGGAGTCAGCTCCCTGGGAGACAGCAGCTCTCTCTCCCCTTTCAATAAATTGAGCAGGGGTCCCAGGTCCTCATTGGTGAGGCCTAGCCGGGGTCTGACCCAGTTTAGTGACCCGCATAGGGAATGGAGATCTGCTAGAGTTTTAGGATTACCAATAATTTCCAATTTTTGTGCAGCGACCATCCTTGCGGTAATTTCCAGGCCCAGGTATTTCCAAGGTGGCATCCTTTGAACTTTGTCTTCCTGCAATTGGAATCCAGCAGAGGTTAAAACTTTAACCACTACATCAAGGGTGTCTTGCAGCATGTTGTGTTTGGGACAGCATACCAAAACATCGTCCATGTAATGCAAAATGATGGCATCTCTCTTTTCAGCACGCACTGAGGACGGCAAAGACCCCACATATCACTGGCAGATGAAGGGGCTTGCTTTCATCCCCTGAGGTAATAACTGTCCAGTGGTACCATTTCATTGGGGCTTCTCGGTTAATTGTGGGAATGGAAAAGGCAAACCTTGGCGCATCAGCTGGGCCCAGGGGAATTTGAAAAAACCAATCTTTAATATCCAGTACTGCTAGTAGCCAATTTTGTGGTAACATAGTTGGGGATGGCATACCTGGTTGAAGAGACCCCATGTCCTCTATTTTTTTGTTTCTTTCTCTCAAATCCTGAAGGAGGTGCCATTTATCCTTCCCTGGCTTTTTTATTACAAACACCGGGGAATTCCAAGGGCTGATTGTTTCTACTATGTGTCATTTGGCCAATTATTGTTCTAAGTTTTCTAGCGCCCCAAGTTTTTGTCTGCTGAGAGGCCACTGGTTCACTCAAACTGGATTATTATCTACCCAAGTGTCTTGGGTAGATTAGGAGGTTAAATTGTATCCCCATTCATCCACCTAACCCAGACACAGGTTCTGTATTCTTAAAATTTCATCTAAGAGTAAAAGTGAGTGGAAAAGAAGCACCGAGTCTGTTATCAGAGACTGTACTTGCTCCCCCCGCATCGGGAGTTTTGACTTCCACACAGACAGACAACAAGACACAGATCGCTTTGGCTTTCCAGCTAGCCAGAGCAGAGAGGTCTTCCTGGACTGTTTTCTTTCCCCTTTTCTGAAACGAATCGAACCTGCTCTGAACTGGGGACTCGAGGGAGCACCGGGAGTTTGCACCCGTGGACTACCGGGAGCCCAGCCTGGGCAGCGGCATTTTCCAACACCAGAGAGACTGATAACAGAGCAAACACCCACAGCAAAGAGACCCTCTGAAGTTTGTCATCTCTTCTGAACGGCAAGAGGTTTTGTAATTTGATATCGTTCATTCTTGTGCCGGGTAGTGCTGTGGATGTGAAATAAACAGGTTTTTTCCATTTCACTCAGAGAAATCTCTTCCCGAACCGGTTGGAGGGTGGGAGAAAAGGGCCACGTGGGTTTGCTTCCCTGGGGGAGCCCCACTGGAGGTTTTCTCCCAAATCTGCCCTAAACCAGGACACCAAGATAACTTTTGGACCGGACACTCTACAGTGGCCTCCATCAAAAATCCAGAGGTGTCTCAGGAATTGATAATTTCACTCCCCACTGGGACATGGTGTCTCTTCCCCACAGCGGGCACTTGTAGTCAATAACAAAAGGTCGGACACTAGCTAACCTACCCTCCGGACCTTCAATCTGGACGATACCTTTAGCAATTTTAGCCAGTTTCATTCCTCCAACACCCTGTATTTTTCCTGCCATGGGTTACAGTTCCCAATGTGAGGGCCACACCTTTTCAGGTATGCTAGTCACATCTGCCCCAATATCAATTAACCCTTCTACATGGAGATGTTCTGATTTATGTGTTAAGTTCCATCCCATAATGGGTTTGTCTTCACCCACTACTTCTGTCCAGTAGACTCCTGGTGCTTTGTCATCTACTGGGATTTCTGTTGAAATAGGGATCACCTGGGCTATTACCTGCCCTTTGTCTACATAGAAAGGTGGTTGAGGGCACCTAGCTAAGAGAGTGAGGTGTGTTAGGTCTCCCTTAATTGTCATGGGAGCCACCTCAATCTCTATTGGTGAATGTGCTGTGTCTCCAATAGCAAAATACCTACTATCCAGTCCAGACGGGTCTTGTGAATTATCCTGCAAGTCTACTCCAATGACAGTCCAACGATCAGATCTGAAGCAAAAAGCTTTAGAAGTTATGTCGTGGTTTTAAACCAGTAACTAAGAAAATTACTTATTTCTTGCTGTGAGATATGGATTAGAACAAGAGCAAAACAGGCATAAAACTTAAAAGGAATAAAGAACGTTTATTCACAAACTGCAATAATAAGAACAACAGAATAAACTTCCAGAAAAACCTTTTTTATCCCCCACTACCCACTATTCCCTTGTTCACATGACCACAGAGACAAAAACTTTGGAACTTGGATGGTTAGAACAGTCCCAATTCCTGCTACAGTCTTTTCACCAGTCTTTGTAGAGAAACAGAAGTCTCTTTCTGTTAATTTATGGAGTTTCTCACTAGAAAACTACTTCTGTTATAGTTTTCTATTGCCCTGATGTCAGCTGCCCAGAACTGCTGTTATCAGAGCTCACTCCTCCCACTTCACATCACTCTGAAGTGTGTATGGGCCATGAGTCTAGGGATGGCATTTTAAGGACGAGTTATTCAAAAGCAAAAGTCTTCTTCATCTGTCTCTGTAAGCTTCACTAGAAAACAGTTTTCTCATTGCCTCTCAAGGCTTCAAATCCTCCAGCACTTCACTGTACCACAATTACTCTACTTTTTACTCAAAATTTACACTTTGAACACTTTATTCCTCCCTACATACTCTATCATGAATTAAAGGAGTTCTTTCAGGACTTTATTGTCCATCTCCATAGCTTGAACAGAAAAATATTTCGTCTTAATTAAAGCACCTCCTTATTCTCTACCTTTTCTGAAGCTTCTTTTCTTTTCTGTCACTGGTAGTTTATAAAGTCTCTTTTCATGTTGATCACTCTCTTTTTCCCTCTCTGGATAAAAAGATTAATCTGCAAGTCTCATCTGGGTAATGAAAGGGTTAAAATCTTGCCCAGGCTTTGTAGATGGTTCTGTGACTTCTGTCAGTGCAGGAGCTGGAGCTGTCATTGATAGAAGATTCCTCATGGCTGTTCTGGAAAGTGTAGTCGCCGCCTTAGCCCGCCGCAGGTTCAGAGCCTCTTTCTTTCTTCACTCGGCAGTCTCTAGTAAATTTAGTCACAGCAAAACCTGCAGCCGAGCCAGAGATTGGCTTGGCTTGGCCAGAGCCCGGGGAAAGCCCCCCGCAAGCCCCCATCTCCCGGCCGAGAGCCGCTGGGTCCAGCCCAGCCCCCGCCCGGCCACATGGCCGGGCAGAGAACGGGAGGCCTGGAGCTCTGTTACCTTTCACAGCCAGGAAACAAAGAGCCCAAGAGTGCTCTGACTTTACATCTTAAGGTAGGGTTCACAAGTTGATCTCCCTTTTCAATGCTCAAAACTGCTGTCAATTCCCAGTAATGACCGATAATTGGTCAGGAGAAAAGACTCTCATCAGCCACCAGCAACTTCAACTTCCTTAGCTCTTAAAACCACCTTAAAGGTAAAGTCACCTCATGACAAGTTACAAATCACTTACTGAATCACTTTTGCGGTTGCCAGACCTTATTAGGCAAACGTTCCTCACAATTATATTTCTGCAGCCTCTCAGCCCGCTCCCTTTCCTCCCCTTTTCCCATTAAAATAGAGTCTTTTTTCTGCTTCAGGTCTGTCATTTTTATGTCTCTGCGCTTGACAGAAAAGCGCTGAGACTTTAGTTTCTCGGTTGACTGGCTAGAGCTTCTTTCTAGTGTTTCCCTTGTTGCTGGGTTTGAGGACAGTTCCTTGCAAAATGTCCTGGCCTCTTGCACTGGAAACAGACGATGTGCTGCAGCTGTTCTGGTGACATCTGTGGCTTATTCATTCCTGCTGTCACTGCTGCCACTGTCCTTGGGTTGCCTGGTTTCTTGCCGTGTACACTGTACAAGTCTGCTTTCTGGGCACATGGCTTCAATCGTATCTGCTATGGTGGGTGGAGGGTTAATAGGTAGACTCAGAATTGCTCTACGACAAGCGTCGTTGGCATTTCTTTGGGCCATTTCTTGAAGCAGTTCTGTCTGGGCCACTGGTTCTTTAACTTGTCTCTGTATCTGTAGTCTCAGTCGTTCTACAAACTGTAAGAAACTATCAGATGGGAGCTGGTTAATATTAACATAACTGACTTGAATATCAGCTGCTATTGTATACTACAGGAGCCGCTGTTAGCATACCTTCATCTTCTCCAGGGCTGGTATTCCCTGGGTTTCTCTGCCTGCACCCCCCCACGCTGGGCTCTGGGGGCTCCATTCCCTCACCAAGCCTGTGGAGAGACCCAGTTCCTCCCCTGCAGGAGCCAGGCGGGGGCCCACAACCAGCCACGCCAGGCTCGGTAGGCTGGCACCCCCCCATCGGGAGGCAGGGCCGGGACACCCCTCTCCCTGCCCCTCTGCAGGAGCAAGGGGTGTAACTCTCTCTCTCCCTGCCCCTTCTCCCTGGGGAACAGGGGCCGGAGGGATAAGTGGATACAACACGGACTCAAAGTATCTAGACACAGGAGGCCCAAACTTGCTGGAATAATCCAAATTGCAGGTTTATTGTCAGTCGTCCATCCGGGGCAAGAAAGAGACAGAAATGCCCTGGGTCTTATCTCTTATACAAAGGGGTGGGGGTGATCGGGGGATACAGAGAGGTCACAGCCAATGGGAAGGGGGAAGGGAGAAGGTTCTCAGGTAGTAACTAACATTACACAAAACAGAGGTGAGTTTTACTCTTGGGAGATACAAAGATTTTTAGACGCACTACAACAACACGTGATATGTAGAAGGCGAGCCCGCCCTCAAACACGGCCATCCAAGTCAGTCAGGGGCACAGGCTGCAGCTGAAGCTGTCAAGCGTTGCTGTGAGGCTGGCAAGTGAAGAGAAAGCCATTGTGGCCAATTCTGCTGAAGCCTTCTGCCAAACCAAAGGCAACTGTGCCCACAGCCTCCCCCGGTTTGGCACCCGGCTGCTGCGGACGCCTCACTGTGCAGGTGCCGACGTTGGGGCTGCTGCTGTTCCTGTGCACACTCTGCTGCTGTTCCTGTGCACACACTGCTGCTGTTCCTGTGCACACTCTGCTGCTGTTTCTGTGGGCTCCTGAGTCGCTTCAGCAGCAGCGACTGGACAGCCCTGCTGGAGGAGACATCACCACCCTCCCCTTGGTGGCAGCAGCTCTGCGGACCCCGAGCTCTGTGTCAGGGGAGCCTCAGTCACAGCACCGTGTCCTGGGCAGCCGCGAGGGCCCGGGCTGGCGGCCAGCCCTGCCTCTGCCCACTGCCCCTTATCGCAGGCACCCAGTGGCCATGGGCCGGCAGCACCCCCCTGCCCTGCATGTCCCCAGCCAGCCCAGCCTGGGCACACCTTGGGCTGTCCGCACCCTCCTGGAGGGGTGTTGTCCCAGCCTCGAGGGCTTCTGCTGCAGGCCTGGGAGACATTTTTGGGAAGTGCCAGGTCAGCCGGCTGTCAGGAAAAAGGTGGCTGCCCGGGGGCTGCTTATGCCCTCTGACACCCAATTCCTCAGGTCTTCCCACCGGTCCAGCCTTTCAGGGACCTCCTGTCCCCTTTGGAGCCTCCAGACTCCACACATGCCCCTCACGCCTTCCCACGCTTTTGTCTTGCCTGGGCCTCCACAGACCCTCATCCATTTACAGCCTCCCAGTGCCCTGTTCCCTCAGAGTCTCCCCCAGCGTGGACCAGCAGCAGTGCCACAGCTCCACAGGAGCTCCAGAGGAGCAGGATCAAGAGGCACGTGGGAGCCCTCAGCAACCCAGCCAGCCCTACACGGGCACGAGGACACAGATGGCGGTGCTTCCTGGCTGAGACAGGGTTTGTGCCTTCAGCAGAATCTCCAAAGGCCAAGGGCTTCTGTCCATTTTCCCTGCACCGCTGCATGCCCTAGCAGGTTGCTGAGCATAAGCCACCCTCTTCCCTCTCTTCCACTATGCCCCACACACCCTGGGCAGCAAAGGAAAGGTCTTGGGATTCTGTATATTTTAACATATCCTATATTTACATACTAAATGAAAACCAAAAGAAGAAAAGAACAGTCTTTAAAAAAAAAAAAAAAATCCCAGCTGGCTCAGGTAGCCCCAGAAGACAGAGCCTCCCAGATCAGCTCTCTGCAGAGTTCCAGCAGCGCAGCCAGCTGAGGCCAGACAGACGAGGCCGTGTCCTCCATGACCTGAGGAACTGATCTTGCATCCCCTGGCGGACGGAATATCGGCCACTCTGTATTGCCTGAAGAACTTACAATGTTTCAAGTGCCAGGTCTGACATGGAACAGCTTCTGTCCTCTGTCAGGCTTTCAAGGGCTGGAAGAGAGATGAACAGAGCCACCGTCAGATTCCCAGACCTGCGGAGGCCCACAGAGAGCCCCCTGCCAGGGCCATCCCAGCCGGCTCTTGCCATGGCCAGCAGGGAGCAGGGACCAAGGGGATCAACCCGAATCTGCTGGCCACGAATGCCCCACGTGAAATCTCGGTGTGATCCACCCATGCCGCCTTTCATCCACACGTTGAGCAGAGCCCTCCACAGACAGTCCAGGACTTGCTGCTCTCCCCGACATCCCCGCTGACAGCCCACTGCCCTCACTCACATTTGTAAATTAGCTGCAGGTCTTCTTTCTGCCGCCTCAGGAGCCGCCCGGCCATCCCTGGGAACACAGAGACTGTCAGGGCCCCAGCGGCACAGCTCCCTGCCAGCGGCGCTGCCAGCCCTGTGCTCACACGCCCTCCCGCCCCGGCAGGGCTCAGCCCGGGCCGTGCCGCATCCTGACTCAGCCCAAGGGCACGGCTGCCAGAGGCCGGCAGCAGCAGCCCCGAGGGCAGGCAGGGCTCCAGGGCACCGGGCCCGGGTGCCGCTGCCGGGGCAGCAGTCGGGGCCGGGGCCGAGCTGTGGCGGGGCGGGGAGGGAGCCCGGGCTCGTGGCTCACCGATGAACCTGATGGCCGCCGCTCGCAGGGGCTCCTGTGGGCTCTGCAGGTACGGCAGGGCCCGGCGCAGGTCCTCCGCCGCTCGGTTCCTGTCCTGTGCCAGCTGGAGAGAGCGGCAGGAGGGAAGGGTTGGCGTGGGCTCTGCCCCTCGGCCAGGCGCTGCCTGCCCGGCCAACCCTGAGGCCCGGCCAGCAGCCGCTGGCTCCGAGCTCTGGAAGGAGCAGAGGGTTGGCTGCTGTCCAGGGAGCCGCGGAGCCATCTCGCCCCACAGCCCCGCTGGGCCGGGGCTCCATCGGCTAGTTGTGCTAGTATAAAAGTCTTGGAGCTAACCCTTAGCAATCCATAAGTGACCTAAAATTCTATTGAGAATGACCAGATACAACAAGTAACAAATGGAAAGCCCCTGACATAATATATTGGATTTGTGAGCCAAGAGTGTATAGGGAATTACCTCAGAAGTGGAAAAGATCCTGTACCTTAGGAGTTATACAACCCTCCTTCTTCGTTATACTGAGGTCCAGGAGGAATATGTTATCTATTGAATCACTTCATAAGGCTCCAAGCAGTAGTTAAAGTCATTTTAAACCATACCTCTACTGCCCTAAAGTTGCTGGCCAAGCAACATTCACAAATGCGAGCATGAGTAGATCAAAACAGAATGGGCCTGGACTATCTGTTAACTGAAGTAGGGGGAGTTTGTAGAAAGTTTAATGAATCTGAATGTTGTGTGGAAATAAATGATCATGGAGAAGCCATCACGAAAATTGCTGAAGAAATTAAAAGAGTAACACATGTACCCGTTCAAAAATGGAATTCTCTTCTGAAGACTGATTGGTGAGATAACCTTTATAAAGTACATAATGGAAAAAGTTAAAATTTTTGATATTGTGTTTTACCTTAAGATTATTGTTTCTACCTTGTATGATTCCATAATCCATTCAGTAATTCAAGGAATACTGAACAGAAAGTAACTATAATAGCTCAAAAAAATGTTAACCAAATTTGAGAGAGAGTGGAAAAAACTTGATGCAGCACAAGAAATGTTAAAGAAATTAGAAATGGAAATAAAGTGAATGCAAAAAATGAGATTATTGAGAATATAGAAAAAATACTAAGATTCAAGTTGGTTTTTTTTAAAAGCATGAATCAATGTGGTCAAAAAGAGAAATGCGGGATTGCAGTAAATGGAATTGATTTGTCCTAACTAAATAGTAACTGTTATTGAAGTTATTATACAAAGCAATCAAAAGAATCAGTGTTACAAGGCAGATGCAGCGCTTTACAGATGTTACATGTTAAAATTGAGGTACAGGATGTAGTCTGGAAGATAAGTGATGTCCCAAGATGAAAATGGCCTTGAGATAGACTGTCGCCCTGAAAACTCAGCTTCTGAGCTTGCTGACATAGTTTTCTAAGGACTTTCCCAGGAGAGTGACTGTAAACATAGATATGTGTACATTCTTTCTGTTACACGTCTTGTGATGGGCATCTCTCATGGCCAGTGCAGTGAGAAAGTGTTATCCTGACCATCCAATCCCTGGCTGTGGTCAGAAGCCTATAAATCCTGGGAGGAAAAATAAATTGTGCTCTTTCTTTCACCACACCTCAACCTGTGTCCGTGTGATCTATTCATCTTCAGCGGTAACATCTGGGGAACCCCGACGTGTCTTGCACGTGTGTTACAGGGTACTGTCTAGCCTGTGGCTATGGATGGTTTTGGGCTTTCTGTCAGCGAAGGCCTGGTTCTGGAAATATGACATGCGGTGTCTGATCAGAGAGGGATTGATGTTTCATATGCTGACTTTCAGCGATTGTGTGAGTATGGGAGAATTGAAAGGTTTTTCCCTGTGGTTGAAGCGATTTTTTCACAGTCAGCTTGGGACCCTTTAGGCGATTCCCTGATTGAGGCTCTGCTGGTCGGTTATGAGCCCCGGCTGCTCCGGCTGCTCGGGATCTGGCGAAGGTGCGACGGGTTGAACGGGGCCGCCGTGGGACCGGTGGGTGTGACCCCGCCTCGACCGGCGCCCCAGCGGTGTAGGCCCGGGGCGGGGTTGGATCCCTGCCAGCAGGCCGTTGGGAGCGCTGCGGACCCAGGGGGTGTAACGCTGCCTCGGCCCATGCCCCGGCGGTGGAAGCCCGGGGCGGACTCGCCTCCTCCGTGTGCCCTCCTGGCACAGACCGATGAGGGGGTGCTTGAACGGGGGGCGGCGCCCACCCTGGGGGATGCCTCAGGGCCGGTCCCGTGTCCCTGCTGCGGCTGGGCCATGCCCTGCCCCGCGGTGGGGGACGGGCAGGGCCCGGGCTCCACGCCGGTGGCCGCGCACGCTTTTCCAGCAGAGGAGCGGCTGGCACCGCTTCTTGGACCTTTCGCCTCAAAGAAACGCTGTTAGGGGCAGTTCTGAGCGCTGCCCGCCCCGCGCCGAATTCGTGGGGGGTGGGGGCGGGTTCTGCGAGTGGTGCCGATGCCAGGCCGTGTTCTGCCAGCCCCATGCTGCCGGATTCCCATCCTGCGAGCCTGGATTGTCCCCTTGCAGCAGAGCAGGACGGTGCTGCGGCTTCGCAGGCTGTGCCTCTACCGGCGCCTCGGTCCTTCCCGGCGCTGGAGGCGGGCTGTGCTGAACTGCCTCCAGCCCCCCCCGCCTCGGGTTCCCGGGCATCACCCGAGCCTGCGGCTGGAGCCGGCCCTCCCCCGCCGCCTCCTGCGGCTGTGGCAGACCAAGGTCCTGCGCTAGTTACCACTGGCTCGGGTGGTGCTGCCGCAGGGGCGAAGTCAGTGGCCTTGATGGGCCAGGGGTCCCAGGCTGCTGGAGCTTCTTCAGCTGGCCTGTGGACCTTGTCCTCTTGTCAAATGACTGTGCAGCTGAGCGTATCAGGCATTCCATGTGTTTCCGAATGCTTTGGTCCGGTGGGTGAAGGCATGAGTGCTCTTCTTGTGGCGTGGATGAATACCACTGCTCAAGGCACTATTGCTCACCCAGGGGACGTTGATTCGGAATTCCTGGGGTGCATTTCTGCCATGGGTTCCACACTCACCCCTCCTGTTCCTATCCCTGCAGGACCTGGATTTGCTTACCTTGTGCCTTTTGAGTTTTATGTTCGCAGAGCTGAGAACCAGCTGCGGGGAGATGGTGGCTTCGGGTTCCCTGGACCTCCCTGGGTCACTGGACTGCTGTTCTGACAGCCAGGGATCATCCTGAATGGGTCTACACCATCCATCTCCTGTCCATCCTTGGTGAGGTGCTGTCAGAGATTAGCTTCTGCGGGTTTTTGACACTGGCATGGACATCACGATTGTCAGGTTTGCTGATGGGCCCCAGAGTGACCCTTGGAGCCGATGCTGACAGATTCTATGCAAAGAAGAACTTGAGACTGACCCTTTGTTCAGCAGATTCTGTTGTCCTTTCCCATGATAGACTAGTCACCCTCCGTGACTTGATGCAAGAACAGTTGGATCACAGTGATCTGGAGTTTCAACCAGTCCCTGGGACATTCCTGTTTTCTGTGTCAAGAACAAGTCTGGGAAATGGAAGTTATTGCAAGACCTCCAGAAAGTTCATGCTATGATGGAAAGCATGGGGATGTTGCAGGCTAGCATGCCTTCACCTGCCATGCTTCCTGCTGATTGGCTAGTCCTCATTGTGGATCTGAAGGATTGTTCTTTGCAATTCCTTTGCATCCTGATGACAGACCCAAATTTGCCTTTCTGGTGCCAGCTATCATTAATGCTGAGCCCACACAGAGATATCAATGGAGATTTTGCCATAAGGCATGCAAAATTGGCTGGCATTTGCCAATGATATGGAGCTGCAAGTGACTCCAGAAACAACCTCCTTGAAATTATTTGAGGGTCAAAATAATTTTTGGGACGAACAGTCCCGCATCTGGAGGTGCAATTCTTTTTTTTGCATTCAGTGCAGACACTGCATGAATGATGTCCAAATATTAATGGAGTTTTACATGGTTGTGTCCTCATATGGGACTGACCACGACTAAACTGTCTCCCTTGTTTGGTCTATTAAAGGGGGACTCTGATTTAAAGTCACCTCTGACACTGACCCCAGAGGCACTGTAGATGCTGGAGGAGGTTCTGCAAGCAGTTTCTGCTCCTCAAGTTTATTAGATTAATCTTTCCATTGATGTCGCTGTTTTGTTTTTAGGTTGGTGGTTTTTGTTTTATTTTTTTGGAGAGTCATGAGTTTAGATCAGCCCAATTGATGGAATTACAGGCTGCTGTCAGAGCATTTCATAAATTTTCCCAGGCGCCTTTCAATCTGGCCATGGATTCTGCCTCTGTGACCAAATTGAGAGCCATCCACAAGCAGGTGTTGATGTTGGACAATTGTTTCATTTATTTTTGAGTTTTGTTGTTTTTCTGCTTTTTTTTTCCAAAAAAAAAAAAAGGTTTTTTTTGTAATAATGAAAGGGTGAGCTATCACCCTGAAATTACAGCCTTCTGATTGTATGGAGTATTGTATTTTCCTATTATTTATCTTTTTGATTGTTTATAATGTTGCTAGTTTCTTTGTTCATTTTTCTTTTTTCTTTTCTTTTTGTTAAACCAAAAAGGGGGAGATGTAGCCCTGAAAACTCAGCTTCTGAGCTTGCTGACATGGTTTTCTAAGGACTTTCCCAGGAGAGTAACTGTAAACATAGATATGTGTACATTCTTTCTGTTACACGTCTTGTGATGGGCATCTCTCATGGCCAGTGCAGTGAGAAAAATGTTATCCTGACCATCCAATCCCTGGCTGTGGTCAGAAGCCTATAAATCCTGGGAGGAAATAAACTATAAACTCTGCTCTTCTTTTCAGCACACCTCCACCTGTGTCCGCATGATCTATTCATCTTCAGCGGTAACAGTATCCTAGTTCTTGTCATCCAGAACCATGGAAAAATCAGGGGTGCTGTTGCATCTCTGTTGCAATGTGATGTGTCTGACCCACTATAATATTTTTTCCCCTGATCTATCATGCTGAGAACCATGCAAGGCTGTAGAGAGGTCAAGACAACCTCTGTTTTTAAAACTCTGCCCTGCAGCTATTCCTTATGGTGCTGTCAGCAGGGAAGACATTTTGTCTTCTAAAACCTTACTTCTGATAGTGTTTCCCATCTGAAAACTATCTGGGCCAGGGGCAGCACCCAGGGACCTGCCCTGCCTGGGGGAACTTACAACTGGATCTTATAACTAAGTATCAGAAACAAGGGCACACACTCTGTATTCCAGACTCCAACATTTTATTCTTATTCTTAATTTTCCATGTTTTAAGTACTACTATGTCTTGATCTACTTCAGCTTCCACCTCTTCTTCCTAATATTCCTATTCTTATTCTTTATCATTTTTTGGTTTCTGGAGGGTCTTATGCAGGTTTTAGTAGGGGGGGGGGGGGGGCGGGGGTTGGGTTTTTTTCTTTCCTACTACTACTTCCTAAATACAACTTTCTTTTCTTTTGTTAGAATTGTGTGTGTTGCAGTCCAGCAGGCCGCCGTCATGTCCTGGGAGCAACACCTCCTGCCTGTGTCCATTCCTCATGGCCAGAGTGCCTCAGGATCAGCAAAGTCCTTTCCGAAGGAGAGGAAATGGCCTTGGAGTCCAGCAGGGAGGAGCTGGAGCCAGTGTCCCTGCAAAGGGCCAAGAGCCGTGTGGCTGTGGCCCTTGGGGACCCGGTGCAGGGGTGCCACTGGCAGTGCCAGGCTGCCGCTGGGAGCCGATGACTTTCCAGGTGCCTTCCTGGCCGGATGATGGGCCAGGATGCGGCGCTGAGCCCCGGCAGTGAGGGTCCCCCTTTGGGTGCCGCTTTGGGCTGCCGTGTGCCCTCGGGGAGCTGCCCCGGGGGTGCCGCAGAGCGGCCGCAGGGCCAGCGCAGGCCGGGGCAGCCCGTGCGGCTACCTCGGGGCACCGGGCAGGCCGCGGGGCAGCCGCCATCTGCAGCCGGGTGCTGCTGCCAGCGGGCGCTAATCCTGTGGCTGTGCCGCCAGGCAGGGGCAGCGGAACAGCCCCCGCAGCGCCCGCAGCCCCCGCCTCAAGAGTGAGCGGCCTTTCCTGTGGGGAAGTGGCTGCCCAGGAGAAGAGACATCTTCCACTGTGGCTTGGGCTGCCAGAGGGCCAGGCCCGGCACAGAGTTGCTCTTGTGGGCACAGCTCGGGTTCCTGGCTCTCCACCCAAGCTTCTCGAGGGACAGGCAGCAGGCTTCCCTCTTGGGCTAAATCTGCCAGTCTCTGCTGCCTGGCCTCTTCTCCTTCCTCGTGCAGCTCCAGGACGCTCACCTCATCCCAGTCATCGTCCTCCCGCTGCCAGGGCTTGAGCTGGCTGCACAGGATGTCACAGTATTCCCTGCTGTCCTGAGCCAGTTCTCCATCAGTGTCATCATCCCAGCTGGACCTGGAGGATTTTCTCTTTGCTTTGCCTCCAGTCACCTCCTGGCCATCCAGGGACAGCTCTTGCTTGTGGCAAGCTTCCCAGTCCAAGAGTGCCCGGCAGCTCGTGCCTTCTCCTGGGGACAGCCGCTGCTCAGGAGATTCTTCCCAATCTGAAAATTCCTGACAGTGATCGCTGTCTGCCTGCCACAGCTCCTGCTCCCTGCACTCATCCCACTCGGAGACAAGTGGGGAGGGCTCTTGCTCCTTGCCCTCATCCCAGTCCCAGAAATGCCAGGAGCTCCCCCATACTTGGACCAGCTCTTGCTCAAGGCCTTCTTCCCACTCAGAGAGCTCCTGGCAGCTATGGGCTTCTCCTGGGCACAGCTGTGGCTGAGTGCAGGCTTCCCCTGGAGTCCCTTGCTGGAACTTGTTCATTTCTCCTTGGCAGACCTCTGCCTCTTCCTCAGCGCAGGACTCCACGGCTCCTCTCCTCCCTCTGCTTGCCCTCTCAGCCTCCTCCTGCTGCTCCCTCAAGGCTTGGGCTCTCTGTGAGCCGGGCCAGGGCCTGTGGGGCTGGGACTTGGGCTTTGCCTTCTCCTCCTGCATGCCTGCAGTCCTCTGGCGCACACAGGTACCTGGACACAGCCACTGTCCTGGGACAGACCCGGGCCCCGCAAGCCCTTTATATACTCCCCAGCTGGGGAGGGGCTCTGCCATGTCACAATGGACTTTGGGCACCGCAAGGTCCCGCGTCACCACAGCCCCTGACGCATCGTGCCTGTGTCACAAAGGCCACCCCGGCACCCCATGCTGTGTCACAAAGGCCACCCCGGCACCCCGTGCCTGTGTCACAAAGGCCACCGCGGCACCCCTTCAAAAGCCCAAGGCACCAGGAGCAGCCGGGAGCAGCTCTGGCCTTGGGGGATTGCCGCCCCTTTTCTGAGTCGCTCCTTCAAATGATCAGGAGTGGCTGGGGACAAGTGAAGGAGCAAAAGGAGACCGTGTATGTCTTTGTTTGAAAGACAGGGCCTGCTAAGGGAGGCAGGAGGCTCCTTTGCAATGGAAAATGTAAACCCCCTCGCTCCCAATTATTATCCCTTTGAAAGGCACTCTCTAGCAAAGACAGGAGGACAGGAAGAACAGTTTGTGCTGCTTTTGCATGAATTGCTATTTGGTGAGCAGGGAAGAAGCCCCCCATGGAAATGATGTTACTGAGAGGAGCTGCTAAGCGAGAGCTGCCTCTGTGCCAAACAAAATCCAAGAGCTGGCTAGCTGTGGGAACTGACTACCTATTAAAGCATTTAAAAAGCTGGATCCACCTCTGTGAGATTGACTTTTGGCAGACAAGCAAGCCCGGGAAATCTCTCTCTTGCTTCCTCCTTTGAGGAGGTACCCGGCTGCCGGTCGGGCCAGGCCCCGCTGCGCTGCGGCCCTTACAGTCGTGCTGACAGTGGCCGCAACAATCCTTAAAACTTCAGGGTCCCCTGACACCCAGACAACCGAGGAGAAAATTAAAGGAGCGAGTGCCGTGGAGTCCCCAAAACCAACTGGAATAGGAAAATCAAGTAGGGATGAGGCCCATAAAGCCTGTGCAGCACAGGAACAAAGCGCAAAGACCAGGACTAGGGGCAGACAGAACAATATCTAGGGGAGGTGTGAGGGCGCAGTCTGAGGGCATGGGTCCAGACACAGGCTGGGGTTAGAAAGCTGCAAAATACTGTGATGAATTGCAATCAATCTGGGGAGAGATACGGGAAGATTCTAGAAACATAACTTTCAGTGGGGTGACTTGATGAACGTATGAATTGCCATCAAGCCTTTGGCAAGCGCTTCCCAAGGCTTGAACTCAAAGCCTGCTGCTTCAGGGCTGAAGTCTTTCTGGCCCTGTGTCCCAGAAGGGCTGAGTCACACAGGCTCGGCCTGGTGGGGCCGGGCCAGCCTTGGCAGTGACCGGGTGGGGACGGGAGGCTGCGGGACCCCGGCTGAGGCTGGGCCGGACCACGGCTGCTCACACCTTGCCAAGCCTAAGCCGTGCCCCGCTGCGGCCCCCGCTGAGCTGGAGTCCGCTGGGCTCCGGGAGGAGCTCCGGCTGGGTCCAGGCCCCCTCGGCCGCGGCCCATGCGGCACACGGTAATTGAAACAAATTGGCCAGGAGGCAAGACTCCTGTTTGATGTCTTTATTAGGATTTGGCTCTTGGGGTGGGCGGGGGCCCAAGGGGTTGCTTGCACCACAGCCATTCCCACACTGTCAGCTCCAAGGAGGAGACACAATTCAGCTTTGCAGCACACACTGCAGAGCTGGGGCTTCCATCCTCAGGAAAGTAGCCAGGAGGCCTCTTGTTCAGGTTCACTGTCTAGGGGTGTCAGTCCATTCCTGTCCTCTTTAGGTCATGGTGATGCAGGAAGATGGTTTCTAAGCAGGTATAGGTGATGCAGGGAGATGATCTTTCATCATAGCTTGCTAGAATATGTTTCCTTGTCCTTTTATTCCTCTCTTAGCTCGTTGTTTTGGTGCCTTGCATGCCTTAGTTTGCATACTACTCAGTTGCACAGCTTCCTGGGAGTTTCTTTGTTCTAGTGTGGCACAGCTTCTATGGGAGCTGCTTTGTTATATAATAGCAAGGAAGTGAGGGAAAGGGTACAGGAATGTCTCATAAGAACCTTTAAAACACTTCAGAAACTGGTAAGTAATTAACCTTACTAATAACCATCGGAGTAAACAAGGGGTACAAGTTTACAAAGGGGATAAGAACGTTAACTGTACATAAGCTTCTCCACTGGGAGAATATCCTGACAGAGTCTTGTACTGGGGACTCTACTTTTCTTAGAACAGGCTAGAAAGCATGGGGTGGAAGTCAAGTGACTAAAATTCTCAGCTGTGAGCTCAAACTCACAGTTTCTCTCCTACCCTTCTCTCTGAGCAGCTGTTTTTAGGCTATCGCTGGCCAGCCTGGACAGAAACGTGTGGGAGAGCGCTTGTCCTCGGAAGCACTTGGTTGCTCACCGAGATGTCCTAGACACCTCACAGCTGAGGGCTGTGGCACAGAGCGTCACCAGCTGTAGCACCATGCGCTTCTGGCAGGAATATGAACAGCTTTCATCATCCTTGGTTCTACTTTTCAGGCTCTTTGCTCTTGAGCTGTCAATGCAGCGTGAACTGGGAGTGATGTCTTAGCCGTTCTTTGAGCAATACATCTTAGGACACCGCTGACTGCGCTTCTGGCCAGCATTTCTGCCTGGCACACAGTACTTGACCAAAAAAATTGGAAAATGAGTAGTAAATCCAGACAAGAAATTAGGGAGGAGGAAAACCTACTGAACTGCAGGCAAACCAGAGGCACATCTAGACAACTGCTAGACTCCACCGTGAACTAAGGACTCAGCTTTCTGCCTTTCTCACTGCCGGCCTCTACACACAAATGCTCCCTTTCCCATTCATGTTTTGCTTCCAGCTCAAGTCTTCACCTGTTCCACATCCTTCTGCACCATCAGCAATCTCTCTTCCTCAAATGAACTGAATCCCACTCTGTCTCAGGGTCTTAGCACTTTCAAGCAATTGCTGCAAGAAATGGTTCTAAGCCCTGCATGGCTCTACATCTGCAAATGAACACCTGGTCCTGCTGAAACCCGTGCAAAATTTTTGGTTATTTTTGGTACGGTGATCATTACTCCAACTCCCAGCACAGGTTGCTCATACCATGTACAGACTGATTACACTACACTTCAGAAGGGTCGTCATCGTTTGGAGCGTTACTTGTAATAGCAACACTTTTCCATTAATAAAGAAATACTTCTTCCAGTCCTGCCACTTCAAAGTTTAGAGACATTTTTAACCAAACACTCATTTTTATTTGTATTATTTTTGTTGACAATTTCTTGCAGGAAGACATTAAATTGAGATAGGTATTTGAAAACAAGGAGCATCAAGGCAATTGCTTGTTATTAGTCATTTAATGATTACTTTTTTAAAGCTATTACAAATGCTGCTAGTCAAAAGGCAAACTTATTGTAGATTTATAATGCTCTTTGGATTAATCAGAAACTTGTGAAACTGGAAAAGGTTTTCTTTACAAGTTTCATCTATATAATGAGGAGAAAAATGTGGCCTAACATTTAAGAAATGCTTGTGGTCAAAAATGTAATCAGCTAAGAGGCTATCTCAGAAACAAAAAAACCCCAACACTGTTCAAGTTTACAACTGAGCTACATTTTTCCATTACTGTGATTACAATACCCTTCACTTG
Source organism: Cyanistes caeruleus (assembly GCF_971803275.1). Lineage (NCBI taxonomy): Eukaryota > Metazoa > Chordata > Aves > Passeriformes > Paridae > Cyanistes > Cyanistes caeruleus. The sequence goes on along the minus strand of NW_028255925.1, from coordinate 254,405 downwards.
TGAAGTGTGTAATGACTATTCTGTAACAAACAATACAGGAAACCAGCCACACTTACGGATTTTCCCTATAAAGCCACTGGCTTTCAGATGGAAAACCCATTTATTGTTCCTTTTCACAACTTTCTATTTAATTTTCAATAACTTAGCCTAAAAAATCCCACTATCTGCATACATGATAGTAATGTCTTTCAAAGCAGTGGAAGGAAGTTGCTAATTGCATGCCGTGGGTGCTGACTGCTTGGCAGCAGAAAGGCAGTTTTATCTCCAGGCTTAGAATAAACTATTATTATAAATATGTTTTGTTCCACGTTAATCAGGGTATCGAGACCACTGTCATCTTTGCACAATGATCAAATGGGCAGCTCTGCAATTCAAGCAGCTCAGGAATTCATTAGGTGTGTGTGGTGTAAGCTGCAAACCCACCCTTTACTGCTCAAGTCATGCCATGTGAAGTGTAAGACAGATCCATTAATGAGGAGGACTGAGCATTTTCTGCTGCAATTTACCAAGAAATTTGCTTATGAAAAGAGAGAAAAGACTCTTCCTTCCCATTATATCAGGGTCAGAGGTTCCAAGTTAATAAATATACAAAAAAAAAATAAAAATAATAGCAGCATTGATTCAGAATGTATTAATTTTAGTGAGTTTTTACGAATGTTTGTCAATTTGAGTGAAAGCTCCTTAGCAATACTGAAATTGGTTACAGGAAAGGGATAATGGGGATAGAAAATGAAAATGAAAAAGAAACCAAGTCTCTGCAAGCACAATCAACAATCTGAAGTACCTCTGCCCTTTTAAAGAAAGTAATGTATAATTACAACTTCTGTTAAAAATTGATTTTAGAATATGTAATAAAATAGAGTTAAGAATCTGTATTATTACCCTAAAATCCATTTGTTTTCCACACCAATAACAAAAGAGAAGTTCTAAAATAGTCTTGTACATTGCAAAGAGGGAAAACATGCTGCCATATCCAGCACTTCAGGTAAGCAGTAATCCAAACACTTCCCAAAGCAGAATGTCATTCACAGTCAGCTGGAAAAATCATCACAGTTTCATCTTTCCTTTCCCTTGGCAGAAGTAACTCTGGAGAAAATGGGTAATTTAGGTGAATTTTTTCTTTTTATTTTTTTAAAAAAGCAGAATGCTTTAGCACTGCCTTCAATTTCCTCACACCCTTCACTTTCTCCTGTATAAAAAATCCCCCCTGCCTTGTGTGCTCCTGAACACACAGCACCTAAAGCACAGCCCCGCTTCCTTGTGGCAACAAACAAAGAGCAAGAACCAGAGGAGTTTGCAGAGGGAGGCTACTCAGCATGCAAGGTAACGCTGCAGGATCAATGACAGCACTGTCTGCTCCAAACTGAGAGCTCATCAGCTGGCAATCACTGAGGTGAGAAAGGACGTGGGGACCAGTCAAAGTTAGGGATTGTCTGTCAGCAGCCAAAGTGAGTTGTCTGGAAAATACTGCAAGCAGTTTTCAGACAGGAAAAGAAGAGGTGGATGTATGGAAGTGTTGATGCTTGTTCATATGGCTGAGGTCCACCCTCACTTGGAAGGCTGGTTAAAGTTTGGGGAAAGTGATTCCAAGCGGAAGAGGTGGAGAGAAGAGCTGTCCCCATGATCAGGTGAATACACAGCATGATAGTCGAGGTGAAGGTTGAGAGCTGATATAGCTGCAGCACTCAAGGGGGAGACATTAATATGCAGTTGTCATGGAGTTACTTTACCTTTAAGGGAGTTGGAGTTGCTGGGAAGTGCTTAGAGTCTTTTCTCCTGACCAATTATCAGTCATTGCTGGGAATTGACAGCAGTTTAAGCCATTGGAAAGTGGGATCAACTTGTGAACCCTACCTTAAAATGTAAAAGCAGAGCTTTCTGGGTTCTCTTTGTTTCCTGGCTGTGGAGGGTGGCGGAGCTCCAGGCCTCCCGTTCCCTGCCCAGGCCATGCGGCCGGGCGGGGATGGGGCCGGGCCTGCCCCGTCTCCCGGCCGGGAGATGGGGGGGCCTGGGGAAGGTTTTCCCCGGGCCGGGCCGAGCCGATCTCTGGCTCGGCTGCAGGTTTTGCTGTAACTACATTCACTAGAAACTGCCCAGTGAAGAAAGAGGGAGGCCCTGGACTTGCAGCGGGTTGGAGCAGCGACTACACGCTCCAGAGCAGCCATGAGGAACTTTCCATCGCAGACGGCTCCAGCTCCTGTTCGGCAGAGATCCCTAAACCATCTACAAAAGCCTGGGCAAGATGTTAACTCTTTCATTACCCAGATGAGACTTGCGGATTAATCTTTTTATCCAGAGAGAGAGAGAGAGAGAGAGATCAACATGAAAAGAGACTTTATAAACTACCAGTGACAGGAAAGAAAAGAAGCTTCAAGAAAGGTATAGAATTAAGAAGATGCTTTAATTAAGCTGAAATATCTCCCTGTTAAAACTATGGAGATGGACAATGAAGTTTTGAAAAGAACTCCTTTAATTCATGATATAAGATCTAGAGAGGAATAGTGTTCAAAGTGTAAATTTGAGTAAAGAGTAATTATAGTATAGTGAAGTACTGGGAGATTAAAAGCCTTGAGAGGCCATGAGAAAACTGTTGAGAGATTTGAAGCCCTGAGAGGCCATGAGAAAACTGTTTTCTGGTGAAGCTCACAGAAACAGATGAAGAAGACTTTTTTTGCCTTTGAATAACTTATCCTTAAAAATGCTATCTCTAGACGCATAGCCCATACATACTTCAGAGTGATGTGAAAATGGGAGGAGTGAACTCTAATAATAGCAGCTCTGAGCAGCTAACATTAGGGCAATAGAAAACTATAACAAAAATAGTTTTCTTGTGAGAAACTCCATAAATTAACAGGAAGAAACTTCTGTTTCTCTATAAAGATTGGTAAAAAGACTAGCAAGAATTAAGACTGTTTTAACCATCAGAGTTCCAGAGTTTTTGTCTCTGTTGTCATGTGAACAAGGGAATAGTGGGTAGATAGAGGATAGAAAGGTTTTTCTAGAAGTTTATTCTGGTGTTCTTATTATTGTGGTTTGTCAATAAACTTTTTTTTTCCCTTTTAAGTTGTATGCCTGTTTTGCTCTTATTCTAATCCATATCTCAGAGCAAGAAGTAAGTAATTTTCTTAGTTAGTGGTTTAAAACCACGACAGCAGTGGTAGCTCACAACTATTTAAGAAAAAGAGATTTTTGGCATAATAACAATTGGGTAAAATTGGTGCAGAAAGTTAGGATGGAAATTAGAAGAAGCCCTTAAATCACCAGAGTGAAGCAGACGCATTCTGTGAGCAGTGAGGGCAAAAAGTGTGGTTAACCTGGAGATGGAGCTTGAGTGACCATCACACATTGCTCATCACGGTGCTGGAACGGCCTTGATGGAGGATTCAGAGCATCTATCCATCAGTGACCCCGGAGTTTTTATAGTGCTGGCAGATCAAACCCAACAAGAACACGAATAAATCCTCATCACTGATGCTGGAGTTGCTGTCGGCTGTTTCAGCTGTGCTTTGTTTGTCACACTGGTTGTTTCAGGCTCTCTGTAGGCACTAGAGAAGATGAGCACCTGCACTGTGTTCACATGAATATGAACATCTTCTCACAAGTCATCATTTTTTAATGAAAGCCTGTATTCTGGAACATGAGATGTTAGCCTCCAGGGAAACATATCAGCTTGTCATCCGTCCCACAAGTCAACAGGTAAAGAAAAAAAGGGCGAAATTGTTTTCTTTCCTGCTAGAATTAATTTGAATAACAGATCTTTCTGCTTATTAATATTTCAGTTCTCCCCAAACATGAAATGGATTGAAATATCAGATAAGCCGGTAGAACTCTTATGTTTATCGTCTATTATTTTGATTTAATCTTAAGAAATTGCATCAATAGGTTGCCCATATGTCGTCATGCACCATACACAGAGATCTTAATTACCCTGTTCATCAATATTCATGATAGCCCATCTTATGCAGGTTATTATCCTACATTGTTATATGTGATGCCACATGAATACCATATGGGAGAGGGATTTAAAAAAGGTCACAGGCTAATAAATGTATTTTATTCCACTCAGAAAACTCAAGAGAAACAGCTCTTTTCAAAGATCCAGAGACTGTAATTACATGCAAAATGTTAAGTCACCTTAAAGGCAAATGCTAACCCAGACAGACTGAAGGTTAAAATTAAAAGCTAAAACTTCCTATTGTTATTAGTGCCCCACTGCACTAGATATTGTGCAAATATATGAAAAAGGGGATTACCATCACAAGGAGTTTAATTCTACCTTTCAGCTTGGTTGTTCTAGAGCAGAAATTGTAGTAGGTTTAAGCTAGCAGCTGGTGGTCATATAAGAGCAGTGAATTATAACACTTTCTAATGCCACAAATATTGTATGCAATTCCCTGTGAAGTTTCCTAGGAGCTGTGCCTAGAAAATGCTGCTTTGGCATGTCAGCCTTACCACTTAATTTCATGTACCCATGGTGTGCCACAGCTCTTGCACGTCGTGCCTAGGCCACAAACTCCCGAGGACGGGGCACAGAGGCAGCTGGACAACTCAGGGGATTCACATGAAATAATCTGGATGCAGCTCCCTGTCACGATCCGCAAGGTGGGATTCGTGATGTGGTTCTTTTAGTCGGTCTTAGAGTACAAAAGATTATCAGCAAAGCAAGGACTTAAACAGCAAAACACACTTTATGGAGTGCTCATCAGCACTAATATGCGATAGAGGGAGAGAAAGGAGAAAGCAAAGCATAAGGAAAAGAGAGTAAGGGGATTAGAGCTACCAACGTCAAAGTCCACTCAGCCGTCCAACGATGCAGAGTCTTCTGTCCGTTGGGGAGATCTCAAAGGAAGGTAAGTTTGGGGTATAATTTTATGGTCTTCTGCAAAGCGAGGGGCGCAGGGCCAAAGCCAGAGGAGATTGATGATCATTGTGATGAATTCCATTGCGTGGGGAGCAGGTGTAGGGTACAGAGCGATCCATGTCTTGCAAGTCTTTGCTCACCAGCAGGAACGAGGGCAAGGTGTTGTGGAAAACCCATTGCACAGGGTACCACGCACAAGCCTCTGCTCACCAGCAGGAACGAGAGCCATGAGTCCTGGAGAACTCGTTGCGCAGGTTACCAAGCCTCTGCTCAACAGCAGGAACGAGGGCAGTGTACAGTGCAACCTCCTGCAAACAATCACTGAGCAAACATCCATCTCAGCTAGGCCCAAACGCCCAAACCAAGTCCCTTGTGATATTCAGGGTCTCAGTCTCTGTCCTTGAGACGGTTGTGAGACAGATGAGGGAATCTTCAGACCGTCTCTTACACCTACCAAATCCCAGAAACATCCCACAAAATCTTGACAACTTTCCACACAATCTCAGAAAAATATCTCAAACTACTTCAAGTCAACTCAATATCCCTCAAAAGTCCAAAAGCATCCCAAAAATTTCAGGAAACATCCCACAAAATTCCCAAAACCTTCTCAAACCCTACCAAATTCCAGAGACATCCCACAAAATCTTGAGAACTTTCCACACAATCTAGGAAAAATCCCTCAAAATTCTTCATATCTCCTCAAAATCCTTCAAAATCCACAAAATCACATGAAATTCCAGAAAGATCCCACAAAATTCTCGAAATCATCTCAAAACCCTACCAAATTCCAGAAACATCTCACAAAATCTTGACAACTATCCACACAATCTAGGAAAAATCCATCAAAATTCTTCATGTCTCTTCAAAATCCCTCAAATTTCCAAAAAAATGCCACAAAATTCCAGAAACATCCTACAAAATCTCCACAAATTTCCACACAATCTAAGAAAAGTCCCTCAAAATTGTTCAAGTGTCCTCAACATCCCAGAACATTACAAAGAAATGCCACAAAATTCCAGAAAAATCTTGCAAAATTATTAAAATTTTCTCAAAATCCCACAGAATTACACAAAAAATCCCACAAAATTCCAGAAACATCCCACAAAATTCCCGAAATCTTCTCAAAACCCTACCAAATTCCAGAAACATCCCACAAAATTCCCAAAATCTTCTCAAAACCCTACCAAATTCCAGATAAATTCCACAAAATCTTGACAACTCTCCCTACAATCTCAGAAAAATACCTCAAAATCCTTCAAGTCAACTCAAAATCCCACAAAATTCCACAAAAATCCACAAAATTCCAGAAACATCCCACAAAATCCCCAAAATCATCTCAAAACCCTAACAAATTCCAGAAACATCCCACAAAATCTTGACAACTTTCCACACAATCAGGGAATTATCCCTCAAAATTCTTCATGTCTCTTCAAAATCCCACAAAATTCCACAAAAATCCCACAAAATTCCAGAAACATCCCACAAAAATCCCCAAAACCTTATCAAAGCCCTACCAAATTTCCGAAACATCCCACAAAATCTTGACAACTTTCCACACAATCTTGAAAAAATCCATCAAAATTATTCATGTCTCCTCAATATCCCACAAAATTCCCACAAAAAATCCCACAAAATTCCTGAAACATCCCAAAATATTCCCAAAATCTTCTAAAAACTCTACCAGATTCCAGAAACATTCCACAAAATCTCGACAACTTTCCACACAATCTAGGAAAAATCTTTCAAAATTATTCATGTCTCCTCAAAATCCCACAAAAATCCAGAAACATCCCATAAAATCCCCAAAACCTTATCAAAACCCTACGACATTCCTAAGACATCTTACAAAAAAAAGAAAACTTTCCACACAACCTAGGAAAAATCCATCAAAATTCTTCATGTCTCTTCAAAATCCCTCAAAATTCCACAAAAATCACACAAAATTCCAGAAAATCCCACAAAATTTTTCAAACATCCCACAAATCCTTTTAAACCTTTTGAAAACCCAACAAAATTTCAGAAACATCCCACAAAATTCCCCAAATCTTCTAAAAACCCGATAAAATTTCAGAAACATCCCGGAAAATTCCCAAAATTTTCTCAAAGCCCCATAAAATTCCAGTAACAACCCACAAAATCTTGGCAACTTTTCACACAATCTAGGAAAAATCCATCAAAATTCTTCATGTCTCCTCAAAAACCCTCAAAATTCCAAAAACATCCCACAAAATTTGCGAAATCTTCTCAAAACCCTTCGAAATTCCAGTAACATCCCACAAAATCTACGCAGCTTTCTACACAATCTAGAAGAAATGTATCAAACTTCTTTATATCTCTTCACTATCCCTCAAAATTCCACAAAAAAATCCCACAAAATTCCAGAAACATCCCACAAAATCTTGAGAACTTTCCACACAATCTAGGAAAAATCCCTCAAAATTGTTCAAGTCAACTCAAAACCCCTCAAAATTCCACAAAAAAATCCCACAAAATTCCAGAAACATCCCACAAAATCTTGAGAACTTTCCACACAATCTAGGAAAAATCCCTCAAAATTGTTCAAGTCACCTCAAAACCCCTCAAAATTCCACAAACATCACATGAAATTCCAGAAACATCTCACAAAATTCCCGAAATCATCTCAAAACTATACAAAATTCCACAAAAATCCCATATAATATTGAGAACTTTCCACACAATCTAGGAAAAACGCCTCAAAATTCTTCAAGTTAACTCAATTTCCTTCAAAATTCTAAAAACATCCCACAAAATTCCCAAAATCTTCTCAAAACCCGAACAAATTCCAGAAACATCCCATAAAATCTTGACAACTTTCCACACAATCTAGGAAAAATCCATGAAAATTATTCATGTCTCCTCAAAATCCTACCAAATTCCAGAAACATCTCACAAAATTTCAGAAACATCCCACAAAATTCCCGAAATCTTCCCAAAACCCTATCAAATTCCAGAAACATCCCACAAAATCTTGACAACTTTCCCCACAATCTAGGAAAAATCCATCAAAATTCTTAAAGTCTCTTCAAAATCCCATAAAATCCACAAAAATCACACGTAATTCCCAAACTCTTCTCAAAACCCTAACAAATTCCAGAAACGTCCCACAAAATCTTGACAACTTGCCACACAATCTAGGAAAAATCCATCAAAATTCTTCATGTCTCCTCAATATTCCAAAAAATTCCACAATAATCCAAAAATTTCAAGAAAAAATCCCGCAAAATTCCTGAAATCTTCTCAAAACCCTTCCAAATTCTAGAAATATCCCACAAAATCTGTACAAATTTCCACACAATATATGAAAAATCTTTCAAAATTACTCAAGTGTTCTCAAAATTCCACAAAATCTTATAAAATTCCACAACATTCCAAAAAAATCCTATAAAATTCAAGGAAAATCCCACAAAATTATTAAAATTTTCTCAAAATGCCACAAAATTATTGCGAGACCACCAGCTATTTACCAGCCTTCACAGAAGTAAACGTGAACGCCTTTTATTTCTACCTTTTGCACACTTATGTGGGGTTTTACAGGGTCTGTGGGCTAAGCAAGCTACTATTGGCTAATGCACACAGGTTTACATTTTTTGTCCTGTACACACGGATATTGTTTTGCTTTACTCTCTCTCCTGCAGGAAGGTTTCAAGGACTTTAGCCTTTAACATCACGACGTATTTCAAAGACTGGTTTGTGCAGACAGGCCCTTACTAATATATAAAATAGATCAACACATAATGAGCTGAAATAGAGAATTTCATCTTCATAAGACTTCTCTTAAAATGTTGCTAGGGTCCTTAACTTTGATGACATTAATTTTCTTTTTGGCCACCATTCCATATTGCATGCCAAATATTTTATTGTTAGAAACTTTATTCCAAGGCTGTAGGGCTGTGTTGGTAACACAGAGACCATATGATATTGTCAGTCATATCATTGGATAATGCCCCTAAACTAAAACTACTCATACAAGCCTATGGGACAGTCCCTTTGTAAATTTGTATTTCCAATGGCAATGTCCCTTCATCCATTTAGTACAAATGAGTGCAGACCCTCAGTACTATCAAGTCATTTGGATCCACTAACCCAAGAACACTCGGTAGAGATATTTTCCAGCACAGCATCCTGCTAGGATGCACAAATGTAGATCTCTCTCTGCCTTCCCCAATGACTTTGAGCTTATGAAAATAAGATTATAGGACAGGATGTAAAATTTGGTGGCAGATAGCAAACACTGCTGTTTCTTCTTCTCTGGCAGGCTGTTCAAGGGGAAGTTTACTTGTAGTAATACTTTTTGGACCCAAAAAATAAAAGTAAAATTTAGAAAGGAAGTACCTCTGAGAAGAGATGAGCTCAGAATGTGGTTTAAAATGGCAGATAAACACAAGATGCAGAGCAGGTATTTTTCTTTATTTTTTTTCACATTAATTGCAACAGGGGGAAAAGGTCCTACGTCCTTGTTCTGAATGAGACTCTTTTTTTCTTTTACAAACTGTGCAGGAGCGGACCTAGGCATGAGTTGTGGAGGAAAAAGGACTGAACTGTTCTTTACTGTTGCCTCTGGAGAATCAAAGTTGTGGCCTGAAACCTACCTGAGCCAAGCGCATTTTCAGTTTGTAGAAGCTTATTCTGCTATGAATTTCTGTCTCTTGGCTGGATACTCAGCATCTCTAAGTGTAGAATCCTCCCTGGCACCGTATATCCTCGCCTTGTCCCTGCCACCACCACTAAACTATTTTCCTTTCATTGTAAAGTGAGTGAGATTCTACTTGGATGGAATTCTGCAGAGTTAGGGAATGAAGCCCTTGTCCTTCTTCATATTTTTTACTATTAAATTCTTTAATTTAATAATTTTTTATTATTAATATTCTTAAATTATTTATTCTATTTGCACCTTCTGAGTGAGCCTTTCATAAGGGCTTCTGTATTTCACAGAAGCTACACCTATTTGGGTCTGAAGACTTTGATACAATTCGAATCACTTGAAAATCCAACCTGTTTGATTTGTATGGAAGGCAGCCATTCTCCCTGTTCCAAACTTCATAAAATAGATAATCCATGTTGAAAAAAATAAATACCTCTGGGAGATAGTTGAGACAGTGCATCAGGGTGATTCCAGGGATGGATAAGAAGACCATCAACTTCCTCATACCATCAAACTTGAGACCAATACTCAGGTCTGCAGTTATAATTTTAATCCACAGTAATCTACAGACAATCCTTTATTATCTAAAAAAGCTAATACCATAAACTTGGAAGCAAGCTGAAGTTGGAGGAGTTAAGTGTCTTAAAAGCTCTTGTTTACAGCAGGATTGGAGAGCCTTTACATCTTGTAACAGTAAGGTTTTAAATTTGTAATCCTGACCTTGCAACTAGAAATTGGTGGCTCCATTGTTGCACTTGCAGCAGCCACATGACATCCAAGGAGAAGCGCATTGATCTAACTTCTGTGGAACCAGTGGCTGCAAATACCATCAGGAAGTGCTGGACTGGCATGACATTGGATGGATGCTCTAAGCCCACAGAGCTGGAAATATCAGTTCTAGCCACATGAGAAGTCCATTTATGGAATTCCAAATCTGTTCCTCCCACTATCTGTGCTCCTCTATTCTGTATCAGCTTGGTGAGGAGGTAGGTGAAACTGTTGGGGAAAAAAACCACTTAAATTTAAAGCAGAGTAACTGTTCCATTATAAATGATGAAGACAAACCTGTGAGGCTCCCAAAGAAATCTTTCTTTGGCTTCCAGTAACAATTTAAAATGGATAACAAATCTATGCTGTATAATCTGCTTTGAATGGATTTCCTTTGGAACGTGTACTTCTTACTGAATGACAGAACTGCAATATTTTCACACTTGCAATTGCACCCTCAAATGGCCGCAGGAAATGCAGCAGCTTCTGTTTTCTGTTGCTTCTGTTTGTTAATGCTTCAAGGTGTTGCTCTGGATTTGTACCCAGCTGTCATGATCTTAGAAAGAGAATGTTCTAAAAATAGGAGTAAAAAAGCCAGAGAGCTCCTCCTTGCAGCAGACACGGGCAACATTGGATCTTAATTGTTTTTGCAAAGCATTCTAATGGGGAGAGGCAGATATCAATAATGGAAACTTCAGAAGGTGTGTGGCTGCTTCGTACCTTAGGCTGGATTCAGGAAGGGCCGTGTTACAGAGAGCAAAGTCAAGAGTTTGAATCAAGAAAGTATGAGCTGCCCAGAAAGTCAGGGCCCACACTGCTCATGTGTATCAGGGGAAGGTGAGAATCAGGCCCATCTGCTGATAGAAATGCAAGTTACAGCTTTAGCAGCCAAAGGATATGCAAATAAATGGCTTCTATGTATTGGAGAGCATTAAGCATGAAGTTAGTGTTTCATACAGGTGTTTGAAGGCAATGTAGGACTCCAGAGCTTAGTGTTTGAATTGCAACTTGAATTCCCTTATTTGCTGTTATTTAGACTGCTCTGAAGTAGTAATGAGAAGAAAAAAATGAAAGAAAATGTTGTTTGACGGGGACTGTGGTAGGGCTTTCTTGACAGATTTGAAATGGCTTGAATTCATTAAAATCCCCAGGTGAGGGGAAGATTGTATCTATTCCTCTCTTTTTAAAGCAAATTTTCCAAGAGGGATCTAAAATTGCATTTGAGGATTGGGGTGTGGTTTTTTTCCCTTCTTTCATGTGCAACCTAACAACTCCAACTTCACAGGCCTATTTAACATTTTATCCATCAAAATCAGTCCTTTGATTTGTGTTTTGGAAAGTTGTTCATCTTGTGGAATTTGTCATCTTCTCAGGGTATTGAAGGTCAACCAAATGCTGCAGGTTTCATTCTTCCTTTAATATGGTCTATGTGCTGGGGTTTGACTCTTAAGCAGAACTCATTTTTTATTTTGCAGCCTAGCACTTCTACTGTGGGGCTCTGGGCAGGTCAATTCACTTGAGAACGATGGGTAAATCAGCTCCTGGGAAGCTGTGCACTGCCTGGCCCCGATGCTTCAGCATGCTTGAGGTCAGCTTGGCTGTCTCCGACTGTCTAATAATATGCAGAATAATAGAATTAAGTATTCATTTTAATTGCTGATCAATAAGGTTTGTTTTCATCTAAATCTGCGTGCTAGTTTCTAAACCACTACAGTCTGTTTCATCAATGACCTTCTTGATTTTAGCTTAAGCTTTCTAGATTCTGCCGATCTTATTTTCTCGCCTGTCCCTGGGAGAGGAAGGGATGATGGCTGGAGGTTTGGCAGTCAGCGAGGGCCTGACCACCACTACAGTTCTGGACACTCAGCCTTGGAGATGTGATCAGGAATCTGCTCTTAGTTCCCAGTTTTGTATTGCAAAGACTGACCATGCTGCCAGCACTGTGTTTTATGAGTGAATTTTCATTTGGTCAAACTCCAAAGCAGCCTTAATTTTAAGGTGGAATTCTTTGTGGATGAGGCTGTGAAGAATATGGTGTTTATACTCCCATCCTACCGGCAGTACAGTAGAACAACTCCTAACTGATTTGGTAATAAAGACCTAGTTTTTCTTCACTAAACCTGCCCTAGCAAAATTCATAAGCTGGTGATAGCTATCTCTGGCGTGGAAAATCTTTATTGAGTTTATTGACAATTTAATATATGTTGTCAAGCTTTGTTGTTTAGTTTCTGTTTGTCCAGAGACACTTGGGGCTACTTTTGCTTCCTAAGGGATTAAACTAGCAAGCACTTAGAATCAGATATTGGGAAGATGGGTGCAGGAGACCTTGTAATTTACTATGGGAAAACATAATAATGATGAACATTTCAGATGGAAATGATAGTATTTGACATACTATGTGAAATGCTTTTATATGATTTTTTCATTTTTCTTTTATTTTTAATCCTGGATAAATTAAACGAGGCTTTTGGGGAAAGCATGAGCTGGATTTTATATTGAGTTTGATAACCTCTGATTCTGCTCTCGTTTCTCTATCTGCAGGAACTTGTAGCAAACTAGCTATGTCCATGTTTAATTCTGTAATAATTATCTTTCAAATCGAGCCTTTCTCACTTGGTGTTGATATATTTGGGAGAGGGAGGGGAATGGAGAAAAAAAAGCTACTTTCATGAATACAATTGAAATTTCATATTGCTGATTTGACCCTTTCCAAGATTCAAGTGACCACTGGATCAGGTTGGAACTGAGGGGATGACTCATGACTCTGGCATAAAAACTACATTTCATTCCACATATTAGGAGTTCTCTGTTGCCCACAAGAAAGTTCTGAAAAAAAAAAAAAACAAAAGAGAAATGGGTTTCAAATTTCCTCTGCTATTTTCAGTCGTCTCCTCTTTCTGGAGATGCCTTAGCAAGTGTAGGACATCTGAAAAACTTGGAACTGCAACTTTATTGTTGAGGCTCTGATGAACATTGCTTCTGTCATCAAGTTCTTGTGTTAATACTTTCAACTTAGCTGAGTAATGTTGGTATCAGCAGACTGATAAAGCCATGCCTTCCTAATTTATAATGCATTCTTAATAAAAAAAAAAAAATCTGTTTCTTCATGTATTTAATTACCTAGTGAGTATAAGAGGGAATGAAGTTAATACCACGCAGATTTCAAGCAAAACACGGCTTTCTAATGTGCTTCAGTATAGGCTATGCACAAGTAAATAGACATGATCTTTAAGCTTCAGTTACCTTGAATTACCCTATGCATATTCAAATTCAGATTGATAAATGCTGAACCAAAAGCAGACATCATATAGTTAATTGAAGTTCTTTTCATTCAGAGGCAAACTATTTTCATTGCTTTGTTTTGAGGGTGGGTTGTTTTTGAGGGGTTTTTTTTCTGCTAAGGCAATGGCAAGCATTTATTTATCCAGCTCCCTCCACATTTTCCACGATCTTCTTCTTTCCCGCTGCCCTCCATACTCTTGCAAACCCTGCTGGGGCACTCGGGCTCTCCATTGCAGGCAGTCTGGAGCTGCCATGCAAACCCATCTCTCAAGGAGTCCCCAGGTCTCAGGTGCAACATCAAGAAAATGACACAGCAATGTGTAGAAAACGTGAACTTTATTCACTTGACTACTTCTAAAATCTACGCTACAACGTTACTTGAAGACTATGGGGTAAGAATCTTAAGCCTAAAATACTTCAATACTTCAACTGTTTAGAACTGAACACTAAGGGAAAGGTCAACTTCTTGGGGGAAACGTGGTGGGGAATCCTACAACTAACAATAGGGGTGTGGCTAACTTCTAAGATGGGGAACGTCGCAGTGCCTGGGCTGGGCACTGGTCACACATTCCCCGTAATGTTCTGAATTCGGAGTGCCACGCTGGAGGTCAGAGCTGCGGGGAGGTGCGGAGTCTCCTGCCAATGCCCTCTTTTGCCGCCGTCTTGGTTGTTGGTCTCGGCTGAGAGCGAAGGCACAACCGCATCAAGTCACGGTTGTGCCTCAGCAGCTGCATCAACTTCTTTGGACAGCCGTGTCTTCGATGACGGCGGGGCCCTGCACGGCCTGAAGGGCTCCGGAGATTCCGCTGCAAGGCAAAGCGCAGGGATCCCCATGGAAGAGGCAGAGGGGCAGAGCGGGGCCGGCACCCACAAAGTGGGGCTGCCTTTGGCCTCGGAGACAGAGACTCGGGCTCAGTTGGGCTGGGCTGCCCCGGGGAAGAGGCTGCAGCAGGCAGAGCTCTGGCCGCCTCTGCTTGGTGCTGTCCATGGGGCTCAGCCCCTGGGCCGGATTCCCCAGCCAGGAGCTCAGGCCCCTTCTGCCGCAGGGCATTGGCCAAAGGGTGCCCAAGAGGCCCTCAAGGTCTGCCCCATCCCGCCTCCCTGACCCCCCCAGCCCCGCCTCACCTCTCCCCAGCATCTCTGAAATCTTCTCTCAAGGGCCCATCCCATGGCCATGCCTATGATGAGCACGCCGACCAGCAGGACTGCCCAGGACACCCACAGGATCTGCTCAGGGTCCGTCTCCTCCGGGTAGAAATCCTCCGGAAGGATAGGAGAGGCATCCGTGCTCTGCTCGAGTTTGCTGGAAGGGTCGAGGGGATGGGCCAAGAGCAGCAGCACGTAAAGCTGCAGCAGCGAGGAAGAGCCGTGAGCAGCCATAGAGCTCTGCCGGCAGCACAGAGGCTCTGGGCGTCTCTCTGCAAGCAGGTCTGCCTGGGCTCTGGGGCGCAGCAACAGCTGGCGACAGTTGCCAGGCACCGTGCCGTCGCCAGAGGCTGTGATGTCACAGAAGCACAGAACGCCCTGGCCTCAGAGAGCCCTGAGAGAATGTTGAGTCCAACCTGTGAGCCATGGCGGCAAGCATGGCCAGCAGAGCGGGGCCCGAGCGCTGCGGCCTGGCTTGCCTTGCCCACCTGCCACAAGGATGACTCCAGCAGCCCCCTGTCAGGCCATTGCAGGATCTAATGGCCCTTTCTGGGCACAAGTTCTTGCCAACGCCCAGCGTAAACCTCCCTTGGCACAGCTTCAAAGCCTTGTTGGCATCTGCTCTCTCTTGTCCTTGCCCATCTGGCTGGCGCTGCCGTGTTGCTCACTGGCCTGTCTGTGGGAGAAGAGGCTGTGCCAATGAGTGCTGCTCAACTTTGAGGCCATTCAAAGGAGGATTTGATTGTGCCTGCTGTGGGAAGGAAGATGCGTGCACATGGCCACTTCCCATAGGTTTTACCGCAGATTTTCATCAACAGCTGTCCTACTGAAAGTAAAGTCTGTTTTAGTGAGTATTTGAGGGGTTCCAGAACACAATGGCATCACAGGGAAATTCTGCTGGTTCAGTTCTACTGAGGTTTTGAGATGAGTTGCAAATCCTGAAAATTTTCTCCTTGCCGAGGTGGTAATTTCACAGTTTAGATTGTGGGGATATTGATTGCTCAGTGTTGAGGACTTAATGTAACTTTCAGCAGCAGAAATTTTCAACATCCAGTGATTGTCTTTGAGACAAAAACATTTGAAATCTTTTTTTCTGTGGACAGGAATTGCTTCTGTGTTACTTCACATCATCCATTAAAAATTTGATGTCTGGAAAAAGTCCCGAGTGCTGTGTGATTTCCTTGGTCGTGTTCTTTGGAATGGCTTCCCCCCCATTTTCTGAAGCTGGCCACAGAAAGGTAATAGATGGGTGAGAAGTTGTGAAAGGCCAACTGGTGTAGATCTTTGCCTCCTGTTTCGAGGTCTGTGGTGAGCTGTGAGTCAAAGAGCTGATTTGACGCTCTGGAGGTCAGAACTGAGGGGAGATGCGGAGTCTCCTCCCAATGCCCACTTTTGCCACTGACTTGGTTCTTGGCCTCGGCTGAGAGCAGTAACGAAGGTGCAGCTGCATCAGGTCACGGTTCTGCCTCAGCAGCTGCATCAACTTCTTTGGACAGCCCTGTCCTCGGTGGAAGCGGGGCAATATAAATACAATATAAATTCCAGCTGATGCTTTCCCCAAAAGCCTCATTTAATTTATCCAGGATTAAAAATTAAAGAAAAACTAAAAAATAACTTGAAAGCATTTCACATATTATGTCAAATACTATCATTTCCTTCTGAAGTGTTCATCATTATTATATTTTTCTGAAGTGAATTACAAGGTCTCCTGCACCCATCTTCCCAAAATCTGATTCTAAGTGCTTGCTAGTTTAATCCCTTAAGAAGCAAAGGTAGCCCCAAGTGTCTCTGGATAAACAGAAACTTAGCAGCAAAGCTTGACAAAGTATATTAAATTGTCAATAAACTCAATAAAGATTTTCTACTCCAGAGATAGCTATCACCAGCTTATGAATTTTGCTAGGGCAGGTTTAGTTAAGAAAAACTAGGTCTTTATTACCAAATTCGTTAGGAGTTGTTTTACTGTACTGCCGGTAGGATGGGAGTATAAACACCATATTCTTCACAGCCTCATCCACAAAGAATTCCACCTTAAAATTAAGGCTGCTTTGGAGTTTGACCAAATGAAAATTCACTCATAAAACACAGTGCTGGCAGCATGGTCAGTCTTTGCAATACAAAACTGGGAACTAACAGCAGAATCCTGATCACATCTCCAAGGCTGAGAGTCCAGAACTGTAGTGGTGGCCAGGCCCTCGCTGACTGCCAAACCTCCAGCCATCATCCCTTCCTCTTCCAGGGACAGGCGAGAAAATAAGATCGGCAGAAACTAGAAAGCAAAAATTAAGAAGGTCATTGATGAAACAGACTGTAGTGGTTTAGAAACTAGCACGCAGATTTAGATGAAAACAAATCTTAGTGATCAGCAATTAAAATGAATACTTAATTCTATTATTCTGCATTATTATTAGACAGTCGGAGACAGCCAAGCTGACCTCAAGCATGCTGAAGCATCGGGGCCAGGCAGTGCACATCTTCCCAGGAGCTGATTTACCCATCATTCTCAAGTGAATTGACCTGCCCAGAGCCCCACTGTAGAACTGCTAGGCTGCAAAATAAAAAATGAGCTCTGCTTAAGAGTCAAACCCCAGCACACAGACCATATTAAAGAAAGAATGAAACCTGCAGCATTTGATTGACCTTCAATGCCCTGAGGAGATGACAAATTCCCCAAGATGAACAAGTTTCCAAAATACAAAGCAAAGGACTGATTTTGATGGATCAAATGTTAAATAGGCCTGTGAAATTGGAGTTTTGATGGATTTTTCTGAGATTGTGTGGAAAGTTGTCAAGATTTTGTGGGATGTTTCTGGAATTTGGTAGGGTTTGGAGAAGATTTCTGTAATTTTGTGGGACGTTTCTGGAATTTTGTGTGATTTTCTAGAATTTTGTGGGATATTGAGGGGACTTGAAGAATTTTGATGGATTTTTCCGATATTGTGTGGAAAGTTGTCAAGATTTTGTGGGATGTTTCTGGAATTTGGTAGGGTTTTGAGAAGATTCCAAGAATTTTCTTTGATGTTTCTGGATTTTTGTGGGATATTGAATTTACTTGAAGAATTTTGATGGATTTTTCCGAGATTGTGGGTAAACTTGACACGATTTTGTTGCATATTCCTGGAATTTGGTAGGGTTTTGAGAAGATTTCAGGAATTTTTTCGGATTTTTCTGCAATTTTGTGGAATTTTTGTTTAATTTTGAAGAGACATGAAGAATTTTGAGTCATTTTTCCTAGATTGTGTTGAAAAGTTTTCTCGTTTCTGTAGGAAGCTTCTGGAATTTGGTAGGGTTTTGAGAAGATTTCGGGGATTTTGTGGGATGTTTCTGGAATTATTTGGGAATTTTGAGGAGACCTGAAGAATTTTGATGGATTTTTCTGAGATTGTGTGGAAAGTTTTCAAGATTTTGTGGGATATTTCTACAATTTGGTAGGGTTTTGAGAAGATTTTGGGAATTTTTGAGGGATTTTTCCAGAATTTCTTTGCGTTTTTTTAGAATTTTGAGGGATTTTTGAGGAGACATGAAGAGTTTTGACGGATTTTTCGTAGATTGTGTGGAAATTTGTCAAGATTTTGTGTGATGTTACTGAAATTTCGAAGAGTTTTGAAAAGATTTCGCTAATTTTGTGGGATATTTCAGGAATTTTGCGGGAATTTTGTGGAATATTTTTTGGGGATATTGAAGAGATATGAAGAATTTTGAGGGATTTTTCCTAAATTGTGTGGAAAGGTGTCCAAATTTTGTGGAATGTTTTTGGAATTTGGTAGGGTTCTGAGAAGATTTTAGGAATTTTGTGGGACGTTTCAAGAGTTTTGTGGGAATTTTTGGGAATTTTGAGGGATATTGAGGACACGTGAAGAATTTTGAGGGATATTTCCAAGAGAGTGTGAAAAGTTCTGAAGATTTTGTGGGATGTTTCTGGAATTTGGTAGGGTTTAGAGAAGATTTTGGGAATTTTGAGGGATGTTTCTGTAATTTGGCAGGGTTTTCAGAAGATTTCCGGGATTTTGTGGGATGTTTCTGGAATTTTTTGAGATATTGAGGAGACATGAAGAATTTTGAGGGATTTTTCCGAGATTGTGAGGACAGTTATAGAGATTTTGTGGGATGTTACTATAATTTCGAAGGGTTTTGAGAAGAGTTTTGGAATTTTCTTGGATGTTGCTGGAGTTTGGTACGGTTTTGAGAAGATTTTGGGAATTTTGTGTGATTTTTGTGGAATTTGGCGGTATTTGAGGAGACAAGAAGAATTTTGATGGATTTTTCCTAGATTGTGTGGAAAGTTCTCAAGATTTTGTGGGCTATTACGAGAATTTCTAAGAGTTTTGAGAAGATTTAGAGAATTTTGTGGGATGTTTGTAAAATTTGGTAGGGTTTTGAGAAGATTTATGGAATTTTGTGGGATGATTCTGGAATTTAGTAGGGGTTTGAGAAGATTTCGGGGATTTTATGGGGTGTTTTTGGAATTTTTTTAGGTATTCTGGAGACATGAAGAATTTTGATGGATTTTTACAAGATTGTGTGGAAAGTTGTCAAGATTTTGTGGGATGTTTCTGGAAGCTGGTAGGGTTTTGAGAAGATTTTGGGAATTTTTTGGGAATTTTTTTGGAATTTTGTAAAATTTTGGGGGATATTGACTAGACATGAAGAATTTTTATGGATTTTCCCTAGTTTGTGTGGAAAGTTGTCAAGATTTTGTGGGATGTTTCTCGAATTTGGTAGGGTTTTGAGAAGATTTTGAGAATTTAGGGGGATGTTTTAGGAATTTTGTGGGATATTGAGGAGACATGAAGAATTTTGACGGATTTTTACTAGATTGTGTGGAAAGTTGTCGAGATTTTTGTGGGATGTTTCTGGAATTTGTTAGGGTTTCGAGAGGATTTTGTGAATTGTGTGGGATGTTTCGGGAGTTTTGTGGAATTTTTTTGGATATGGAGTAGACATAATGAATTTTGTGAGATATATCCTAGATTGTGTGGAAAGTTCGCAAGATTTTGTGGGATGTTTCTAGAATATGGTAGGGTTTTGAGAAGATTTTGGGAATTTTGTGGGATGTTTCTGGAATTTTGTGGGAATTTTGTGGAGTTTTGAGGGATAATGATGAGACATGAAGAATTTTGATTGATTTTTCCGAGACTGTGTGGAAAGTTTTCAAGGTTTAGCAGGATGTTACTGGAATTTCGAAGGGTTTTGAGAAAATTTTGGGAATTTTGTGGGATGCTTCGGGAATTTTGTGGAATTTTTTTGGATATGGAGTAGACATAAGGAATTTTGTGAGATTTTTCCTAGATTGTGTGGAAAATTGTCGAGATTTTGTGGGATGTTTATTTAATATGGTAGGGTTTTGAGAAGATTTTGGGAATTTTGTGGGATGTTTCTGGAATTTTGTGGGATCTTTGTGGAATTTTGAGGGATTTTGATGAGACATGAAGAATTTAGATGGATTTTTCCGAATCTGTTTGGAAAGTTGTCAAGGTTTTGCGGGATGTTACTGGAATTTCGAAGGGTTTTGAGAAAATTTTGGGAATTTTGTGGGATGTTTCGGGAATTTTGTGGAATTTTTTTGGATATGGAGTAGACATAAGGAATTTTGTGAGATTTTCCCTAGATTGTGTGGAAAGTTGTAGAGATTTTGTGGGATGTTTATTTAATATGGTAGGGTTTTGAGACGATGCATAGAATTTTGTGGGATGTTTCTGGATTTTTGTGGGATCTTTGTGGAATTTTGAGGGATTTTGAGGAAACATGAAGAATTTTGACGGATTTTTCCGAGACTGTGTGGAAAGTTGTCGAGATTTTGTGGAATGTTTCTGGAGTTTGATAGGGTTTCGAGAGGATTTTGTGAATTGTGTGGGATGTTTCGGGAATTTTGTGGAATTTTTTTGGATATGGATTAGACATAAGGAATTTTGTGAGATTTTCCCTAGATTGTGTGGAAAGTTGTAGAGATTTTGTGGGATGTTTCTAGAATTTGGTAGGGTTTTGAGAAGATTCATAGAATTTTGTGGGATGTTTCTGGAATTTTGTGGGAACTCTGTGGAATTTTGTGGGATTTTGAGGAGACATGAAGAATTTTGATGGATTTTTCCTAGACTGTGTGGAAAGTTTTCAAGATTTTGTGGGATGTTTCGGGAATTTTGTGTTATTTTTGTGGCATTTTAAGGCATTTTGATGGATTTTTCCGAGATTGTGTGGAAAGTTGTTGAGATTTTGTGGGATGTTTCTGGAATTTCGAAGAGTTTTGAGAAGATTTTGGGAATTTTGTGCGATGTTTCTGGAATTTTGTTGCGTTTTCACAAGGTTTATCACAATTTGTGGGATGTTTGAGAAATTTTGTGGGATTTTCGTGGGTATTTGAAAAAAATTTAATTATTTTGCAAGATTTACCTGGAATTTAGTGGCATTTCTTTGCAATGTTCTGGGATACTGAGGAGACTTGAACAATTTTGAGGGATTTTTCTTATTTTGTGTCAATTTGTGGAGATTTTGTGGGATGTTTCTGGAATTCTGTGGGATTTCTGTAGAATTTTGTGAAATATTGACATGACTTGATGAATTTTGATGCATTTTTCCTAATTTGTGGGGGAAGTTGTCAAGATTTTGTGGGATGTATCTGGAATTTTGAGGGATTTTTGTGGAATTTTGAGGAATTTTGAGGCGACCTGAAGAATTTTGAGGGATTTTTCCGAGATTATGTGGAAAGTTCGCAAGATTTTGTGGGATGTTTCTAGAATATGATAGGGTTTTGAGAAGATTTTGGGAATTTTGTGGGATATTTCTGGAATTTTGTGGGAATTTTGTGGAGTTTTGAGGGATAATGATGAGAAATGAAGAATTTTGATTGATTTTTCCGAGACTGTGTGGAAAGTTGTCAAGGTTTTGCAGGATGTTACTGGAATTTCGAAGGGTTTTGAGAAAATTTTGGGAATTTTGTGGGATGCTTCGGGAATTTTGTGGAATTTTTTTGGATATGGAGTAGACATAAGGAATTTTGTGAGATTTTTCCTAGATTGTGTGGAAAATTGTCGAGATTTTGTGGGATGTTTATTTAATATGGTAGGGTTTTGAGAAGATTTTGGGAATTTTGTGGGATGTTTCTGGAATTTTGTGGGATCTTTGTGGAATTTTGAGGGATTTTGATGAGACATGAAGAATTTAGATGGCGTTTTCCTAGATTGTGTGGAAAATTGTCAAGATTTTGTGGGATGTTTCTTGAATTTGGTAGCGTTTTGAGAAAATTTCGAGAATTTTGTGGGATCTTTCTGGAATTTCATGTAATTTCGAGAATTTTGAGGGATTTTGAGGCAACCTGAAGAATTTTGAGGGATTTTTCAGAGATTATGTGGAAAGATCTCAAGATTTTGTGGGATGTTTCTGGAATTTTGTGGGAATTTTTTGTGGAATTTTTTTGGATTTTTAGGAGATATGAAGAATTTTGATGGATTTTTCCTAGACTGTGTCGAAAATTGTCAAGATTTTGTGCGATGTTTCTGGAATTTTGTGGGACTTTTTTGGAATTTTAAGGCATCTTGATGGATTTTTCCTAGATTGTGTGGAAAGTTGTAGAGATTTTGTGGGATGTTTCTGGAAGCTGGTAGGGTTTTGAGAAGATTTTGGGAATTTTTGGGGAATTTTGTAAAATTTTTGGGGATATTGACTAGACACGAAGAATTTAGATGGATTTTTCCTAGACTGTGTGGAAAGTTGTCAAGGTTTTGCGGGATGTTACTGGAATTTCGAAGGGTTTTGAGAAAATTTTGGGAATTTTGTGGGATGTTTCGGGAATTTTGTGGGATCTTTGTGGAATTTTGAGGGATTTTGAGGAGACATGAAGAATTTTGATGGATTTTTCCTAGACTGTGTCGAAAATTGTCAAGATTTTCTGCGATGTTTCTGGAATTTTGTGGGTCTTTGTTGGAATTTTAAGGCATCTTGATGGATTTTTCCTAGATTGTGTGGAAAGTTGTCAAGATTTTGTGGGATGTTTCTGGAAGCTGGTAGGGTTTTGAGAAGATTTTGGGAATTTTTTGGGAATTTTTTGGGAATTTTGTAAACTTTTGGGGGATATTGACTAGACATGAAGAATTTTGATGGATTTTCCCTTGTTTGTGTGGAAAGTTGTCAAGATTTTGTGGGATGTTTCTCGAATTTGGTAGGGTTTCGAGAGGATTTTGTGAATTGTGTGGGATGTTTCGGGAATTTTGTGGAATTTTTTTGGATATGGAGTAGACATAAGGAATTTTGTGAGATTTTTCCTAGATTGTGTGGAAAGTTGTAGAGATTTTGTGGGATGTTTATTTAATATGGTAGGGTTTTGAGACGATGCATAGAATTTTGTGGGATGTTTCTGGATTTTTGTGGGATCTTTGTGGAATTTTGAGGGATTTTGAGGAAACATGAAGAATTTTGAGGGATTTTTCCGAGATTGTGAGGACAGTTATAGAGATTTTGTGGGATGTTACTATAATTTCGAAGGGTTTTGAGAAGAGTTTTGGAATTTTGTTGGATGTTGCTGAAGTTTGGTACGGTTTTGAGAAGATTTTGGGAATTTTGTGTGATTTTTGTGGAATTTGGCGGTATTTGAGGAGACAAGAAGAATTTTGATGGATTTTTCCTAGATTGTGTGGAAAGTTCTCAAGATTTTGTGGGCTATTATGAGAATTTCGAAGAGTTTTGAGAAGATTTAGAGAATTTTGTGGGTTGTTTCTAAAATTTGGTAGGGTTTTGAGAAGATTTATGGAATTTTGTGGGATGATTCTGGAATTTGGTAGGGGTTTGAGAAGATTTCGGGGATTTTATGGGGTGTTTTTGGAATTTTTTTAGGTATTGTGGAGACATGAAGAATTTTGATAGATTTTTACAAGATTGTGTGGAAAGTTGTCAAGATTTTGTGGGATGTTTCTGGAAGCTGGTAGGGTTTTGAGAAGATTTTGGGAATTTTTTGGGAATTTTCTAAAATTTTGAAGGATATTGACTAGACATGAAGAATTTTGATGGATTTTCCCTAGATTGTGTGGAAAGTCGTTGAGATTTTGTGGGATGTTTCTCGAATTTGGTAGGGTTTTGAGAAGATTTTGAGAATTTAGGGAGATGTTTTAGGAATTTTGTGGGATATTGAGGAGACATGAAGAATTTTGACGGATTTTTCCGAGACTGTGTGGAAAGTTGTCGAGATTTTGTGGAATGTTTCTGGAGTTTGATAGGGTTTCGAGAGGATTTTGTGAATTGTGTGGGATGTTTCGGGAATTTTGTGGAATTTTTTTGGATATGGATTAGACATAAGGAATTTTGTGAGATTTTTCCTAGATTGTGTGGAAAATTGTCGAGATTTTGTGGGATGTTTCTAGAATTTGGTAGGGTTTTGAGAAGATTCATAGAATTTTGTGGGATGTTTCTGGAATTTTGTGGGAACTCTGTGGAATTTTGTGGGATTTTGAGGAGACATGAAGAATTTTGATGGATTTTTCCTAGACTGTGTGGAAAGTTTTCAAGATTTTGTGGGATGTTTCGGGAATTTTGTGTTATTTTTGTGGCATTTTAAGGCATTTTGATGGATTTTTCCGAGATTGTGTGGAAAGTTGTTGAGATTTTGTGGGATGTTTCTGGAATTTCGAAGAGTTTTGAGAAGATTTTGGGAATTTTGTGCGATGTTTCTGGAATTTTGTTGCGTTTTCACAAGGTTTATCACAATTTGTGGGATGTTTGAGAAATTTTGTGGGATTTTCGTGGGTATTTGAAAAAAATTTAATTATTTTGCAAGATTTACCTGGAATTTAGTGGCATTTCTTTGCAATGTTCTGGGATACTGAGGAGACTTGAACAATTTTGAGGGATTTTTCTTATTTTGTGTCAATTTGTGGAGATTTTGTGGGATGTTTCTGGAATTCTGTGGGATTTCTGTATAATTTTGTGAAATATTGACATGACTTGATGAATTTTGATGCATTTTTCCTAATTTGTGGGGGAAGTTGTCAAGATTTTGTGGGATGTATCTGGAATTTTGAGGGATTTTTGTGGAATTTTGAGGAATTTTGAGGCGACCTGAAGAATTTTGAGGGATTTTTCCGAGATTATGTGGAAAGTTCGCAAGATTTTGTGGGATGTTTCTAGAATATGATAGGGTTTTGAGAAGATTTTGGGAATTTTGTGGGATGTTTCTGGAATTTTGTGGGAATTTTGTGGAGTTTTGAGGGATAATAATGAGAAATGAAGAATTTTGATTGATTTTTCCGAGACTGTGTGGAAAGTTGTCAAGGTTTTGCAGGATGTTACTGGAATTTCGAAGGGTTTTGAGAAAATTTTGGGAATTTTGTGGGATGCTTCGGGAATTTTGTGGAATTTTTTTGGATATGGAGTAGACATAAGGAATTTTGTGAGATTTTTCCTAGATTGTGTGGAAAGTTGTCGAGATTTTGTGGGATGTTTATTTAATATGGTAGGGTTTTGAGAAGATTTTGGGAATTTTGTGGGATGTTTCTGGAATTTTGTGGGATCTTTGTGGAATTTTGAGGGATTTTGATGAGACATGAAGAATTTAGATGGCGTTTTCCTAGATTGTGTGGAAAATTGTCAAGATTTTGTGGGATGTTTCTTGAATTTGGTAGCGTTTTGAGAAAATTTCGAGAATTTTGTGGGATCTTTCTGGAATTTCATGTAATTTCGAGAATTTTGAGGGATTTTGAGGCAACCTGAAGAATTTTGAGGGATTTTTCAGAGATTATGTGGAAAGATCTCAAGATTTTGTGGGATGTTTCTGGAATTTTGTGGGAATTTTTTGTGGAATTTTTTTGGATTTTTAGGAGATATGAAGAATTTTGATGGATTTTTCCTAGACTGTGTCGAAAATTGTCAAGATTTTGTGCGATGTTTCTGGAATTTTGTGGGACTTTTTTGGAATTTTAAGGCATCTTGATGGATTTTTCCTAGATTGTGTGGAAAGTTGTAGAGATTTTGTGGGATGTTTCTGGAAGCTGGTAGGGTTTTGAGAAGATTTTGGGAATTTTTTGGGAATTTTGTAAAATTTTTGGGGATATTGACTAGACATGAAGAATTTAGATGGATTTTTCCTAGACTGTGTGGAAAGTTGTCAAGGTTTTGCGGGATGTTACTGGAATTTCGAAGGGTTTTGAGAAAATTTTGGGAATTTTGTGGGATGTTTCGGGAATTTTGTGGGATCTTTGTGGAATTTTGAGGGATTTTGAGGAGACATGAAGAATTTTGATGGATTTTTCCTAGACTGTGTCGAAAATTGTCAAGATTTTCTGCGATGTTTCTGGAATTTTGTGGGTCTTTGTTGGAATTTTAAGGCATCTTGATGGATTTTTCCTAGATTGTGTGGAAAGTTGTCAAGATTTTGTGGGATGTTTCTCGAATTTGGTAGGGTTTCGAGAGGATTTTGTGAATTGCGTGGGATGTTTCGGGAATTTTGTGGAATTTTTTTGGATATGGAGTAGACATAATGAATTTTGTGAGATTTTTCCTAGATTGTGTGGAAAGTTGTAGAGATTTTGTGGGATGTTTCTAGAATTTGGTAGGGTTTTGAGAAGATTCATAGAATTTTGTGGGATGTTTCTGGAGTTTTGTGGGAATTTTGTGGACTTTTGAGGGATAATGATGAGACATGAAAAATTTTGATTGATTTTTCCTAGATTGTGTGGAAAGTTGTAGAGATTTTGCGGGATGTTACTGGAATCTCGAAGGGTTTTGAGAAAATTTTGGGAATTTTGTGGGATGTTTCGGGAATTTTGTGGAATTTTTTTGGATATGGAGTAGACATAAGGAATTTTGTGAGATTTTTCCTAGATTGTGTGGAAAGTTGTAGAGATTTTGTGGGATGTTTATTTAATATGGTAGGGTTTTGAGACGATTCATAGAATTTTGTGGGATGTTTCTGGAATTTTGTGGGATCTTTGTGGAATTTTGAGGGATTTTGATGAGACATGAAGAATTTAGATGGATTTTTCCGAGACTGTGTGGAAAGTTGTCAATGTTTTGCGGGATGTTACTGGAATTTCGAAGGGTTTTGAGAAAATTTTGGCAATTTTGTGGGATGCTTCGGGAATTTTGTGGAATTTTTTTGGATATGGAGTAGACATAAGGAATTTTGTGAGATTTTTCCTAGATTGTGTGGAAAGTTGTCGAGATTTTGTGGGATGTTTATTTAATATGGTAGGGTTTTGAGACGATGCATAGAATTTTGTGGGATGTTTCTGGATTTTTGTGGGATCTTTGTGGAATTTTGAGGGATTTTGAGGAAACATGAAGAATTTTGAGGGATTTTTCCGAGATTGTGAGGACAGTTATAGAGATTTTGTGGGATGTTACTATAATTTCGAAGGGTTTTGAGAAGAGTTTTGGAATTTTCTTGGATGTTGCTGGAGTTTGGTACGGTTTTGAGAAGATTTTGGGAATTTTGTGTGATTTTTGTGGAATTTGGCGGTATTTGAGGAGACAAGAAGAATTTTGATGGGTTTTTCCTAGATTGTGTGGAAAGTTCTCAAGATTTTGTGGGCTATTACGAGAATTTCGAAGAGTTTTGAGAAGATTTAGAGAATTTTGTGGGATGTTTGTAAAATTTGGTAGGGTTTTGAGAAGATTTATGGAATTTTGTGGGATGATTCTGGAATTTAGTAGGGGTTTGAGAAGATTTCGGGGATTTTATGGGGTGTTTTTGGAATTTTTTTAGGTATTCTGGAGACATGAAGAATTTTGATGGATTTTTACAAGATTGTGTGGAAAGTTGTCAAGATTTTGTGGGATGTTTCTGGAAGCTGGTAGGGTTTTGAGAAGATTTTGGGAATTTTTTGGGAATTTTCTAAAATTTTGAAGGATATTGACTAGACATGAAGAATTTAGATGGATTTTTCCTAGACTGTGTGGAAAGTTGTCAAGGTTTTGCGGGATGTTACTGGAATTTCGAAGGGTTTTGAGAAAATTTTGGGAATTTTGTGGGATGTTTCGGGAATTTTGTGGGATCTATGTGGAATTTTGAGGGATTTTGAGGAGACATGAAGAATTTAGATGGATTTTTCCGAGACTGTTTGGAAAATTGTCAAGATTTTGTGGGATGTTTCTGGAATATGGTAGGGTTTTGAGAAGATTTTGTGGGATGTTTCTGGAATTTTGTGAGAATTTTTTGGTGGAATTTTTTTGGATTTTTAGGAGATATGAAGAATTTTGATGGATTTTTCCTAGACTGTGTCAAAAATTGTCAAGATTTTGTGGGATGTTTCTGGAATTTTGTGGGACTTTTTTGGAATTTTAAGGCATCTTGATGGATTTTTCCTAGATTGTGTGGAAAGTTGTCAAGATTTTGTGGGATGTTTCTGGAAGCTGGTAGGGTTTTGAGAAGATTTTGGGAATTTTTTGGGAATTTTTTTGGAATTTTGTAAAATTTTGGGGGATATTGACTAGACATGAAGAATTTTTATGGATTTTCCCTAGTTTGTGTGGAAAGTTGTCAAGATTTTGTGGGATGTTTCTCGAATTTGGTAGGGTTTTGAGAAGATTTTGAGAATTTAGGGGGATGTTTTAGGAATTTTGTGGGATATTGAGGAGACATGAAGAATTTTGACGGATTTTTACTAGATTGTGTGGAAAGTTGTCGAGATTTTTGTGGGATGTTTCTGGAATTTGTTAGGGTTTCGAGAGGATTTTGTGAATTGTGTGGGATGTTTCGGGAGTTTTGTGGAATTTTTTTGGATATGGAGTAGACATAATGAATTTTGTGAGATATATCCTAGATTGTGTGGAAAGTTCGCAAGATTTTGTGGGATGTTTCTAGAATATGGTAGGGTTTTGAGAAGATTTTGGGAATTTTGTGGGATGTTTCTGGAATTTTGTGGGAATTTTGTGGAGTTTTGAGGGATAATGATGAGACATGAAGAATTTTGATTGATTTTTCCGAGACTGTGTGGAAAGTTTTCAAGGTTTAGCAGGATGTTACTGGAATTTCGAAGGGTTTTGAGAAAATTTTGGGAATTTTGTGGGATGCTTCGGGAATTTTGTGGAATTTTTTTGGATATGGAGTAGACATAAGGAATTTTGTGAGATTTTTCCTAGATTGTGTGGAAAATTGTCGAGATTTTGTGGGATGTTTATTTAATATGGTAGGGTTTTGAGAAGATTTTGGGAATTTTGTGGGATGTTTCTGGAATTTTGTGGGATCTTTGTGGAATTTTGAGGGATTTTGATGAGACATGAAGAATTTAGATGGATTTTTCCGAATCTGTTTGGAAAGTTGTCAAGGTTTTGCGGGATGTTACTGGAATTTCGAAGGGTTTTGAGAAAATTTTGGGAATTTTGTGGGATGTTTCGGGAATTTTGTGGAATTTTTTTGGATATGGAGTAGACATAAGGAATTTTGTGAGATTTTCCCTAGATTGTGTGGAAAGTTGTAGAGATTTTGTGGGATGTTTATTTAATATGGTAGGGTTTTGAGACGATGCATAGAATTTTGTGGGATGTTTCTGGATTTTTGTGGGATCTTTGTGGAATTTTGAGGGATTTTGAGGAAACATGAAGAATTTTGACGGATTTTTCCGAGACTGTGTGGAAAGTTGTCGAGATTTTGTGGAATGTTTCTGGAGTTTGATAGGGTTTCGAGAGGATTTTGTGAATTGTGTGGGATGTTTCGGGAATTTTGTGGAATTTTTTTGGATATGGATTAGACATAAGGAATTTTGTGAGATTTTCCCTAGATTGTGTGGAAAGTTGTAGAGATTTTGTGGGATGTTTCTAGAATTTGGTAGGGTTTTGAGAAGATTCATAGAATTTTGTGGGATGTTTCTGGAATTTTGTGGGAACTCTGTGGAATTTTGTGGGATTTTGAGGAGACATGAAGAATTTTGATGGATTTTTCCTAGACTGTGTGGAAAGTTTTCAAGATTTTGTGGGATGTTTCGGGAATTTTGTGTTATTTTTGTGGGATTTTAAGGCATTTTGATGGATTTTTCCGAGATTGTGTGGAAAGTTGTTGAGATTTTGTGGGATGTTTCTGGAATTTCGAAGAGTTTTGAGAAGATTTTGGGAATTTTGTGCGATGTTTCTGGAATTTTGTTGCGTTTTCACAAGGTTTATCACAATTTGTGGGATGTTTGAGAAATTTTGTGGGATTTTCGTGGGTATTTGAAAAAAATTTAATTATTTTGCAAGATTTACCTGGAATTTAGTGGCATTTCTTTGCAATGTTCTGGGATACTGAGGAGACTTGAACAATTTTGAGGGATTTTTCTTATTTTGTGTCAATTTGTGGAGATTTTGTGGGATGTTTCTGGAATTCTGTGGGATTTCTGTATAATTTTGTGAAATATTGACATGACTTGATGAATTTTGATGCATTTTTCCTAATTTGTGGGGGAAGTTGTCAAGATTTTGTGGGATGTATCTGGAATTTTGAGGGATTTTTGTGGAATTTTGAGGAATTTTGAGGCGACCTGAAGAATTTTGAGGGATTTTTCCGAGATTATGTGGAAAGTTCGCAAGATTTTGTGGGATGTTTCTAGAATATGATAGGGTTTTGAGAAGATTTTGGGAATTTTGTGGGATGTTTCTGGAATTTTGTGGGAATTTTGTGGAGTTTTGAGGGATAATGATGAGAAATGAAGAATTTTGATTGATTTTTCCGAGACTGTGTGGAAAGTTGTCAAGGTTTTGCAGGATGTTACTGGAATTTCGAAGGGTTTTGAGAAAATTTTGGGAATTTTGTGGGATGCTTCGGGAATTTTGTGGAATTTTTTTGGATATGGAGTAGACATAAGGAATTTTGTGAGATTTTTCCTAGATTGTGTGGAAAATTGTCGAGATTTTGTGGGATGTTTATTTAATATGGTAGGGTTTTGAGAAGATTTTGGGAATTTTGTGGGATGTTTCTGGAATTTTGTGGGATCTTTGTGGAATTTTGAGGGATTTTGATGAGACATGAAGAATTTAGATGGCGTTTTCCTAGATTGTGTGGAAAATTGTCAAGATTTTGTGGGATGTTTCTTGAATTTGGTAGCGTTTTGAGAAAATTTCGAGAATTTTGTGGGATCTTTCTGGAATTTCATGTAATTTCGAGAATTTTGAGGGATTTTGAGGCAACCTGAAGAATTTTGAGGGATTTTTCAGAGATTATGTGGAAAGATCTCAAGATTTTGTGGGATGTTTCTGGAATTTTGTGGGAATTTTTTGTGGAATTTTTTTGGATTTTTAGGAGATATGAAGAATTTTGATGGATTTTTCCTAGACTGTGTCGAAAATTGTCAAGATTTTGTGCGATGTTTCTGGAATTTTGTGGGACTTTTTTGGAATTTTAAGGCATCTTGATGGATTTTTCCTAGATTGTGTGGAAAGTTGTAGAGATTTTGTGGGATGTTTCTGGAAGCTGGTAGGGTTTTGAGAAGATTTTGGGAATTTTTTGGGAATTTTGTAAAATTTTTGGGGATATTGACTAGACATGAAGAATTTAGATGGATTTTTCCTAGACTGTGTGGAAAGTTGTCAAGGTTTTGCGGGATGTTACTGGAATTTCGAAGGGTTTTGAGAAAATTTTGGGAATTTTGTGGGATGTTTCGGGAATTTTGTGGGATCTTTGTGGAATTTTGAGGGATTTTGAGGAGACATGAAGAATTTTGATGGATTTTTCCTAGACTGTGTCGAAAATTGTCAAGATTTTCTGCGATGTTTCTGGAATTTTGTGGGTCTTTGTTGGAATTTTAAGGCATCTTGATGGATTTTTCCTAGATTGTGTGGAAAGTTGTCAAGATTTTGTGGGATGTTTCTGGAAGCTGGTAGGGTTTTGAGAAGATTTTGGGAATTTTTTGGGAATTTTTTGGGAATTTTGTAAACTTTTGGGGGATATTGACTAGACATGAAGAATTTTGATGGATTTTCCCTTGTTTGTGTGGAAAGTTGTCAAGATTTTGTGGGATGTTTCTCGAATTTGGTAGGGTTTCGAGAGGATTTTGTGAATTGTGTGGGATGTTTCGGGAATTTTGTGGAATTTTTTTGGATATGGAGTAGACATAAGGAATTTTGTGAGATTTTTCCTAGATTGTGTGGAAAGTTGTAGAGATTTTGTGGGATGTTTATTTAATATGGTAGGGTTTTGAGACGATGCATAGAATTTTGTGGGATGTTTCTGGATTTTTGTGGGATCTTTTTGGAATTTTGAGGGATTTTGAGGAAACATGAAGAATTTTGAGGGATTTTTCCGAGATTGTGAGGACAGTTATAGAGATTTTGTGGGATGTTACTATAATTTCGAAGGGTTTTGAGAAGAGTTTTGGAATTTTGTTGGATGTTGCTGAAGTTTGGTACGGTTTTGAGAAGATTTTGGGAATTTTGTGTGATTTTTGTGGAATTTGGCGGTATTTGAGGAGACAAGAAGAATTTTGATGGATTTTTCCTAGATTGTGTGGAAAGTTCTCAAGATTTTGTGGGCTATTATGAGAATTTCGAAGAGTTTTGAGAAGATTTAGAGAATTTTGTGGGTTGTTTCTAAAATTTGGTAGGGTTTTGAGAAGATTTATGGAATTTTGTGGGATGATTCTGGAATTTGGTAGGGGTTTGAGAAGATTTCGGGGATTTTATGGGGTGTTTTTGGAATTTTTTTAGGTATTGTGGAGACATGAAGAATTTTGATAGATTTTTACAAGATTGTGTGGAAAGTTGTCAAGATTTTGTGGGATGTTTCTGGAAGCTGGTAGGGTTTTGAGAAGATTTTGGGAATTTTTTGGGAATTTTCTAAAATTTTGAAGGATATTGACTAGACATGAAGAATTTTGATGGATTTTCCCTAGATTGTGTGGAAAGTCGTTGAGATTTTGTGGGATGTTTCTCGAATTTGGTAGGGTTTTGAGAAGATTTTGAGAATTTAGGGAGATGTTTTAGGAATTTTGTGGGATATTGAGGAGACATGAAGAATTTTGACGGATTTTTCCGAGACTGTGTGGAAAGTTGTCGAGATTTTGTGGAATGTTTCTGGAGTTTGATAGGGTTTCGAGAGGATTTTGTGAATTGTGTGGGATGTTTCGGGAATTTTGTGGAATTTTTTTGGATATGGATTAGACATAAGGAATTTTGTGAGATTTTTCCTAGATTGTGTGGAAAATTGTCGAGATTTTGTGGGATGTTTCTAGAATTTGGTAGGGTTTTGAGAAGATTCATAGAATTTTGTGGGATGTTTCTGGAATTTTGTGGGAACTCTGTGGAATTTTGTGGGATTTTGAGGAGACATGAAGAATTTTGATGGATTTTTCCTAGACTGTGTGGAAAGTTTTCAAGATTTTGTGGGATGTTTCGGGAATTTTGTGTTATTTTTGTGGCATTTTAAGGCATTTTGATGGATTTTTCCGAGATTGTGTGGAAAGTTGTTGAGATTTTGTGGGATGTTTCTGGAATTTCGAAGAGTTTTGAGAAGATTTTGGGAATTTTGTGCGATGTTTCTGGAATTTTGTTGCGTTTTCACAAGGTTTATCACAATTTGTGGGATGTTTGAGAAATTTTGTGGGATTTTCGTGGGTATTTGAAAAAAATTTAATTATTTTGCAAGATTTACCTGGAATTTAGTGGCATTTCTTTGCAATGTTCTGGGATACTGAGGAGACTTGAACAATTTTGAGGGATTTTTCTTATTTTGTGTCAATTTGTGGAGATTTTGTGGGATGTTTCTGGAATTCTGTGGGATTTCTGTATAATTTTGTGAAATATTGACATGACTTGATGAATTTTGATGCATTTTTCCTAATTTGTGGGGGAAGTTGTCAAGATTTTGTGGGATGTATCTGGAATTTTGAGGGATTTTTGTGGAATTTTGAGGAATTTTGAGGCGACCTGAAGAATTTTGAGGGATTTTTCCGAGATTATGTGGAAAGTTCGCAAGATTTTGTGGGATGTTTCTAGAATATGATAGGGTTTTGAGAAGATTTTGGGAATTTTGTGGGATGTTTCTGGAATTTTGTGGGAATTTTGTGGAGTTTTGAGGGATAATGATGAGAAATGAAGAATTTTGATTGATTTTTCCGAGACTGTGTGGAAAGTTGTCAAGGTTTTGCAGGATGTTACTGGAATTTCGAAGGGTTTTGAGAAAATTTTGGGAATTTTGTGGGATGCTTCGGGAATTTTGTGGAATTTTTTTGGATATGGAGTAGACATAAGGAATTTTGTGAGATTTTTCCTAGATTGTGTGGAAAGTTGTCGAGATTTTGTGGGATGTTTATTTAATATGGTAGGGTTTTGAGAAGATTTTGGGAATTTTGTGGGATGTTTCTGGAATTTTGTGGGATCTTTGTGGAATTTTGAGGGATTTTGATGAGACATGAAGAATTTAGATGGCGTTTTCCTAGATTGTGTGGAAAATTGTCAAGATTTTGTGGGATGTTTCTTGAATTTGGTAGCGTTTTGAGAAAATTTCGAGAATTTTGTGGGATCTTTCTGGAATTTCATGTAATTTCGAGAATTTTGAGGGATTTTGAGGCAACCTGAAGAATTTTGAGGGATTTTTCAGAGATTATGTGGAAAGATCTCAAGATTTTGTGGGATGTTTCTGGAATTTTGTGGGAATTTTTTGTGGAATTTTTTTGGATTTTTAGGAGATATGAAGAATTTTGATGGATTTTTCCTAGACTGTGTCGAAAATTGTCAAGATTTTGTGCGATGTTTCTGGAATTTTGTGGGAATTTTTTGGAATTTTAAGGCATCTTGATGGATTTTTCCTAGATTGTGTGGAAAGTTGTAGAGATTTTGTGGGATGTTTCTGGAAGCTGGTAGGGTTTTGAGAAGATTTTGGGAATTTTTTGGGAATTTTGTAAACTTTTGGGGGATATTGACTAGACATGAAGAATTTTGATGGATTTTCCCTTGTTTGTGTGGAAAGTTGTCAAGATTTTGTGGGATGTTTCTCGAATTTGGTAGGGTTTCGAGAGGATTTTGTGAATTGTGTGGGATGTTTCGGGAATTTTGTGGGATTTTTTTGGATATGGAGTAGACATAAGGAATTTTGTGAGATTTTTCCTAGATTGTGTGGAAAGTTGTAGAGATTTTGTGGGATGTTTATTTAATATGGTAGGGTTTTGAGACGATGCATAGAATTTTGTGGGATGTTTCTGGATTTTTGTGGGATCTTTTTGGAATTTTGAGGGATTTTGAGGAAACATGAAGAATTTTGAGGGATTTTTCCGAGATTGTGAGGACAGTTATAGAGATTTTGTGGGATGTTACTATAATTTCGAAGGGTTTTGAGAAGAGTTTTGGAATTTTGTTGGATGTTGCTGAAGTTTGGTACGGTTTTGAGAAGATTTTGGGAATTTTGTGTGATTTTTGTGGAATTTGGCGGTATTTGAGGAGACAAGAAGAATTTTGATGGATTTTTCCTAGATTGTGTGGAAAGTTCTCAAGATTTTGTGGGCTATTATGAGAATTTCGAAGAGTTTTGAGAAGATTTAGAGAATTTTGTGGGTTGTTTCTAAAATTTGGTAGGGTTTTGAGAAGATTTATGGAATTTTGTGGGATGATTCTGGAATTTGGTAGGGGTTTGAGAAGATTTCGGGGATTTTATGGGGTGTTTTTGGAATTTTTTTAGGTATTGTGGAGACATGAAGAATTTTGATAGATTTTTACAAGATTGTGTGGAAAGTTGTCAAGATTTTGTGGGATGTTTCTGGAAGCTGGTAGGGTTTTGAGAAGATTTTGGGAATTTTTTGGGAATTTTCTAAAATTTTGAAGGATATTGACTAGACATGAAGAATTTTGATGGATTTTCCCTAGATTGTGTGGAAAGTCGTTGAGATTTTGTGGGATGTTTCTCGAATTTGGTAGGGTTTTGAGAAGATTTTGAGAATTTAGGGAGATGTTTTAGGAATTTTGTGGGATATTGAGGAGACATGAAGAATTTTGACGGATTTTTCCGAGACTGTGTGGAAAGTTGTCGAGATTTTGTGGAATGTTTCTGGAGTTTGATAGGGTTTCGAGAGGATTTTGTGAATTGTGTGGGATGTTTCGGGAATTTTGTGGAATTTTTTTGGATATGGATTAGACATAAGGAATTTTGTGAGATTTTTCCTAGATTGTGTGGAAAATTGTCGAGATTTTGTGGGATGTTTCTAGAATTTGGTAGGGTTTTGAGAAGATTCATAGAATTTTGTGGGATGTTTCTGGAATTTTGTGGGAACTCTGTGGAATTTTGTGGGATTTTGAGGAGACATGAAGAATTTTGATGGATTTTTCCTAGACTGTGTGGAAAGTTTTCAAGATTTTGTGGGATGTTTCGGGAATTTTGTGTTATTTTTGTGGCATTTTAAGGCATTTTGATGGATTTTTCCGAGATTGTGTGGAAAGTTGTTGAGATTTTGTGGGATGTTTCTGGAATTTCGAAGAGTTTTGAGAAGATTTTGGGAATTTTGTGCGATGTTTCTGGAATTTTGTTGCGTTTTCACAAGGTTTATCACAATTTGTGGGATGTTTGAGAAATTTTGTGGGATTTTCGTGGGTATTTGAAAAAAATTTAATTATTTTGCAAGATTTACCTGGAATTTAGTGGCATTTCTTTGCAATGTTCTGGGATACTGAGGAGACTTGAACAATTTTGAGGGATTTTTCTTATTTTGTGTCAATTTGTGGAGATTTTGTGGGATGTTTCTGGAATTCTGTGGGATTTCTGTATAATTTTGTGAAATATTGACATGACTTGATGAATTTTGATGCATTTTTCCTAATTTGTGGGGGAAGTTGTCAAGATTTTGTGGGATGTATCTGGAATTTTGAGGGATTTTTGTGGAATTTTGAGGAATTTTGAGGCGACCTGAAGAATTTTGAGGGATTTTTCCGAGATTATGTGGAAAGTTCGCAAGATTTTGTGGGATGTTTCTAGAATATGATAGGGTTTTGAGAAGATTTTGGGAATTTTGTGGGATGTTTCTGGAATTTTGTGGGAATTTTGTGGAGTTTTGAGGGATAATAATGAGAAATGAAGAATTTTGATTGATTTTTCCGAGACTGTGTGGAAAGTTGTCAAGGTTTTGCAGGATGTTACTGGAATTTCGAAGGGTTTTGAGAAAATTTTGGGAATTTTGTGGGATGCTTCGGGAATTTTGTGGAATTTTTTTGGATATGGAGTAGACATAAGGAATTTTGTGAGATTTTTCCTAGATTGTGTGGAAAGTTGTCGAGATTTTGTGGGATGTTTATTTAATATGGTAGGGTTTTGAGAAGATTTTGGGAATTTTGTGGGATGTTTCTGGAATTTTGTGGGATCTTTGTGGAATTTTGAGGGATTTTGATGAGACATGAAGAATTTAGATGGCGTTTTCCTAGATTGTGTGGAAAATTGTCAAGATTTTGTGGGATGTTTCTTGAATTTGGTAGCGTTTTGAGAAAATTTCGAGAATTTTGTGGGATCTTTCTGGAATTTCATGTAATTTCGAGAATTTTGAGGGATTTTGAGGCAACCTGAAGAATTTTGAGGGATTTTTCAGAGATTATGTGGAAAGATCTCAAGATTTTGTGGGATGTTTCTGGAATTTTGTGGGAATTTTTTGTGGAATTTTTTTGGATTTTTAGGAGATATGAAGAATTTTGATGGATTTTTCCTAGACTGTGTCGAAAATTGTCAAGATTTTGTGCGATGTTTCTGGAATTTTGTGGGACTTTTTTGGAATTTTAAGGCATCTTGATGGATTTTTCCTAGATTGTGTGGAAAGTTGTAGAGATTTTGTGGGA
This sequence comes from Cyanistes caeruleus, assembly GCF_971803275.1. Taxonomy (NCBI): domain Eukaryota; kingdom Metazoa; phylum Chordata; class Aves; order Passeriformes; family Paridae; genus Cyanistes; species Cyanistes caeruleus. The sequence continues at coordinate 216,990 of NW_028255925.1, read as the reverse complement.
TGTTTCTGGAAGCTGGTAGGGTTTTGAGAAGATTTTGGGAATTTTTTGGGAATTTTGTAAAATTTTTGGGGATATTGACTAGACATGAAGAATTTAGATGGATTTTTCCTAGACTGTGTGGAAAGTTGTCAAGGTTTTGCGGGATGTTACTGGAATTTCGAAGGGTTTTGAGAAAATTTTGGGAATTTTGTGGGATGTTTCGGGAATTTTGTGGGATCTTTGTGGAATTTTGAGGGATTTTGAGGAGACATGAAGAATTTTGATGGATTTTTCCTAGACTGTGTCGAAAATTGTCAAGATTTTCTGCGATGTTTCTGGAATTTTGTGGGTCTTTGTTGGAATTTTAAGGCATCTTGATGGATTTTTCCTAGATTGTGTGGAAAGTTGTCAAGATTTTGTGGGATGTTTCTCGAATTTGGTAGGGTTTCGAGAGGATTTTGTGAATTGCGTGGGATGTTTCGGGAATTTTGTGGAATTTTTTTGGATATGGAGTAGACATAATGAATTTTGTGAGATTTTTCCTAGATTGTGTGGAAAGTTGTAGAGATTTTGTGGGATGTTTCTAGAATTTGGTAGGGTTTTGAGAAGATTCATAGAATTTTGTGGGATGTTTCTGGAGTTTTGTGGGAATTTTGTGGACTTTTGAGGGATAATGATGAGACATGAAAAATTTTGATTGATTTTTCCTAGATTGTGTGGAAAGTTGTAGAGATTTTGCGGGATGTTACTGGAATCTCGAAGGGTTTTGAGAAAATTTTGGGAATTTTGTGGGATGTTTCGGGAATTTTGTGGAATTTTTTTGGATATGGAGTAGACATAAGGAATTTTGTGAGATTTTTCCTAGATTGTGTGGAAAGTTGTAGAGATTTTGTGGGATGTTTATTTAATATGGTAGGGTTTTGAGACGATTCATAGAATTTTGTGGGATGTTTCTGGAATTTTGTGGGATCTTTGTGGAATTTTGAGGGATTTTGATGAGACATGAAGAATTTAGATGGATTTTTCCGAGACTGTGTGGAAAGTTGTCAATGTTTTGCGGGATGTTACTGGAATTTCGAAGGGTTTTGAGAAAATTTTGGCAATTTTGTGGGATGCTTCGGGAATTTTGTGGAATTTTTTTGGATATGGAGTAGACATAAGGAATTTTGTGAGATTTTTCCTAGATTGTGTGGAAAGTTGTCGAGATTTTGTGGGATGTTTATTTAATATGGTAGGGTTTTGAGACGATGCATAGAATTTTGTGGGATGTTTCTGGATTTTTGTGGGATCTTTGTGGAATTTTGAGGGATTTTGAGGAAACATGAAGAATTTTGAGGGATTTTTCCGAGATTGTGAGGACAGTTATAGAGATTTTGTGGGATGTTACTATAATTTCGAAGGGTTTTGAGAAGAGTTTTGGAATTTTCTTGGATGTTGCTGGAGTTTGGTACGGTTTTGAGAAGATTTTGGGAATTTTGTGTGATTTTTGTGGAATTTGGCGGTATTTGAGGAGACAAGAAGAATTTTGATGGGTTTTTCCTAGATTGTGTGGAAAGTTCTCAAGATTTTGTGGGCTATTACGAGAATTTCGAAGAGTTTTGAGAAGATTTAGAGAATTTTGTGGGATGTTTGTAAAATTTGGTAGGGTTTTGAGAAGATTTATGGAATTTTGTGGGATGATTCTGGAATTTAGTAGGGGTTTGAGAAGATTTCGGGGATTTTATGGGGTGTTTTTGGAATTTTTTTAGGTATTCTGGAGACATGAAGAATTTTGATGGATTTTTACAAGATTGTGTGGAAAGTTGTCAAGATTTTGTGGGATGTTTCTGGAAGCTGGTAGGGTTTTGAGAAGATTTTGGGAATTTTTTGGGAATTTTCTAAAATTTTGAAGGATATTGACTAGACATGAAGAATTTAGATGGATTTTTCCTAGACTGTGTGGAAAGTTGTCAAGGTTTTGCGGGATGTTACTGGAATTTCGAAGGGTTTTGAGAAAATTTTGGGAATTTTGTGGGATGTTTCGGGAATTTTGTGGGATCTATGTGGAATTTTGAGGGATTTTGAGGAGACATGAAGAATTTAGATGGATTTTTCCGAGACTGTTTGGAAAATTGTCAAGATTTTGTGGGATGTTTCTGGAATATGGTAGGGTTTTGAGAAGATTTTGTGGGATGTTTCTGGAATTTTGTGAGAATTTTTTGGTGGAATTTTTTTGGATTTTTAGGAGATATGAAGAATTTTGATGGATTTTTCCTAGACTGTGTCAAAAATTGTCAAGATTTTGTGGGATGTTTCTGGAATTTTGTGGGACTTTTTTGGAATTTTAAGGCATCTTGATGGATTTTTCCTAGATTGTGTGGAAAGTTGTCAAGATTTTGTGGGATGTTTCTGGAAGCTGGTAGGGTTTTGAGAAGATTTTGGGAATTTTTTGGGAATTTTTTTGGAATTTTGTAAAATTTTGGGGGATATTGACTAGACATGAAGAATTTTTATGGATTTTCCCTAGTTTGTGTGGAAAGTTGTCAAGATTTTGTGGGATGTTTCTCGAATTTGGTAGGGTTTTGAGAAGATTTTGAGAATTTAGGGGGATGTTTTAGGAATTTTGTGGGATATTGAGGAGACATGAAGAATTTTGACGGATTTTTACTAGATTGTGTGGAAAGTTGTCGAGATTTTTGTGGGATGTTTCTGGAATTTGTTAGGGTTTCGAGAGGATTTTGTGAATTGTGTGGGATGTTTCGGGAGTTTTGTGGAATTTTTTTGGATATGGAGTAGACATAATGAATTTTGTGAGATATATCCTAGATTGTGTGGAAAGTTCGCAAGATTTTGTGGGATGTTTCTAGAATATGGTAGGGTTTTGAGAAGATTTTGGGAATTTTGTGGGATGTTTCTGGAATTTTGTGGGAATTTTGTGGAGTTTTGAGGGATAATGATGAGACATGAAGAATTTTGATTGATTTTTCCGAGACTGTGTGGAAAGTTTTCAAGGTTTAGCAGGATGTTACTGGAATTTCGAAGGGTTTTGAGAAAATTTTGGGAATTTTGTGGGATGCTTCGGGAATTTTGTGGAATTTTTTTGGATATGGAGTAGACATAAGGAATTTTGTGAGATTTTTCCTAGATTGTGTGGAAAATTGTCGAGATTTTGTGGGATGTTTATTTAATATGGTAGGGTTTTGAGAAGATTTTGGGAATTTTGTGGGATGTTTCTGGAATTTTGTGGGATCTTTGTGGAATTTTGAGGGATTTTGATGAGACATGAAGAATTTAGATGGATTTTTCCGAATCTGTTTGGAAAGTTGTCAAGGTTTTGCGGGATGTTACTGGAATTTCGAAGGGTTTTGAGAAAATTTTGGGAATTTTGTGGGATGTTTCGGGAATTTTGTGGAATTTTTTTGGATATGGAGTAGACATAAGGAATTTTGTGAGATTTTCCCTAGATTGTGTGGAAAGTTGTAGAGATTTTGTGGGATGTTTATTTAATATGGTAGGGTTTTGAGACGATGCATAGAATTTTGTGGGATGTTTCTGGATTTTTGTGGGATCTTTGTGGAATTTTGAGGGATTTTGAGGAAACATGAAGAATTTTGACGGATTTTTCCGAGACTGTGTGGAAAGTTGTCGAGATTTTGTGGAATGTTTCTGGAGTTTGATAGGGTTTCGAGAGGATTTTGTGAATTGTGTGGGATGTTTCGGGAATTTTGTGGAATTTTTTTGGATATGGATTAGACATAAGGAATTTTGTGAGATTTTCCCTAGATTGTGTGGAAAGTTGTAGAGATTTTGTGGGATGTTTCTAGAATTTGGTAGGGTTTTGAGAAGATTCATAGAATTTTGTGGGATGTTTCTGGAATTTTGTGGGAACTCTGTGGAATTTTGTGGGATTTTGAGGAGACATGAAGAATTTTGATGGATTTTTCCTAGACTGTGTGGAAAGTTTTCAAGATTTTGTGGGATGTTTCGGGAATTTTGTGTTATTTTTGTGGGATTTTAAGGCATTTTGATGGATTTTTCCGAGATTGTGTGGAAAGTTGTTGAGATTTTGTGGGATGTTTCTGGAATTTCGAAGAGTTTTGAGAAGATTTTGGGAATTTTGTGCGATGTTTCTGGAATTTTGTTGCGTTTTCACAAGGTTTATCACAATTTGTGGGATGTTTGAGAAATTTTGTGGGATTTTCGTGGGTATTTGAAAAAAATTTAATTATTTTGCAAGATTTACCTGGAATTTAGTGGCATTTCTTTGCAATGTTCTGGGATACTGAGGAGACTTGAACAATTTTGAGGGATTTTTCTTATTTTGTGTCAATTTGTGGAGATTTTGTGGGATGTTTCTGGAATTCTGTGGGATTTCTGTATAATTTTGTGAAATATTGACATGACTTGATGAATTTTGATGCATTTTTCCTAATTTGTGGGGGAAGTTGTCAAGATTTTGTGGGATGTATCTGGAATTTTGAGGGATTTTTGTGGAATTTTGAGGAATTTTGAGGCGACCTGAAGAATTTTGAGGGATTTTTCCGAGATTATGTGGAAAGTTCGCAAGATTTTGTGGGATGTTTCTAGAATATGATAGGGTTTTGAGAAGATTTTGGGAATTTTGTGGGATGTTTCTGGAATTTTGTGGGAATTTTGTGGAGTTTTGAGGGATAATGATGAGAAATGAAGAATTTTGATTGATTTTTCCGAGACTGTGTGGAAAGTTGTCAAGGTTTTGCAGGATGTTACTGGAATTTCGAAGGGTTTTGAGAAAATTTTGGGAATTTTGTGGGATGCTTCGGGAATTTTGTGGAATTTTTTTGGATATGGAGTAGACATAAGGAATTTTGTGAGATTTTTCCTAGATTGTGTGGAAAATTGTCGAGATTTTGTGGGATGTTTATTTAATATGGTAGGGTTTTGAGAAGATTTTGGGAATTTTGTGGGATGTTTCTGGAATTTTGTGGGATCTTTGTGGAATTTTGAGGGATTTTGATGAGACATGAAGAATTTAGATGGCGTTTTCCTAGATTGTGTGGAAAATTGTCAAGATTTTGTGGGATGTTTCTTGAATTTGGTAGCGTTTTGAGAAAATTTCGAGAATTTTGTGGGATCTTTCTGGAATTTCATGTAATTTCGAGAATTTTGAGGGATTTTGAGGCAACCTGAAGAATTTTGAGGGATTTTTCAGAGATTATGTGGAAAGATCTCAAGATTTTGTGGGATGTTTCTGGAATTTTGTGGGAATTTTTTGTGGAATTTTTTTGGATTTTTAGGAGATATGAAGAATTTTGATGGATTTTTCCTAGACTGTGTCGAAAATTGTCAAGATTTTGTGCGATGTTTCTGGAATTTTGTGGGACTTTTTTGGAATTTTAAGGCATCTTGATGGATTTTTCCTAGATTGTGTGGAAAGTTGTAGAGATTTTGTGGGATGTTTCTGGAAGCTGGTAGGGTTTTGAGAAGATTTTGGGAATTTTTTGGGAATTTTGTAAAATTTTTGGGGATATTGACTAGACATGAAGAATTTAGATGGATTTTTCCTAGACTGTGTGGAAAGTTGTCAAGGTTTTGCGGGATGTTACTGGAATTTCGAAGGGTTTTGAGAAAATTTTGGGAATTTTGTGGGATGTTTCGGGAATTTTGTGGGATCTTTGTGGAATTTTGAGGGATTTTGAGGAGACATGAAGAATTTTGATGGATTTTTCCTAGACTGTGTCGAAAATTGTCAAGATTTTCTGCGATGTTTCTGGAATTTTGTGGGTCTTTGTTGGAATTTTAAGGCATCTTGATGGATTTTTCCTAGATTGTGTGGAAAGTTGTCAAGATTTTGTGGGATGTTTCTGGAAGCTGGTAGGGTTTTGAGAAGATTTTGGGAATTTTTTGGGAATTTTGTAAACTTTTGGGGGATATTGACTAGACATGAAGAATTTTGATGGATTTTCCCTTGTTTGTGTGGAAAGTTGTCAAGATTTTGTGGGATGTTTCTCGAATTTGGTAGGGTTTCGAGAGGATTTTGTGAATTGTGTGGGATGTTTCGGGAATTTTGTGGAATTTTTTTGGATATGGAGTAGACATAAGGAATTTTGTGAGATTTTTCCTAGATTGTGTGGAAAGTTGTAGAGATTTTGTGGGATGTTTATTTAATATGGTAGGGTTTTGAGACGATGCATAGAATTTTGTGGGATGTTTCTGGATTTTTGTGGGATCTTTTTGGAATTTTGAGGGATTTTGAGGAAACATGAAGAATTTTGAGGGATTTTTCCGAGATTGTGAGGACAGTTATAGAGATTTTGTGGGATGTTACTATAATTTCGAAGGGTTTTGAGAAGAGTTTTGGAATTTTGTTGGATGTTGCTGAAGTTTGGTACGGTTTTGAGAAGATTTTGGGAATTTTGTGTGATTTTTGTGGAATTTGGCGGTATTTGAGGAGACAAGAAGAATTTTGATGGATTTTTCCTAGATTGTGTGGAAAGTTCTCAAGATTTTGTGGGCTATTATGAGAATTTCGAAGAGTTTTGAGAAGATTTAGAGAATTTTGTGGGTTGTTTCTAAAATTTGGTAGGGTTTTGAGAAGATTTATGGAATTTTGTGGGATGATTCTGGAATTTGGTAGGGGTTTGAGAAGATTTCGGGGATTTTATGGGGTGTTTTTGGAATTTTTTTAGGTATTGTGGAGACATGAAGAATTTTGATAGATTTTTACAAGATTGTGTGGAAAGTTGTCAAGATTTTGTGGGATGTTTCTGGAAGCTGGTAGGGTTTTGAGAAGATTTTGGGAATTTTTTGGGAATTTTCTAAAATTTTGAAGGATATTGACTAGACATGAAGAATTTTGATGGATTTTCCCTAGATTGTGTGGAAAGTCGTTGAGATTTTGTGGGATGTTTCTCGAATTTGGTAGGGTTTTGAGAAGATTTTGAGAATTTAGGGAGATGTTTTAGGAATTTTGTGGGATATTGAGGAGACATGAAGAATTTTGACGGATTTTTCCGAGACTGTGTGGAAAGTTGTCGAGATTTTGTGGAATGTTTCTGGAGTTTGATAGGGTTTCGAGAGGATTTTGTGAATTGTGTGGGATGTTTCGGGAATTTTGTGGAATTTTTTTGGATATGGATTAGACATAAGGAATTTTGTGAGATTTTTCCTAGATTGTGTGGAAAATTGTCGAGATTTTGTGGGATGTTTCTAGAATTTGGTAGGGTTTTGAGAAGATTCATAGAATTTTGTGGGATGTTTCTGGAATTTTGTGGGAACTCTGTGGAATTTTGTGGGATTTTGAGGAGACATGAAGAATTTTGATGGATTTTTCCTAGACTGTGTGGAAAGTTTTCAAGATTTTGTGGGATGTTTCGGGAATTTTGTGTTATTTTTGTGGCATTTTAAGGCATTTTGATGGATTTTTCCGAGATTGTGTGGAAAGTTGTTGAGATTTTGTGGGATGTTTCTGGAATTTCGAAGAGTTTTGAGAAGATTTTGGGAATTTTGTGCGATGTTTCTGGAATTTTGTTGCGTTTTCACAAGGTTTATCACAATTTGTGGGATGTTTGAGAAATTTTGTGGGATTTTCGTGGGTATTTGAAAAAAATTTAATTATTTTGCAAGATTTACCTGGAATTTAGTGGCATTTCTTTGCAATGTTCTGGGATACTGAGGAGACTTGAACAATTTTGAGGGATTTTTCTTATTTTGTGTCAATTTGTGGAGATTTTGTGGGATGTTTCTGGAATTCTGTGGGATTTCTGTATAATTTTGTGAAATATTGACATGACTTGATGAATTTTGATGCATTTTTCCTAATTTGTGGGGGAAGTTGTCAAGATTTTGTGGGATGTATCTGGAATTTTGAGGGATTTTTGTGGAATTTTGAGGAATTTTGAGGCGACCTGAAGAATTTTGAGGGATTTTTCCGAGATTATGTGGAAAGTTCGCAAGATTTTGTGGGATGTTTCTAGAATATGATAGGGTTTTGAGAAGATTTTGGGAATTTTGTGGGATGTTTCTGGAATTTTGTGGGAATTTTGTGGAGTTTTGAGGGATAATGATGAGAAATGAAGAATTTTGATTGATTTTTCCGAGACTGTGTGGAAAGTTGTCAAGGTTTTGCAGGATGTTACTGGAATTTCGAAGGGTTTTGAGAAAATTTTGGGAATTTTGTGGGATGCTTCGGGAATTTTGTGGAATTTTTTTGGATATGGAGTAGACATAAGGAATTTTGTGAGATTTTTCCTAGATTGTGTGGAAAGTTGTCGAGATTTTGTGGGATGTTTATTTAATATGGTAGGGTTTTGAGAAGATTTTGGGAATTTTGTGGGATGTTTCTGGAATTTTGTGGGATCTTTGTGGAATTTTGAGGGATTTTGATGAGACATGAAGAATTTAGATGGCGTTTTCCTAGATTGTGTGGAAAATTGTCAAGATTTTGTGGGATGTTTCTTGAATTTGGTAGCGTTTTGAGAAAATTTCGAGAATTTTGTGGGATCTTTCTGGAATTTCATGTAATTTCGAGAATTTTGAGGGATTTTGAGGCAACCTGAAGAATTTTGAGGGATTTTTCAGAGATTATGTGGAAAGATCTCAAGATTTTGTGGGATGTTTCTGGAATTTTGTGGGAATTTTTTGTGGAATTTTTTTGGATTTTTAGGAGATATGAAGAATTTTGATGGATTTTTCCTAGACTGTGTCGAAAATTGTCAAGATTTTGTGCGATGTTTCTGGAATTTTGTGGGAATTTTTTGGAATTTTAAGGCATCTTGATGGATTTTTCCTAGATTGTGTGGAAAGTTGTAGAGATTTTGTGGGATGTTTCTGGAAGCTGGTAGGGTTTTGAGAAGATTTTGGGAATTTTTTGGGAATTTTGTAAACTTTTGGGGGATATTGACTAGACATGAAGAATTTTGATGGATTTTCCCTTGTTTGTGTGGAAAGTTGTCAAGATTTTGTGGGATGTTTCTCGAATTTGGTAGGGTTTCGAGAGGATTTTGTGAATTGTGTGGGATGTTTCGGGAATTTTGTGGGATTTTTTTGGATATGGAGTAGACATAAGGAATTTTGTGAGATTTTTCCTAGATTGTGTGGAAAGTTGTAGAGATTTTGTGGGATGTTTATTTAATATGGTAGGGTTTTGAGACGATGCATAGAATTTTGTGGGATGTTTCTGGATTTTTGTGGGATCTTTTTGGAATTTTGAGGGATTTTGAGGAAACATGAAGAATTTTGAGGGATTTTTCCGAGATTGTGAGGACAGTTATAGAGATTTTGTGGGATGTTACTATAATTTCGAAGGGTTTTGAGAAGAGTTTTGGAATTTTGTTGGATGTTGCTGAAGTTTGGTACGGTTTTGAGAAGATTTTGGGAATTTTGTGTGATTTTTGTGGAATTTGGCGGTATTTGAGGAGACAAGAAGAATTTTGATGGATTTTTCCTAGATTGTGTGGAAAGTTCTCAAGATTTTGTGGGCTATTATGAGAATTTCGAAGAGTTTTGAGAAGATTTAGAGAATTTTGTGGGTTGTTTCTAAAATTTGGTAGGGTTTTGAGAAGATTTATGGAATTTTGTGGGATGATTCTGGAATTTGGTAGGGGTTTGAGAAGATTTCGGGGATTTTATGGGGTGTTTTTGGAATTTTTTTAGGTATTGTGGAGACATGAAGAATTTTGATAGATTTTTACAAGATTGTGTGGAAAGTTGTCAAGATTTTGTGGGATGTTTCTGGAAGCTGGTAGGGTTTTGAGAAGATTTTGGGAATTTTTTGGGAATTTTCTAAAATTTTGAAGGATATTGACTAGACATGAAGAATTTTGATGGATTTTCCCTAGATTGTGTGGAAAGTCGTTGAGATTTTGTGGGATGTTTCTCGAATTTGGTAGGGTTTTGAGAAGATTTTGAGAATTTAGGGAGATGTTTTAGGAATTTTGTGGGATATTGAGGAGACATGAAGAATTTTGACGGATTTTTCCGAGACTGTGTGGAAAGTTGTCGAGATTTTGTGGAATGTTTCTGGAGTTTGATAGGGTTTCGAGAGGATTTTGTGAATTGTGTGGGATGTTTCGGGAATTTTGTGGAATTTTTTTGGATATGGATTAGACATAAGGAATTTTGTGAGATTTTTCCTAGATTGTGTGGAAAATTGTCGAGATTTTGTGGGATGTTTCTAGAATTTGGTAGGGTTTTGAGAAGATTCATAGAATTTTGTGGGATGTTTCTGGAATTTTGTGGGAACTCTGTGGAATTTTGTGGGATTTTGAGGAGACATGAAGAATTTTGATGGATTTTTCCTAGACTGTGTGGAAAGTTTTCAAGATTTTGTGGGATGTTTCGGGAATTTTGTGTTATTTTTGTGGCATTTTAAGGCATTTTGATGGATTTTTCCGAGATTGTGTGGAAAGTTGTTGAGATTTTGTGGGATGTTTCTGGAATTTCGAAGAGTTTTGAGAAGATTTTGGGAATTTTGTGCGATGTTTCTGGAATTTTGTTGCGTTTTCACAAGGTTTATCACAATTTGTGGGATGTTTGAGAAATTTTGTGGGATTTTCGTGGGTATTTGAAAAAAATTTAATTATTTTGCAAGATTTACCTGGAATTTAGTGGCATTTCTTTGCAATGTTCTGGGATACTGAGGAGACTTGAACAATTTTGAGGGATTTTTCTTATTTTGTGTCAATTTGTGGAGATTTTGTGGGATGTTTCTGGAATTCTGTGGGATTTCTGTATAATTTTGTGAAATATTGACATGACTTGATGAATTTTGATGCATTTTTCCTAATTTGTGGGGGAAGTTGTCAAGATTTTGTGGGATGTATCTGGAATTTTGAGGGATTTTTGTGGAATTTTGAGGAATTTTGAGGCGACCTGAAGAATTTTGAGGGATTTTTCCGAGATTATGTGGAAAGTTCGCAAGATTTTGTGGGATGTTTCTAGAATATGATAGGGTTTTGAGAAGATTTTGGGAATTTTGTGGGATGTTTCTGGAATTTTGTGGGAATTTTGTGGAGTTTTGAGGGATAATAATGAGAAATGAAGAATTTTGATTGATTTTTCCGAGACTGTGTGGAAAGTTGTCAAGGTTTTGCAGGATGTTACTGGAATTTCGAAGGGTTTTGAGAAAATTTTGGGAATTTTGTGGGATGCTTCGGGAATTTTGTGGAATTTTTTTGGATATGGAGTAGACATAAGGAATTTTGTGAGATTTTTCCTAGATTGTGTGGAAAGTTGTCGAGATTTTGTGGGATGTTTATTTAATATGGTAGGGTTTTGAGAAGATTTTGGGAATTTTGTGGGATGTTTCTGGAATTTTGTGGGATCTTTGTGGAATTTTGAGGGATTTTGATGAGACATGAAGAATTTAGATGGCGTTTTCCTAGATTGTGTGGAAAATTGTCAAGATTTTGTGGGATGTTTCTTGAATTTGGTAGCGTTTTGAGAAAATTTCGAGAATTTTGTGGGATCTTTCTGGAATTTCATGTAATTTCGAGAATTTTGAGGGATTTTGAGGCAACCTGAAGAATTTTGAGGGATTTTTCAGAGATTATGTGGAAAGATCTCAAGATTTTGTGGGATGTTTCTGGAATTTTGTGGGAATTTTTTGTGGAATTTTTTTGGATTTTTAGGAGATATGAAGAATTTTGATGGATTTTTCCTAGACTGTGTCGAAAATTGTCAAGATTTTGTGCGATGTTTCTGGAATTTTGTGGGACTTTTTTGGAATTTTAAGGCATCTTGATGGATTTTTCCTAGATTGTGTGGAAAGTTGTAGAGATTTTGTGGGATGTTTCTGGAAGCTGGTAGGGTTTTGAGAAGATTTTGGGAATTTTTTGGGAATTTTGTAAAATTTTTGGGGATATTGACTAGACATGAAGAATTTAGATGGATTTTTCCTAGACTGTGTGGAAAGTTGTCAAGGTTTTGCGGGATGTTACTGGAATTTCGAAGGGTTTTGAGAAAATTTTGGGAATTTTGTGGGATGTTTCGGGAATTTTGTGGGATCTTTGTGGAATTTTGAGGGATTTTGAGGAGACATGAAGAATTTTGATGGATTTTTCCTAGACTGTGTCGAAAATTGTCAAGATTTTCTGCGATGTTTCTGGAATTTTGTGGGTCTTTGTTGGAATTTTAAGGCATCTTGATGGATTTTTCCTAGATTGTGTGGAAAGTTGTCAAGATTTTGTGGGATGTTTCTCGAATTTGGTAGGGTTTCGAGAGGATTTTGTGAATTGCGTGGGATGTTTCGGGAATTTTGTGGAATTTTTTTGGATATGGAGTAGACATAATGAATTTTGTGAGATTTTTCCTAGATTGTGTGGAAAGTTGTAGAGATTTTGTGGGATGTTTCTAGAATTTGGTAGGGTTTTGAGAAGATTCATAGAATTTTGTGGGATGTTTCTGGAGTTTTGTGGGAATTTTGTGGACTTTTGAGGGATAATGATGAGACATGAAAAATTTTGATTGATTTTTCCTAGATTGTGTGGAAAGTTGTAGAGATTTTGCGGGATGTTACTGGAATCTCGAAGGGTTTTGAGAAAATTTTGGGAATTTTGTGGGATGTTTCGGGAATTTTGTGGAATTTTTTTGGATATGGAGTAGACATAAGGAATTTTGTGAGATTTTTCCTAGATTGTGTGGAAAGTTGTAGAGATTTTGTGGGATGTTTATTTAATATGGTAGGGTTTTGAGACGATTCATAGAATTTTGTGGGATGTTTCTGGAATTTTGTGGGATCTTTGTGGAATTTTGAGGGATTTTGATGAGACATGAAGAATTTAGATGGATTTTTCCGAGACTGTGTGGAAAGTTGTCAATGTTTTGCGGGATGTTACTGGAATTTCGAAGGGTTTTGAGAAAATTTTGGCAATTTTGTGGGATGCTTCGGGAATTTTGTGGAATTTTTTTGGATATGGAGTAGACATAAGGAATTTTGTGAGATTTTTCCTAGATTGTGTGGAAAGTTGTCGAGATTTTGTGGGATGTTTATTTAATATGGTAGGGTTTTGAGACGATGCATAGAATTTTGTGGGATGTTTCTGGATTTTTGTGGGATCTTTGTGGAATTTTGAGGGATTTTGAGGAAACATGAAGAATTTTGAGGGATTTTTCCGAGATTGTGAGGACAGTTATAGAGATTTTGTGGGATGTTACTATAATTTCGAAGGGTTTTGAGAAGAGTTTTGGAATTTTCTTGGATGTTGCTGGAGTTTGGTACGGTTTTGAGAAGATTTTGGGAATTTTGTGTGATTTTTGTGGAATTTGGCGGTATTTGAGGAGACAAGAAGAATTTTGATGGGTTTTTCCTAGATTGTGTGGAAAGTTCTCAAGATTTTGTGGGCTATTACGAGAATTTCGAAGAGTTTTGAGAAGATTTAGAGAATTTTGTGGGATGTTTGTAAAATTTGGTAGGGTTTTGAGAAGATTTATGGAATTTTGTGGGATGATTCTGGAATTTAGTAGGGGTTTGAGAAGATTTCGGGGATTTTATGGGGTGTTTTTGGAATTTTTTTAGGTATTCTGGAGACATGAAGAATTTTGATGGATTTTTACAAGATTGTGTGGAAAGTTGTCAAGATTTTGTGGGATGTTTCTGGAAGCTGGTAGGGTTTTGAGAAGATTTTGGGAATTTTTTGGGAATTTTCTAAAATTTTGAAGGATATTGACTAGACATGAAGAATTTAGATGGATTTTTCCTAGACTGTGTGGAAAGTTGTCAAGGTTTTGCGGGATGTTACTGGAATTTCGAAGGGTTTTGAGAAAATTTTGGGAATTTTGTGGGATGTTTCGGGAATTTTGTGGGATCTATGTGGAATTTTGAGGGATTTTGAGGAGACATGAAGAATTTAGATGGATTTTTCCGAGACTGTTTGGAAAATTGTCAAGATTTTGTGGGATGTTTCTGGAATATGGTAGGGTTTTGAGAAGATTTTGTGGGATGTTTCTGGAATTTTGTGAGAATTTTTTGGTGGAATTTTTTTGGATTTTTAGGAGATATGAAGAATTTTGATGGATTTTTCCTAGACTGTGTCAAAAATTGTCAAGATTTTGTGGGATGTTTCTGGAATTTTGTGGGACTTTTTTGGAATTTTAAGGCATCTTGATGGATTTTTCCTAGATTGTGTGGAAAGTTGTCAAGATTTTGTGGGATGTTTCTGGAAGCTGGTAGGGTTTTGAGAAGATTTTGGGAATTTTTTGGGAATTTTTTTGGAATTTTGTAAAATTTTGGGGGATATTGACTAGACATGAAGAATTTTTATGGATTTTCCCTAGTTTGTGTGGAAAGTTGTCAAGATTTTGTGGGATGTTTCTCGAATTTGGTAGGGTTTTGAGAAGATTTTGAGAATTTAGGGGGATGTTTTAGGAATTTTGTGGGATATTGAGGAGACATGAAGAATTTTGACGGATTTTTACTAGATTGTGTGGAAAGTTGTCGAGATTTTTGTGGGATGTTTCTGGAATTTGTTAGGGTTTCGAGAGGATTTTGTGAATTGTGTGGGATGTTTCGGGAGTTTTGTGGAATTTTTTTGGATATGGAGTAGACATAATGAATTTTGTGAGATATATCCTAGATTGTGTGGAAAGTTCGCAAGATTTTGTGGGATGTTTCTAGAATATGGTAGGGTTTTGAGAAGATTTTGGGAATTTTGTGGGATGTTTCTGGAATTTTGTGGGAATTTTGTGGAGTTTTGAGGGATAATGATGAGACATGAAGAATTTTGATTGATTTTTCCGAGACTGTGTGGAAAGTTTTCAAGGTTTAGCAGGATGTTACTGGAATTTCGAAGGGTTTTGAGAAAATTTTGGGAATTTTGTGGGATGCTTCGGGAATTTTGTGGAATTTTTTTGGATATGGAGTAGACATAAGGAATTTTGTGAGATTTTTCCTAGATTGTGTGGAAAATTGTCGAGATTTTGTGGGATGTTTATTTAATATGGTAGGGTTTTGAGAAGATTTTGGGAATTTTGTGGGATGTTTCTGGAATTTTGTGGGATCTTTGTGGAATTTTGAGGGATTTTGATGAGACATGAAGAATTTAGATGGATTTTTCCGAATCTGTTTGGAAAGTTGTCAAGGTTTTGCGGGATGTTACTGGAATTTCGAAGGGTTTTGAGAAAATTTTGGGAATTTTGTGGGATGTTTCGGGAATTTTGTGGAATTTTTTTGGATATGGAGTAGACATAAGGAATTTTGTGAGATTTTCCCTAGATTGTGTGGAAAGTTGTAGAGATTTTGTGGGATGTTTATTTAATATGGTAGGGTTTTGAGACGATGCATAGAATTTTGTGGGATGTTTCTGGATTTTTGTGGGATCTTTGTGGAATTTTGAGGGATTTTGAGGAAACATGAAGAATTTTGACGGATTTTTCCGAGACTGTGTGGAAAGTTGTCGAGATTTTGTGGAATGTTTCTGGAGTTTGATAGGGTTTCGAGAGGATTTTGTGAATTGTGTGGGATGTTTCGGGAATTTTGTGGAATTTTTTTGGATATGGATTAGACATAAGGAATTTTGTGAGATTTTCCCTAGATTGTGTGGAAAGTTGTAGAGATTTTGTGGGATGTTTCTAGAATTTGGTAGGGTTTTGAGAAGATTCATAGAATTTTGTGGGATGTTTCTGGAATTTTGTGGGAACTCTGTGGAATTTTGTGGGATTTTGAGGAGACATGAAGAATTTTGATGGATTTTTCCTAGACTGTGTGGAAAGTTTTCAAGATTTTGTGGGATGTTTCGGGAATTTTGTGTTATTTTTGTGGGATTTTAAGGCATTTTGATGGATTTTTCCGAGATTGTGTGGAAAGTTGTTGAGATTTTGTGGGATGTTTCTGGAATTTCGAAGAGTTTTGAGAAGATTTTGGGAATTTTGTGCGATGTTTCTGGAATTTTGTTGCGTTTTCACAAGGTTTATCACAATTTGTGGGATGTTTGAGAAATTTTGTGGGATTTTCGTGGGTATTTGAAAAAAATTTAATTATTTTGCAAGATTTACCTGGAATTTAGTGGCATTTCTTTGCAATGTTCTGGGATACTGAGGAGACTTGAACAATTTTGAGGGATTTTTCTTATTTTGTGTCAATTTGTGGAGATTTTGTGGGATGTTTCTGGAATTCTGTGGGATTTCTGTATAATTTTGTGAAATATTGACATGACTTGATGAATTTTGATGCATTTTTCCTAATTTGTGGGGGAAGTTGTCAAGATTTTGTGGGATGTATCTGGAATTTTGAGGGATTTTTGTGGAATTTTGAGGAATTTTGAGGCGACCTGAAGAATTTTGAGGGATTTTTCCGAGATTATGTGGAAAGTTCGCAAGATTTTGTGGGATGTTTCTAGAATATGATAGGGTTTTGAGAAGATTTTGGGAATTTTGTGGGATGTTTCTGGAATTTTGTGGGAATTTTGTGGAGTTTTGAGGGATAATGATGAGAAATGAAGAATTTTGATTGATTTTTCCGAGACTGTGTGGAAAGTTGTCAAGGTTTTGCAGGATGTTACTGGAATTTCGAAGGGTTTTGAGAAAATTTTGGGAATTTTGTGGGATGCTTCGGGAATTTTGTGGAATTTTTTTGGATATGGAGTAGACATAAGGAATTTTGTGAGATTTTTCCTAGATTGTGTGGAAAATTGTCGAGATTTTGTGGGATGTTTATTTAATATGGTAGGGTTTTGAGAAGATTTTGGGAATTTTGTGGGATGTTTCTGGAATTTTGTGGGATCTTTGTGGAATTTTGAGGGATTTTGATGAGACATGAAGAATTTAGATGGCGTTTTCCTAGATTGTGTGGAAAATTGTCAAGATTTTGTGGGATGTTTCTTGAATTTGGTAGCGTTTTGAGAAAATTTCGAGAATTTTGTGGGATCTTTCTGGAATTTCATGTAATTTCGAGAATTTTGAGGGATTTTGAGGCAACCTGAAGAATTTTGAGGGATTTTTCAGAGATTATGTGGAAAGATCTCAAGATTTTGTGGGATGTTTCTGGAATTTTGTGGGAATTTTTTGTGGAATTTTTTTGGATTTTTAGGAGATATGAAGAATTTTGATGGATTTTTCCTAGACTGTGTCGAAAATTGTCAAGATTTTGTGCGATGTTTCTGGAATTTTGTGGGAATTTTTTGGAATTTTAAGGCATCTTGATGGATTTTTCCTAGATTGTGTGGAAAGTTGTAGAGATTTTGTGGGATGTTTCTGGAAGCTGGTAGGGTTTTGAGAAGATTTTGGGAATTTTTTGGGAATTTTGTAAAATTTTTGGGGATATTGACTAGACATGAAGAATTTAGATGGATTTTTCCTAGACTGTGTGGAAAGTTGTCAAGGTTTTGCGGGATGTTACTGGAATTTCGAAGGGTTTTGAGAAAATTTTGGGAATTTTGTGGGATGTTTCGGGAATTTTGTGGGATCTTTGTGGAATTTTGAGGGATTTTGAGGAGACATGAAGAATTTTGATGGATTTTTCCTAGACTGTGTCGAAAATTGTCAAGATTTTCTGCGATGTTTCTGGAATTTTGTGGGTCTTTGTTGGAATTTTAAGGCATCTTGATGGATTTTTCCTAGATTGTGTGGAAAGTTGTCAAGATTTTGTGGGATGTTTCTCGAATTTGGTAGGGTTTCGAGAGGATTTTGTGAATTGCGTGGGATGTTTCGGGAATTTTGTGGAATTTTTTTGGATATGGAGTAGACATAATGAATTTTGTGAGATTTTTCCTAGATTGTGTGGAAAGTTGTAGAGATTTTGTGGGATGTTTCTAGAATTTGGTAGGGTTTTGAGAAGATTCATAGAATTTTGTGGGATGTTTCTGGAGTTTTGTGGGAATTTTGTGGACTTTTGAGGGATAATGATGAGACATGAAAAATTTTGATTGATTTTTCCTAGACTGTGTGGAAAGTTGTCAAGGTTTTGCGGGATGTTACTGGAATCTCGAAGGGTTTTGAGAAAATTTTGGGAATTTTGTGGGATGTTTCGGGAATTTTGTGGAATTTTTTTGGATATGGAGTAGACATAAGGAATTTTGTGAGATTTTTCCTAGATTGTGTGGAAAGTTGTAGAGATTTTGTGGGATGTTTATTTAATATGGTAGGGTTTTGAGACGATTCATAGAATTTTGTGGGATGTTTCTGGAATTTTGTGGGATCTTTGTGGAATTTTGAGGGATTTTGATGAGACATGAAGAATTTAGATGGATTTTTCCGAGACTGTGTGGAAAGTTGTCAATGTTTTGCGGGATGTTACTGGAATTTCGAAGGGTTTTGAGAAAATTTTGGCAATTTTGTGGGATGCTTCGGGAATTTTGTGGAATTTTTTTGGATATGGAGTAGACATAAGGAATTTTGTGAGATTTTTCCTAGATTGTGTGGAAAGTTGTCGAGATTTTGTGGGATGTTTATTTAATATGGTAGGGTTTTGAGACGATGCATAGAATTTTGTGGGATGTTTCTGGATTTTTGTGGGATCTTTGTGGAATTTTGAGGGATTTTGAGGAAACATGAAGAATTTTGAGGGATTTTTCCGAGATTGTGAGGACAGTTATAGAGATTTTGTGGGATGTTACTAGAATTTCGAAGGGTTTTGAGAAGAGTTTTGGAATTTTGTTGGATGTTGCTGGAGTTTGGTACGGTTTTGAGAAGATTTTGGGAATTTTGTGTGATTTTTGTGGAATTTGGCGGTATTTGAGGAGACAAGAAGAATTTTGATGGGTTTTTCCTAGATTGTGTGGAAAGTTCTCAAGATTTTGTGGGCTATTACGAGAATTTCGAAGAGTTTTGAGAAGATTTAGAGAATTTTGTGGGATGTTTCTAAAATTTGGTAGGGTTTTGAGAAGATTTATGGAATTTTGTGGGATGATTCTGGAATTTGGTAGGGCTTTGAGAAGATTTCGGGGATTTTATGGGGTGTTTTTGGAATTTTTTTAGGTATTGTGGAGACATGAAGAATTTTGATGGATTTTTACAAGATTGTGTGGAAAGTTGTCAAGATTTTGTGGGATGTTTCTGGAAGCTGGTAGGGTTTTGAGAAGATTTTGGGAATTTTTTGGGAATTTTCTAAAATTTTGAAGGATATTGACTAGACATGAAGAATTTTGATGGATTTTCCCTAGATTGTGTGGAAAGTTGTTGAGATTTTGTGGGATGTTTCTCGAATTTGGTAGGGTTTTGAGAAGATTTTGAGAATTTAGGGGGATGTTTTAGGAATTCTGTGGGATATTGAGGAGACATGAAGAATTTTGACGGATTTTTACTAGATTGTGTGGAAAGTTGTCGAGATTTTGTGGAATGTTTCTGGAGTTTGATAGGGTTTCGAGAGGATTTTGTGAATTGTGTGGGATGTTTCGGGAATTTTGTGGAATTTTTTTGGATATGGAGTAGACATAAGGAATTTTGTGAGATTTTTCCTAGATTGTGTGGAAAGTTGTAGAGATTTTGTGGGATGTTTCTGGAATTTCGAAGAGTTTTGAGAAGATTTTGGGAATTTTGTGTGATGTTTCTGGAATTTTGTTGCATTTTCACAAGTTTTATCACAATTTGTGGGATGTTTGAGAAATTTTGTGGGATTTTCGTGGGTATTTGAAAAAAATTTAATTATTTTGCAAGATTTACCTGGAATTTAGTGGCATTTCTTTGCAATGTTCTGGGATACTGAGGAGACTTGAACAATTTTGAGGGATTTTTCTTATTTTGTGTCAATTTGAGGAGATTTTGTGGGATGTTTCTGGAATTCCGTGGGATTTCTGTAGAATTTTGAGGGATTTTTCCGAGATTATGTGGAAAGTTCGCAAGATTTTGTGGGATGTTTCTAGAATATGATAGGGTTTTGAGAAGATTTTGGGAATTTTGTGGGATGTTTCTGGAATTTTGTGGGAATTTTGTGGAGTTTTGAGGGATAATAATGAGAAATGAAGAATTTTGATTGATTTTTCCGAGACTGTGTGGAAAGTTGTCAAGGTTTTGCAGGATGTTACTGGAATTTCGAAGGGTTTTGAGAAAATTTTGGGAATTTTGTGGGATGCTTCGGGAATTTTGTGGAATTTTTTTGGATATGGAGTAGACATAAGGAATTTTGTGAGATTTTTCCTAGATTGTGTGGAAAGTTGTCGAGATTTTGTGGGATGTTTATTTAATATGGTAGGGTTTTGAGAAGATTTTGGGAATTTTGTGGGATGTTTCTGGAATTTTGTGGGATCTTTGTGGAATTTTGAGGGATTTTGATGAGACATGAAGAATTTAGATGGCGTTTTCCTAGATTGTGTGGAAAATTGTCAAGATTTTGTGGGATGTTTCTTGAATTTGGTAGCGTTTTGAGAAAATTTCGAGAATTTTGTGGGATCTTTCTGGAATTTCATGTAATTTCGAGAATTTTGAGGGATTTTGAGGCAACCTGAAGAATTTTGAGGGATTTTTCAGAGATTATGTGGAAAGATCTCAAGATTTTGTGGGATGTTTCTGGAATTTTGTGGGAATTTTTTGTGGAATTTTTTTGGATTTTTAGGAGATATGAAGAATTTTGATGGATTTTTCCTAGACTGTGTCGAAAATTGTCAAGATTTTGTGCGATGTTTCTGGAATTTTGTGGGAATTTTTTGGAATTTTAAGGCATCTTGATGGATTTTTCCTAGATTGTGTGGAAAGTTGTAGAGATTTTGTGGGATGTTTCTGGAAGCTGGTAGGGTTTTGAGAAGATTTTGGGAATTTTTTGGGAATTTTGTAAAATTTTTGGGGATATTGACTAGACACGAAGAATTTAGATGGATTTTTCCTAGACTGTGTGGAAAGTTGTCAAGGTTTTGCAGGATGTTACTGGAATTTCGAAGGGTTTTGAGAAAATTTTGGGAATTTTGTGGGATGTTTCGGGAATTTTGTGGGATCTTTGTGGAATTTTGAGGGATTTTGAGGAGACATGAAGAATTTTGATGGATTTTTCCTAGACTGTGTCGAAAATTGTCAAGATTTTCTGCGATGTTTCTGGAATTTTGTGGGTCTTTGTTGGAATTTTAAGGCATCTTGATGGATTTTTCCTAGATTGTGTGGAAAGTTGTCAAGATTTTGTGGGATGTTTCTGGAAGCTGGTAGGGTTTTGAGAAGATTTTGGGAATTTTTTGGGAATTTTTTGGGAATTTTGTAAACTTTTGGGGGATATTGACTAGACATGAAGAATTTTGATGGATTTTCCCTTGTTTGTGTGGAAAGTTGTCAAGATTTTGTGGGATGTTTCTCGAATTTGGTAGGGTTTCGAGAGGATTTTGTGAATTGTGTGGGATGTTTCGGGAATTTTGTGGAATTTTTTTGGATATGGAGTAGACATAAGGAATTTTGTGAGATTTTTCCTAGATTGTGTGGAAAGTTGTAGAGATTTTGTGGGATGTTTATTTAATATGGTAGGGTTTTGAGACGATGCATAGAATTTTGTGGGATGTTTCTGGATTTTTGTGGGATCTTTTTGGAATTTTGAGGGATTTTGAGGAAACATGAAGAATTTTGAGGGATTTTTCCGAGATTGTGAGGACAGTTATAGAGATTTTGTGGGATGTTACTATAATTTCGAAGGGTTTTGAGAAGAGTTTTGGAATTTTGTTGGATGTTGCTGAAGTTTGGTACGGTTTTGAGAAGATTTTGGGAATTTTGTGTGATTTTTGTGGAATTTGGCGGTATTTGAGGAGACAAGAAGAATTTTGATGGATTTTTCCTAGATTGTGTGGAAAGTTCTCAAGATTTTGTGGGCTATTATGAGAATTTCGAAGAGTTTTGAGAAGATTTAGAGAATTTTGTGGGTTGTTTCTAAAATTTGGTAGGGTTTTGAGAAGATTTATGGAATTTTGTGGGATGATTCTGGAATTTGGTAGGGGTTTGAGAAGATTTCGGGGATTTTATGGGGTGTTTTTGGAATTTTTTTAGGTATTGTGGAGACATGAAGAATTTTGATAGATTTTTACAAGATTGTGTGGAAAGTTGTCAAGATTTTGTGGGATGTTTCTGGAAGCTGGTAGGGTTTTGAGAAGATTTTGGGAATTTTTTGGGAATTTTCTAAAATTTTGAAGGATATTGACTAGACATGAAGAATTTTGATGGATTTTCCCTAGATTGTGTGGAAAGTCGTTGAGATTTTGTGGGATGTTTCTCGAATTTGGTAGGGTTTTGAGAAGATTTTGAGAATTTAGGGAGATGTTTTAGGAATTTTGTGGGATATTGAGGAGACATGAAGAATTTTGACGGATTTTTCCGAGACTGTGTGGAAAGTTGTCGAGATTTTGTGGAATGTTTCTGGAGTTTGATAGGGTTTCGAGAGGATTTTGTGAATTGTGTGGGATGTTTCGGGAATTTTGTGGAATTTTTTTGGATATGGATTAGACATAAGGAATTTTGTGAGATTGTTCCTAGATTGTGTGGAAAATTGTCGAGATTTTGTGGGATGTTTCTAGAATTTGGTAGGGTTTTGAGAAGATTCATAGAATTTTGTGGGATGTTTCTGGAATTTTGTGGGAACTCTGTGGAATTTTGTGGGATTTTGAGGAGACATGAAGAATTTTGATGGATTTTTCCTAGACTGTGTGGAAAGTTTTCAAGATTTTGTGGGATGTTTCGGGAATTTTGTGTTATTTTTGTGGCATTTTAAGGCATTTTGATGGATTTTTCCGAGATTGTGTGGAAAGTTGTTGAGATTTTGTGGGATGTTTCTGGAATTTCGAAGAGTTTTGAGAAGATTTTGGGAATTTTGTGCGATGTTTCTGGAATTTTGTTGCGTTTTCACAAGGTTTATCACAATTTGTGGGATGTTTGAGAAATTTTGTGGGATTTTCGTGGGTATTTGAAAAAAATTTAATTATTTTGCAAGATTTACCTGGAATTTAGTGGCATTTCTTTGCAATGTTCTGGGATACTGAGGAGACTTGAACAATTTTGAGGGATTTTTCTTATTTTGTGTCAATTTGTGGAGATTTTGTGGGATGTTTCTGGAATTCTGTGGGATTTCTGTATAATTTTGTGAAATATTGACATGACTTGATGAATTTTGATGCATTTTTCCTAATTTGTGGGGGAAGTTGTCAAGATTTTGTGGGATGTATCTGGAATTTTGAGGGATTTTTGTGGAATTTTGAGGAATTTTGAGGCGACCTGAAGAATTTTGAGGGATTTTTCCGAGATTATGTGGAAAGTTCGCAAGATTTTGTGGGATGTTTCTAGAATATGATAGGGTTTTGAGAAGATTTTGGGAATTTTGTGGGATGTTTCTGGAATTTTGTGGGAATTTTGTGGAGTTTTGAGGGATAATAATGAGAAATGAAGAATTTTGATTGATTTTTCCGAGACTGTGTGGAAAGTTGTCAAGGTTTTGCAGGATGTTACTGGAATTTCGAAGGGTTTTGAGAAAATTTTGGGAATTTTGTGGGATGCTTCGGGAATTTTGTGGAATTTTTTTGGATATGGAGTAGACATAAGGAATTTTGTGAGATTTTTCCTAGATTGTGTGGAAAGTTGTCGAGATTTTGTGGGATGTTTATTTAATATGGTAGGGTTTTGAGAAGATTTTGGGAATTTTGTGGGATGTTTCTGGAATTTTGTGGGATCTTTGTGGAATTTTGAGGGATTTTGATGAGACATGAAGAATTTAGATGGCGTTTTCCTAGATTGTGTGGAAAATTGTCAAGATTTTGTGGGATGTTTCTTGAATTTGGTAGCGTTTTGAGAAAATTTCGAGAATTTTGTGGGATCTTTCTGGAATTTCATGTAATTTCGAGAATTTTGAGGGATTTTGAGGCAACCTGAAGAATTTTGAGGGATTTTTCAGAGATTATGTGGAAAGATCTCAAGATTTTGTGGGATGTTTCTGGAATTTTGTGGGAATTTTTTGTGGAATTTTTTTGGATTTTTAGGAGATATGAAGAATTTTGATGGATTTTTCCTAGACTGTGTCGAAAATTGTCAAGATTTTGTGCGATGTTTCTGGAATTTTGTGGGAATTTTTTGGAATTTTAAGGCATCTTGATGGATTTTTCCTAGATTGTGTGGAAAGTTGTAGAGATTTTGTGGGATGTTTCTGGAAGCTGGTAGGGTTTTGAGAAGATTTTGGGAATTTTTTGGGAATTTTGTAAAATTTTTGGGGATATTGACTAGACATGAAGAATTTAGATGGATTTTTCCTAGACTGTGTGGAAAGTTGTCAAGGTTTTGCGGGATGTTACTGGAATTTCGAAGGGTTTTGAGAAAATTTTGGGAATTTTGTGGGATGTTTCGGGAATTTTGTGGGATCTTTGTGGAATTTTGAGGGATTTTGAGGAGACATGAAGAATTTTGATGGATTTTTCCTAGACTGTGTCGAAAATTGTCAAGATTTTCTGCGATGTTTCTGGAATTTTGTGGGTCTTTGTTGGAATTTTAAGGCATCTTGATGGATTTTTCCTAGATTGTGTGGAAAGTTGTCAAGATTTTGTGGGATGTTTCTCGAATTTGGTAGGGTTTCGAGAGGATTTTGTGAATTGCGTGGGATGTTTCGGGAATTTTGTGGAATTTTTTTGGATATGGAGTAGACATAATGAATTTTGTGAGATTTTTCCTAGATTGTGTGGAAAGTTGTAGAGATTTTGTGGGATGTTTCTAGAATTTGGTAGGGTTTTGAGAAGATTCATAGAATTTTGTGGGATGTTTCTGGAGTTTTGTGGGAATTTTGTGGACTTTTGAGGGATAATGATGAGACATGAAAAATTTTGATTGATTTTTCCTAGACTGTGTGGAAAGTTGTCAAGGTTTTGCGGGATGTTACTGGAATCTCGAAGGGTTTTGAGAAAATTTTGGGAATTTTGTGGGATGTTTCGGGAATTTTGTGGAATTTTTTTGGATATGGAGTAGACATAAGGAATTTTGTGAGATTTTTCCTAGATTGTGTGGAAAGTTGTAGAGATTTTGTGGGATGTTTATTTAATATGGTAGGGTTTTGAGACGATTCATAGAATTTTGTGGGATGTTTCTGGAATTTTGTGGGATCTTTGTGGAATTTTGAGGGATTTTGATGAGACATGAAGAATTTAGATGGATTTTTCCGAGACTGTGTGGAAAGTTGTCAATGTTTTGCGGGATGTTACTGGAATTTCGAAGGGTTTTGAGAAAATTTTGGCAATTTTGTGGGATGCTTTGGGAATTTTGTGGAATTTTTTTGGATATGGAGTAGACATAAGGAATTTTGTGAGATTTTTCCTAGATTGTGTGGAAAGTTGTCGAGATTTTGTGGGATGTTTATTTAATATGGTAGGGTTTTGAGACGATGCATAGAATTTTGTGGGATGTTTCTGGATTTTTGTGGGATCTTTGTGGAATTTTGAGGGATTTTGAGGAAACATGAAGAATTTTGAGGGATTTTTCCGAGATTGTGAGGACAGTTATAGAGATTTTGTGGGATGTTACTAGAATTTCGAAGGGTTTTGAGAAGAGTTTTGGAATTTTGTTGGATGTTGCTGGAGTTTGGTACGGTTTTGAGAAGATTTTGGGAATTTTGTGTGATTTTTGTGGAATTTGGCGGTATTTGAGGAGACAAGAAGAATTTTGATGGGTTTTTCCTAGATTGTGTGGAAAGTTCTCAAGATTTTGTGGGCTATTACGAGAATTTCGAAGAGTTTTGAGAAGATTTAGAGAATTTTGTGGGATGTTTCTAAAATTTGGTAGGGTTTTGAGAAGATTTATGGAATTTTGTGGGATGATTCTGGAATTTGGTAGGGCTTTGAGAAGATTTCGGGGATTTTATGGGGTGTTTTTGGAATTTTTTTAGGTATTGTGGAGACATGAAGAATTTTGATGGATTTTTACAAGATTGTGTGGAAAGTTGTCAAGATTTTGTGGGATGTTTCTGGAAGCTGGTAGGGTTTTGAGAAGATTTTGGGAATTTTTTGGGAATTTTCTAAAATTTTGAAGGATATTGACTAGACATGAAGAATTTTGATGGATTTTCCCTAGATTGTGTGGAAAGTTGTTGAGATTTTGTGGGATGTTTCTCGAATTTGGTAGGGTTTTGAGAAGATTTTGAGAATTTAGGGGGATGTTTTAGGAATTCTGTGGGATATTGAGGAGACATGAAGAATTTTGACGGATTTTTACTAGATTGTGTGGAAAGTTGTCGAGATTTTGTGGAATGTTTCTGGAGTTTGATAGGGTTTCGAGAGGATTTTGTGAATTGTGTGGGATGTTTCGGGAATTTTGTGGAATTTTTTTGGATATGGAGTAGACATAAGGAATTTTGTGAGATTTTTCCTAGATTGTGTGGAAAGTTGTAGAGATTTTGTGGGATGTTTCTGGAATTTCGAAGAGTTTTGAGAAGATTTTGGGAATTTTGTGTGATGTTTCTGGAATTTTGTTGCATTTTCACAAGTTTTATCACAATTTGTGGGATGTTTGAGAAATTTTGTGGGATTTTCGTGGGTATTTGAAAAAAATTTAATTATTTTGCAAGATTTACCTGGAATTTAGTGGCATTTCTTTGCAATGTTCTGGGATACTGAGGAGACTTGAACAATTTTGAGGGATTTTTCTTATTTTGTGTCAATTTGAGGAGATTTTGTGGGATGTTTCTGGAATTCCGTGGGATTTCTGTAGAATTTTGAGGGATTTTTCCGAGATTATGTGGAAAGTTCGCAAGATTTTGTGGGATGTTTCTAGAATATGATAGGGTTTTGAGAAGATTTTGGGAATTTTGTGGGATGTTTCTGGAATTTTGTGGGAATTTTGTGGAGTTTTGAGGGATAATAATGAGAAATGAAGAATTTTGATTGATTTTTCCGAGACTGTGTGGAAAGTTGTCAAGGTTTTGCAGGATGTTACTGGAATTTCGAAGGGTTTTGAGAAAATTTTGGGAATTTTGTGGGATGCTTCGGGAATTTTGTGGAATTTTTTTGGATATGGAGTAGACATAAGGAATTTTGTGAGATTTTTCCTAGATTGTGTGGAAAGTTGTCGAGATTTTGTGGGATGTTTATTTAATATGGTAGGGTTTTGAGAAGATTTTGGGAATTTTGTGGGATGTTTCTGGAATTTTGTGGGATCTTTGTGGAATTTTGAGGGATTTTGATGAGACATGAAGAATTTAGATGGCGTTTTCCTAGATTGTGTGGAAAATTGTCAAGATTTTGTGGGATGTTTCTTGAATTTGGTAGCGTTTTGAGAAAATTTCGAGAATTTTGTGGGATCTTTCTGGAATTTCATGTAATTTCGAGAATTTTGAGGGATTTTGAGGCAACCTGAAGAATTTTGAGGGATTTTTCAGAGATTATGTGGAAAGATCTCAAGATTTTGTGGGATGTTTCTGGAATTTTGTGGGAATTTTTTGTGGAATTTTTTTGGATTTTTAGGAGATATGAAGAATTTTGATGGATTTTTCCTAGACTGTGTCGAAAATTGTCAAGATTTTGTGCGATGTTTCTGGAATTTTGTGGGAATTTTTTGGAATTTTAAGGCATCTTGATGGATTTTTCCTAGATTGTGTGGAAAGTTGTAGAGATTTTGTGGGATGTTTCTGGAAGCTGGTAGGGTTTTGAGAAGATTTTGGGAATTTTTTGGGAATTTTGTAAAATTTTTGGGGATATTGACTAGACATGAAGAATTTAGATGGATTTTTCCTAGACTGTGTGGAAAGTTGTCAAGGTTTTGCGGGATGTTACTGGAATTTCGAAGGGTTTTGAGAAAATTTTGGGAATTTTGTGGGATGTTTCGGGAATTTTGTGGGATCTTTGTGGAATTTTGAGGGATTTTGAGGAGACATGAAGAATTTTGATGGATTTTTCCTAGACTGTGTCGAAAATTGTCAAGATTTTCTGCGATGTTTCTGGAATTTTGTGGGTCTTTGTTGGAATTTTAAGGCATCTTGATGGATTTTTCCTAGATTGTGTGGAAAGTTGTCAAGATTTTGTGGGATGTTTCTCGAATTTGGTAGGGTTTCGAGAGGATTTTGTGAATTGCGTGGGATGTTTCGGGAATTTTGTGGAATTTTTTTGGATATGGAGTAGACATAATGAATTTTGTGAGATTTTTCCTAGATTGTGTGGAAAGTTGTAGAGATTTTGTGGGATGTTTCTAGAATTTGGTAGGGTTTTGAGAAGATTCATAGAATTTTGTGGGATGTTTCTGGAGTTTTGTGGGAATTTTGTGGACTTTTGAGGGATAATGATGAGACATGAAAAATTTTGATTGATTTTTCCTAGACTGTGTGGAAAGTTGTCAAGGTTTTGCGGGATGTTACTGGAATCTCGAAGGGTTTTGAGAAAATTTTGGGAATTTTGTGGGATGTTTCGGGAATTTTGTGGAATTTTTTTGGATATGGAGTAGACATAAGGAATTTTGTGAGATTTTTCCTAGATTGTGTGGAAAGTTGTAGAGATTTTGTGGGATGTTTATTTAATATGGTAGGGTTTTGAGACGATTCATAGAATTTTGTGGGATGTTTCTGGAATTTTGTGGGATCTTTGTGGAATTTTGAGGGATTTTGATGAGACATGAAGAATTTAGATGGATTTTTCCGAGACTGTGTGGAAAGTTGTCAATGTTTTGCGGGATGTTACTGGAATTTCGAAGGGTTTTGAGAAAATTTTGGCAATTTTGTGGGATGCTTCGGGAATTTTGTGGAATTTTTTTGGATATGGAGTAGACATAAGGAATTTTGTGAGATTTTTCCTAGATTGTGTGGAAAGTTGTCGAGATTTTGTGGGATGTTTATTTAATATGGTAGGGTTTTGAGACGATGCATAGAATTTTGTGGGATGTTTCTGGATTTTTGTGGGATCTTTGTGGAATTTTGAGGGATTTTGAGGAAACATGAAGAATTTTGAGGGATTTTTCCGAGATTGTGAGGACAGTTATAGAGATTTTGTGGGATGTTACTAGAATTTCGAAGGGTTTTGAGAAGAGTTTTGGAATTTTGTTGGATGTTGCTGGAGTTTGGTACGGTTTTGAGAAGATTTTGGGAATTTTGTGTGATTTTTGTGGAATTTGGCGGTATTTGAGGAGACAAGAAGAATTTTGATGGGTTTTTCCTAGATTGTGTGGAAAGTTCTCAAGATTTTGTGGGCTATTACGAGAATTTCGAAGAGTTTTGAGAAGATTTAGAGAATTTTGTGGGATGTTTCTAAAATTTGGTAGGGTTTTGAGAAGATTTATGGAATTTTGTGGGATGATTCTGGAATTTGGTAGGGCTTTGAGAAGATTTCGGGGATTTTATGGGGTGTTTTTGGAATTTTTTTAGGTATTGTGGAGACATGAAGAATTTTGATGGATTTTTACAAGATTGTGTGGAAAGTTGTCAAGATTTTGTGGGATGTTTCTGGAAGCTGGTAGGGTTTTGAGAAGATTTTGGGAATTTTTTGGGAATTTTCTAAAATTTTGAAGGATATTGACTAGACATGAAGAATTTTGATGGATTTTCCCTAGATTGTGTGGAAAGTTGTTGAGATTTTGTGGGATGTTTCTCGAATTTGGTAGGGTTTTGAGAAGATTTTGAGAATTTAGGGGGATGTTTTAGGAATTCTGTGGGATATTGAGGAGACATGAAGAATTTTGACGGATTTTTACTAGATTGTGTGGAAAGTTGTCGAGATTTTGTGGAATGTTTCTGGAGTTTGATAGGGTTTCGAGAGGATTTTGTGAATTGTGTGGGATGTTTCGGGAATTTTGTGGAATTTTTTTGGATATGGAGTAGACATAAGGAATTTTGTGAGATTTTTCCTAGATTGTGTGGAAAGTTGTAGAGATTTTGTGGGATGTTTCTGGAATTTCGAAGAGTTTTGAGAAGATTTTGGGAATTTTGTGTGATGTTTCTGGAATTTTGTTGCATTTTCACAAGTTTTATCACAATTTGTGGGATGTTTGAGAAATTTTGTGGGATTTTCGTGGGTATTTGAAAAAAATTTAATTATTTTGCAAGATTTACCTGGAATTTAGTGGCATTTCTTTGCAATGTTCTGGGATACTGAGGAGACTTGAACAATTTTGAGGGATTTTTCTTATTTTGTGTCAATTTGAGGAGATTTTGTGGGATGTTTCTGGAATTCCGTGGGATTTCTGTAGAATTTTGAGGGATTTTTCCGAGATTATGTGGAAAGTTCGCAAGATTTTGTGGGATGTTTCTAGAATATGATAGGGTTTTGAGAAGATTTTGGGAATTTTGTGGGATGTTTCTGGAATTTTGTGGGAATTTTGTGGAGTTTTGAGGGATAATAATGAGAAATGAAGAATTTTGATTGATTTTTCCGAGACTGTGTGGAAAGTTGTCAAGGTTTTGCAGGATGTTACTGGAATTTCGAAGGGTTTTGAGAAAATTTTGGGAATTTTGTGGGATGCTTCGGGAATTTTGTGGAATTTTTTTGGATATGGAGTAGACATAAGGAATTTTGTGAGATTTTTCCTAGATTGTGTGGAAAGTTGTCGAGATTTTGTGGGATGTTTATTTAATATGGTAGGGTTTTGAGAAGATTTTGGGAATTTTGTGGGATGTTTCTGGAATTTTGTGGGATCTTTGTGGAATTTTGAGGGATTTTGATGAGACATGAAGAATTTAGATGGCGTTTTCCTAGATTGTGTGGAAAATTGTCAAGATTTTGTGGGATGTTTCTTGAATTTGGTAGCGTTTTGAGAAAATTTCGAGAATTTTGTGGGATCTTTCTGGAATTTCATGTAATTTCGAGAATTTTGAGGGATTTTGAGGCAACCTGAAGAATTTTGAGGGATTTTTCAGAGATTATGTGGAAAGATCTCAAGATTTTGTGGGATGTTTCTGGAATTTTGTGGGAATATTTTGTGGAATTTTTTTTGATTTTTAGGAGATATGAAGAATTTTGATGGATTTTTCCTAGACTGTGTCGAAAATTGTCAAGATTTTGTGCGATGTTTCTGGAATTTTGTGGGACTTTTTTGGAATTTTAAGGCATCTTGATGGATTTTTCCTAGATTGTGTGGAAAGTTGTAGAGATTTTGTGGGATGTTTCTGGAAGCTGGTAGGGTTTTGAGAAGATTTTGGGAATTTTTTGGGAATTTTGTAAAATTTTTGGGGATATTGACTAGACATGAAGAATTTAGATGGATTTTTCCTAGACTGTGTGGAAAGTTGTCAAGGTTTTGCGGGATGTTACTGGAATTTCGAAGGGTTTTGAGAAAATTTTGGGAATTTTGTGGGATGTTTCGGGAATTTTGTGGGATCTTTGTGGAATTTTGAGGGATTTTGAGGAGACATGAAGAATTTTGATGGATTTTTCCTAGACTGTGTCGAAAATTGTCAAGATTTTCTGCGATGTTTCTGGAATTTTGTGGGTCTTTGTTGGAATTTTAAGGCATCTTGATGGATTTTTCCTAGATTGTGTGGAAAGTTGTCAAGATTTTGTGGGATGTTTCTGGAAGCTGGTAGGGTTTTGAGAAGATTTTGGGAATTTTTTGGGAATTTTTTGGGAATTTTGTAAAATTTTGGGGAATATTGACTAGACATGAAGAATTTTGATGGATTTTCCCTAGTTTGTGTGGAAAGTTGTCAAGATTTTGTGGGATGTTTCTCGAATTTGGGAGGGTTTTGAGAAGACTTTGAGAATTTAGGGGGATGTTTTAGGAATTTTGAGGGATATTGAGGAGACATGAAGAATTTTGACGGATTTTTACTAGATTGTGTGGAAAGTTGTCGAGATTTTGTGGGATGTTTCTGGAATTTCGAAGGGTTTCAAGAGGATTTTGTGAATTGTGTGGGATGTTTCTGGAATTTTGTGGAATTTTTTTGGATATGGAGTAGACATAAGGAATTTTGTGAGATTTTTCCTAGATTGTGTGGAAAGTTGTAGAGATTTTGTGGGATGTTTCTAGAATTTGGTAGGGTTTTGAGAAGATTCATAGAATTTTGTGGGATGTTTCTGGAATTTTGTGGGAATTTTGTGGACTTTTGAGGGATAATGATGAGACATGAAAAATTTTGATTGATTTTTCCTAGACTGTGTGGAAAGTTGTCAAGGTTTTGCAGGATGTTACTGGAATCTCGAAGGGTTTTGAGAAAATTTTGGCAATTTTGTGGGATGTTTCGGGAATTTTGTGGAATTTTTTTGGATATGGAGTAGACATAAGGAATTTTGTGAGATTTTTCCTAGATTGTGTGGAAAGTTGTCGAGATTTTGTGGGATGTTTATTTTATATGGTAGGGTTTTGAGACGATTCATAGAATTTTGTGGGATGTTTCTGGAAATTTGTGGGATCTTTGTGGAATTTTGAGGGATTTTGATGAGACATGAAGAATTTAGATGGATTTTTCCGAGACTGTGTGGAAAGTTGTCAAGGTTTTGCCGGTTGTTACTGGAATTTCGAAGGGTTTTGAGAAAATTTTGGCAATTTTGTGGGATGTTTCGGGAATTTTGTGGAATTTTTTTGGATATGGAGTAGACATAAGGAATTTTGTGAGATTTTTCCTAGATTGTGTGGAAAGTTGTCGAGATTTTGTGGGATGTTTATTTAATATGGTAGGGTTTTGAGACGATGCATAGAATTTTGTGGGATGTTTCTGGATTTTTGTGGGATCTTTGTGGAATTTTGAGGGATTTTGAGGAAACATGACGAATTTTGAGGGATTTTTCCGAGATTGTGAGGACAGTTATAGAGATTTTGTGGGATGTTACTAGAATTTCGAAGGGTTTTGAGAAGAATTTTGGAATTTTGTTGGATGTTGCTGGAGTTTGGTACGGTTTTGAGAAGATTTTGGGAATTTTGTGTGATTTTTGTGGAATTTGGCGGTATTTGAGGAGACAAGAAGAATTTTTATGGATTTTTCCTAGATTGTGTGGAAAGTTCTCAAGATTTTGTGGGCTATTACGAGAATTTCAAAGAGTTTTGAGAAAATTTAGAGAATTTTGTGGGTTGTTTCTGAAATTTGGTAGGGTTTTGAGAAGATTTATGGAATTTTGTGGGATGATTCTGGAATTTGGTAGGGCTTTGAGAAGATTTCGGGGATTTTATGGGGTGTTTTTGGAATTTTTTTAGGTATTGTGGAGACATGAAGAATTTTGATGGATTTTTACAAGATTGTGTGGAAAGTTGTCAAGATTTTGTGGGATGTTTCTGGAAGCTGGTAGGGTTTTGAGAAGATTTTGGGAATTTTTTGGGAATTTTCTAAAATTTTGAAGGATATTGACTAGACATGAAGAATTTTGATGGATTTTCCCTAGATTGTGTGGAAAGTTGTTGAGATTTTGTGGGATGTTTCTCGAATTTGGTAGGGTTTTGAGAAGATTTTGAGAATTTAGGGGGATGTTTTAGGAATTCTGTGGGATATTGAGGAGACATGAAGAATTTTGACGGATTTTTACTAGATTGTGTGGAAAGTTGTCGAGATTTTGTGGAATGTTTCTGGAGTTTGATAGGGTTTCGAGAGGATTTTGTGAATTGTGTGGGATGTTTCGGGAATTTTGTGGAATTTTTTTGGATATGGAGTAGACATAAGGAATTTTGTGAGATTTTTCCTAGATTGTGTGGAAAGTTGTAGAGATTTTGTGGGATGTTTCTGGAATTTCGAAGAGTTTTGAGAAGATTTTGGGAATTTTGTGTGATGTTTCTGGAATTTTGTTGCATTTTCACAAGTTTTATCACAATTTGTGGGATGTTTGAGAAATTTTGTGGGATTTTCGTGGGTATTTGAAAAAAATTTAATTATTTTGCAAGATTTACCTGGAATTTAGTGGCATTTCTTTGCAATGTTCTGGGATACTGAGGAGACTTGAACAATTTTGAGGGATTTTTCTTATTTTGTGTCAATTTGAGGAGATTTTGTGGGATGTTTCTGGAATTCCGTGGGATTTCTGTAGAATTTTGAGGGATTTTTCCGAGATTATGTGGAAAGTTCGCAAGATTTTGTGGGATGTTTCTAGAATATGATAGGGTTTTGAGAAGATTTTGGGAATTTTGTGGGATGTTTCTGGAATTTTGTGGGAATTTTGTGGAGTTTTGAGGGATAATAATGAGAAATGAAGAATTTTGATTGATTTTTCCGAGACTGTGTGGAAAGTTGTCAAGGTTTTGCAGGATGTTACTGGAATTTCGAAGGGTTTTGAGAAAATTTTGGGAATTTTGTGGGATGCTTCGGGAATTTTGTGGAATTTTTTTGGATATGGAGTAGACATAAGGAATTTTGTGAGATTTTTCCTAGATTGTGTGGAAAGTTGTCGAGATTTTGTGGGATGTTTATTTAATATGGTAGGGTTTTGAGAAGATTTTGGGAATTTTGTGGGATGTTTCTGGAATTTTGTGGGATCTTTGTGGAATTTTGAGGGATTTTGATGAGACATGAAGAATTTAGATGGCGTTTTCCTAGATTGTGTGGAAAATTGTCAAGATTTTGTGGGATGTTTCTTGAATTTGGTAGCGTTTTGAGAAAATTTCGAGAATTTTGTGGGATCTTTCTGGAATTTCATGTAATTTCGAGAATTTTGAGGGATTTTGAGGCAACCTGAAGAATTTTGAGGGATTTTTCAGAGATTATGTGGAAAGATCTCAAGATTTTGTGGGATGTTTCTGGAATTTTGTGGGAATTTTTTGTGGAATTTTTTTGGATTTTTAGGAGATATGAAGAATTTTGATGGATTTTTCCTAGACTGTGTCGAAAATTGTCAAGATTTTGTGCGATGTTTCTGGAATTTTGTGGGACTTTTTTGGAATTTTAAGGCATCTTGATGGATTTTTCCTAGATTGTGTGGAAAGTTGTAGAGATTTTGTGGGATGTTTCTGGAAGCTGGTAGGGTTTTGAGAAGATTTTGGGAATTTTTTGGGA
Organism: Cyanistes caeruleus; assembly: GCF_971803275.1. Lineage (NCBI taxonomy): Eukaryota > Metazoa > Chordata > Aves > Passeriformes > Paridae > Cyanistes > Cyanistes caeruleus. The sequence goes on along the minus strand of NW_028255925.1, from coordinate 182,306 downwards.
ATTTTGTAAAATTTTTGGGGATATTGACTAGACATGAAGAATTTAGATGGATTTTTCCTAGACTGTGTGGAAAGTTGTCAAGGTTTTGCGGGATGTTACTGGAATTTCGAAGGGTTTTGAGAAAATTTTGGGAATTTTGTGGGATGTTTCGGGAATTTTGTGGGATCTTTGTGGAATTTTGAGGGATTTTGAGGAGACATGAAGAATTTTGATGGATTTTTCCTAGACTGTGTCGAAAATTGTCAAGATTTTCTGCGATGTTTCTGGAATTTTGTGGGTCTTTGTTGGAATTTTAAGGCATCTTGATGGATTTTTCCTAGATTGTGTGGAAAGTTGTCAAGATTTTGTGGGATGTTTCTGGAAGCTGGTAGGGTTTTGAGAAGATTTTGGGAATTTTTTGGGAATTTTTTGGGAATTTTGTAAAATTTTGGGGAATATTGACTAGACATGAAGAATTTTGATGGATTTTCCCTAGTTTGTGTGGAAAGTTGTCAAGATTTTGTGGGATGTTTCTCGAATTTGGGAGGGTTTTGAGAAGACTTTGAGAATTTAGGGGGATGTTTTAGGAATTTTGAGGGATATTGAGGAGACATGAAGAATTTTGACGGATTTTTACTAGATTGTGTGGAAAGTTGTCGAGATTTTGTGGGATGTTTCTGGAATTTCGAAGGGTTTCAAGAGGATTTTGTGAATTGTGTGGGATGTTTCTGGAATTTTGTGGAATTTTTTTGGATATGGAGTAGACATAAGGAATTTTGTGAGATTTTTCCTAGATTGTGTGGAAAGTTGTAGAGATTTTGTGGGATGTTTCTAGAATTTGGTAGGGTTTTGAGAAGATTCATAGAATTTTGTGGGATGTTTCTGGAATTTTGTGGGAATTTTGTGGACTTTTGAGGGATAATGATGAGACATGAAAAATTTTGATTGATTTTTCCTAGACTGTGTGGAAAGTTGTCAAGGTTTTGCAGGATGTTACTGGAATCTCGAAGGGTTTTGAGAAAATTTTGGCAATTTTGTGGGATGTTTCGGGAATTTTGTGGAATTTTTTTGGATATGGAGTAGACATAAGGAATTTTGTGAGATTTTTCCTAGATTGTGTGGAAAGTTGTCGAGATTTTGTGGGATGTTTATTTTATATGGTAGGGTTTTGAGACGATTCATAGAATTTTGTGGGATGTTTCTGGAAATTTGTGGGATCTTTGTGGAATTTTGAGGGATTTTGATGAGACATGAAGAATTTAGATGGATTTTTCCGAGACTGTGTGGAAAGTTGTCAAGGTTTTGCCGGTTGTTACTGGAATTTCGAAGGGTTTTGAGAAAATTTTGGCAATTTTGTGGGATGTTTCGGGAATTTTGTGGAATTTTTTTGGATATGGAGTAGACATAAGGAATTTTGTGAGATTTTTCCTAGATTGTGTGGAAAGTTGTCGAGATTTTGTGGGATGTTTATTTAATATGGTAGGGTTTTGAGACGATGCATAGAATTTTGTGGGATGTTTCTGGATTTTTGTGGGATCTTTGTGGAATTTTGAGGGATTTTGAGGAAACATGACGAATTTTGAGGGATTTTTCCGAGATTGTGAGGACAGTTATAGAGATTTTGTGGGATGTTACTAGAATTTCGAAGGGTTTTGAGAAGAATTTTGGAATTTTGTTGGATGTTGCTGGAGTTTGGTACGGTTTTGAGAAGATTTTGGGAATTTTGTGTGATTTTTGTGGAATTTGGCGGTATTTGAGGAGACAAGAAGAATTTTTATGGATTTTTCCTAGATTGTGTGGAAAGTTCTCAAGATTTTGTGGGCTATTACGAGAATTTCAAAGAGTTTTGAGAAAATTTAGAGAATTTTGTGGGTTGTTTCTGAAATTTGGTAGGGTTTTGAGAAGATTTATGGAATTTTGTGGGATGTTTCTGGAATTTGGTAGGGGTTTGAGAAGATTTCGGGGATTTTATGGGGTGTTTTTGGAATTTTTTTAGGTATTCTGGAGACATGAAGAATTTTGATGGATTTTCCCTAGATTGTGTGGAAAGTTGTCAAGATTTTGTGGGATGTTTCTGGAAGCTGGTAGGGTTTTGAGAAGATTTTGGGAATTTTTTGGGAATTTTCTAAAATTTTGAAGGATATTGACTAGACATGAAGAATTTTGATGGATTTTCCCTAGATTGTGTGGAAAGTTGTTGAGATTTTGTGGGATATTTCTCGAATTTGGTAGGTTTTTGAGAAGATTTTGAGAATTTAGGGGGATGTTTTAGGAATTTTGTGGGATATTGAGGAGACATGAAGAATTTTGACGGATTTTTACTAGATTGTGTGGAAAGTTGTCGAGATTTTGTGGAATGTTTCTGGAGTTTGATAGGGTTTCGAGAGGATTTTGTGAATTGTGTGGGATGTTTCGGGAATTTTGTGGAATTTTTTTGGATATGGAGTAGACATAAGGAATTTTGTGAGATTTTTCCTAGATTGTGTGGAAAATTGTCGAGATTTTGTGGGATGTTTCTGGAATTTGGTAGGGTTTTGAGAAGGTTTTTGGAATTTTGTGAGATATTGAGGAGACATGAAGAATTTTGAGGGTTTTTTCCGATATTTTGTGGAAAGTTCTCAAGATTTTTTAGGATGTTTCTGGAATTTCGGAAAGTTTTGAGAGGATTTCTTGAATCTTGTGGGATGTTTCTGAAATTTGGAAGGGTTCTGAGAAGATTTTGGGAATTTTGTGAGATCTTTCTGGAATTTCATGTAATTTTGTGGATTTTGTGGGATTTTCAGGAGACAAGAAGAATTTTGATGGGTTTTTCCTAGATTGTGTGGAAAGTTCTCAAGATTTTGTGGGCTATTACGGGAATTTCGAAGGGTTTTGAGAAGATTTAGAGAATTTTGTGGGATATTTCTAAAATTTGGTAGGGTTTTGAGAAGATTTGTGGAATTTTGTGGGATGTTTCTGGAATTTGGTAGGGGTTTGAGAAGATTTCGGGGATTTTATGGGGTGTTTTTGGAATTTTTTTAGGTATTGTGGAGACATGAAGAATTTTGATGGATTTTTACAAGATTGTGTGGAAAGTTGTCAAGATTTTGTGGGATGTTTCTCGAATTTGGTAGGGTTTTGAGAAGATTTTGAGAATTTAGGGGGATGTTTTAGGAATTTTGTGGGATGCTGAGGAGACATGAAGAATTTTGACGGATTTTTACTAGATTGTGTGGAAAGTTGTCGAGATTTTGTGGGATGTTTCTGGAATTTGTTAGGGTTTCGAGAGAATTTTGTGAATTGTGTGGGATGTTTCGGGAATTTTGTGGAATTTTTTTGGATATAGAGCAGACATAAGGAATTTTGTGAGATTTTTCCTAGATTGTGTGGAAAGTTGTAGAGATTTTGTGGGATGTTTCTGGAATTTGGTAGGGTTTTGATAAGGTTTTTGGAATTTTGTGGGATATTGGGGAGACATGAAGAATTTTGAGGGTTTTTTCCGATATTTTGCGGAAAGTTCTCAAGATTTTGTAGGATGTTTCTGGAATTTCGAAAAGTTTTGAGAGGATTTCTCAAATTTTGTAGGATGTTTCTGAAATTTGGAAGGGTTCTGAGAAGATTTTGGGAATTTTGTGGGATCTTTCTGGAATTTAATGTAATTTTGTGGATTTTGTGGGATTTTGAGGAGACAAGAAGAATTTTGATGGATTTTTCCTAGATTGTGTGGAAAGTTCTCAATATTCTGTGTGCTATTACGGGAATTTCGAAGGGTTTTGAGAAGATTTCAGGAATTTCGTGGGATATTTCTGGAATTTCTTATGTATTTGAGAGAATTTTGTTGGGCTTTTTGTTGTAATGCAGTTAGGAAAAATGGTATGACCCAAAGAATGTACCCCTAAAAATGTAGATTTGTAAGTTCTTTCCTTTATCTTGTTCTCCCCAGGTTCCCTTATTGGTTGTGTAAATTCCCACAGCCCCTTCCCCTGTCCTGAAAAAGGAGTGCCTGTCCATACCTCTTCCTCTTTCCCTTCTGCCATCTCACCCTGAAGGATCCCAAGAAATAAAGCTGCAACTGCCATCTCAGCATAGGGAAAGAGCCTCGTTTTTAGGGCCTCGTCTGGCAAGCTAAAACTACCTCCCCAGCCTCCCTGCCCGCTGCGGGGTGGACAGAGGTAACAGAGGGGCTGGGGACTGAGTTATAATAGCAGGTGGTGTGATGAGTATGTAAGGAGTTTGCTCGTAAAAACAAGAAAATAAAGGGTTAAGCAAGATATTGGCAATTGAAAAGTTCCAAGCAGAACCGGCAGAAACTCCAAGGACATCCTGTTGTTGAGCATAACTTGTATACTCATTACCTTAGCCAGATATGGAGCTTGAAGCATAACTTGTGTATCCAATATTTTAGCCAAAAATGGAGCTTGGCTTGCAGATCAAGGGCGATGCTGTGACGAAGAGGAGCATCTTCCTCCCCACGACCACCGAAAAGCAAAACACGACCACCTAGCAACAAGCCGCGCAGAAGCAGAATCAACCCGGATGACGCAGAAACCGGAACTGAAGACACTGTAAGGGCTCTGAAGTTTGGGGAGGGGGGCACTAGCCGTTGGTGGAGCGGTGATTCCCCGGCCGCCCAGCGCTGTTTTGCTTGCTGCCGCTTGCTAAAATAAATCCAATTATTTTTATTCAACAAGGATCTTGATTTTTTTATTAATATAATCCATAACAACCACAATTCCCTTCATTAATTAATTGACCACTCTTTCTCCCTCTTTATGCTAATTAGTCCTATTTTTAGTCTTTTGATCCTAACTTTTGTCATTTTCTCAGACAGGGTAAAAGGGGCCACTTTGGGGCCCATGGAAACTTTTCTGAGGAACATTTAGGGCAGTTTTGGGTCTGGGCAGGGAATTTAGAAAGAACTTGCGGGTCTGGAGGACACTTGGGGGAGCCAGGTGTGAAGTAGCCCCACTTTGTCCCTCCTGATTAATCCTGGCTAGCTCTGTCGAGGGGAGGGCAGGGAGGCTCTTCATGACCAAGATAAAGACCAAACAGCTGCTTTTCCCTCCGGCATAACGTCAGATGTTTATTCAGGCTGGGATCCAGGAGGAAAAAAAGAGAGGGAGGAAATATTTCCCGGGTACTTTCAAACCTTGGGAGAGGGGCGGGGAGACATATAACACCAAGCAATGGGATAACATTTCAGGGACAGGGAGGGGAAGGGAAAAACACGTCACAGCTGCAGGGAGGGTTTACACAGAAACTAAAGCACACCCAGGATTGTGCACTAGCACATCTCCCCCTATTTTGTTCTATATAATTCATGAAATGAGCTTATATGACTTACTGACCTGAAGTGGCCCACCAAGTACCATTTGCAGGCTGGTGAGGGTTACTCTGGTCTGCCAGCTCTATATGGTTGACATCTGAGGTAGCTGAGATCAGCTTAATTATGCTTTTGTATAGTATCCTGCTTAAAACTCCAAACTCTGTTAGCAAAATAATGACTAGCAGTGACAGAATAGTTTTCACTACTGAAGCCCACCACCCCGAGAGTCCCCAGTTTTTAAACAGTCCATTAAACCAGTCATCTGCTTCTTGCTTGACTTGTCCGATCATGCTTTTCATCTCTTGGAGTGTGGCATGGATGTTAGGAGCTTTCGATGTCAGATTCATGCAGCAGAGACCCTCCAACTCCTGGCACTCGTGCCCGTGGAGCAATAGGAGAAAGTCTATCGCTGCACCATTTTGGAGTGTTGCCTGCCTGCTAACTTCCTCATCTTCTAGGAGGGCACTTATGGTGCTAGATGTTAAATTTGCTTGTTTTACCACCCAGCATTCTAGGTGTCCCAGTTCACCTAGGGCCTTGGCTGCAGCCACCCAAAGAAGGAAAATGGATGCAGCAATTCTTTTTGATTTGGACCAATGAAAAATCTCCGAATCACAATTCTCATCTAAATTTGTAACACTTCTCTTCTGAATTTTCCTCGTCAAATTATTTTTATTGGTCCATTCGCCAATTAATGTTTGATTGGGCGCTAACAGTGATAGACGCCCTCTGGTACACAGCCCTCCGAGGAGACAGGGTGGAATTCCTGCCCATGCGCTATCCCCACAAATGAGGAACAGTCCTTTGGGGAGGCTTTTGGGATGTGTATGAGCTGAGGAGTGCACTTTTGATGTAGCTTAGGACGTGGCACCACCTTTTTGCTGTGAATTCTTCTCAATATTGTACTATATTGTGGAAGGTTTCTTTATTAATTGGAAGACTGACCCTAAAGTGTACACAGTGTAATGCTGGAGAGGAACCCAGTAGCTCTAACTCCTGGGGTTCCTGGCTTGCCTTAGGAAAATGTGGCAGCCACTCTTTGACGGGGTTTTTAAACTCTGCTTCTATTTGAGTGCTGTGGAAATTCATTACCTGCTTCAGGAGTCAGTGTATTAAAGCGATGTGTAAATTCATCATCCTGCAATGGAATTCCTACCAGGCAGGTAGACATAGGATTTTTCGCTGCTCAAGTAGATAGACATATGTTTTCTTGATGAAGTGTTTGTGCCAGGGTCACCCAGATGTCCTGGCGTGGCTGTGCGACGATCCAGGCCGCTGTCAGGCTGCTCAGTGCGAGCACGATGACAGCAGGGTTAAGGCTCATCATGGATTTGAGTGAGAGGTAGGTTATTTCTAAAAACAAGGAAACAGACATTTTTGGAAACATATTTACTGCCAAAGCATGCAGGTCAGAGGCTAGAAAGGTTTCTTCTTGCTCTCTTCGGTGGCGTCTTCTCTTGGAAGCAACAGCCACTTGCTTCTCATCTCTTATTGCTGGGGCTGGATTCTTTGGAACAAAAGGTTTTACCCGTTTCTGAGGAATCCATCAGGGGCCGGCAGGGGTGGAGACACACGTGTAACCACGCCCCCAGGTGACAAGTTCATAGGGGCCCTTGGTTTGCCAAGTTTCAGGGTCCCTGATTAAAACTGGTGGACGCTGTGACAATTAAAACTGATCATCACTGTTAAAATGCCGAGTCACAGGAGGCTTCATGTTTTCAAATGAGCAGTTTAGGAAATTAATGGCAAGCAGAGTTTTACAGGGTTTTTGTTGTGGAGACATCCACACTGCCTCGCTACCTTACCTGGCTAGGACTTGTTTGAGCGTCTGGTGTGCACACTCAATCACAGCTTGACCTGTGGAGGAGTGGGGGATGCCAGTTTTATGTTCCACTCCCCACTGCTGGACAAATTCCAGGAACTCCTTGGATTGATACGCTGGGCCATTATCTGTTTAAATTTCTTTAGGGATTCCCAATACAGAAAAGGCCTGTACTAAGTGTTGTTTGGCATGTACAGATTTTTCTCCTGCATGAGCAGAGGCATACACTGCTCCTGAGTATGTATCAATGCTCACGTGTACATACTTAAGGTGACCAAAACTGGGGATGTCAGTGATATCTGTTGGCCACACTTCACAGCTTTCAATTCCTCGGGGATTAACCCCCAGGCCTAATGATGGCACTGCCTGGAGCTGACAACTGGGACAGGTAGCCACGATGGCTTTAGCCTGACCCCATGTCAGCTGGAGCTGATGAATCAGTCCTGGCACATTTTGATGGTATCGCTGGTGACTTATCTTTGCCTGTTGGAACACATCTGGGAGACGTGCCTTTTCAGCTGGGGCAGCAAGGGAATCAGCCTCCCGGTTTCCCTCAGCGATTTCACCTGGCAATGGGGTATGCAACTTTATAAGCATCAGATAGAAAGGTTGTTCTCGATTTGAAACCAAATAAATCAGTTTTGAAAGCAATCTAAAGAGATGTTCGTTCTCAATGTCCTTGAGAACTGCCTGCTCCGCTCTGGACACCACTCCTGCTACATAGGCTGAGTCAGTAACCAAATTAATCGGTTCTGAAAACTTCTCAAAGGCTCTTATGGCCGCAGCCAGTTCAGCTATCTGGGGTGACCCCTCTACAAACTCAACATCAGCTTCCCAAAGCTGAGTCTGTGGATTTCTCCAAGTCATCACCGACTTGTGAGATGTCCCAGATGCATCAGTGAACACTGTGAGAGCTTTGAGTGGCCTTTGGCTCCTTTTCTCACAAGGAATGAGGTGGAATTCCTCATGAAACAATTTGTGTGCTGGCGCATGAACTGAAATTTGCCCACTAGAGCTGTCCAGAGCAAACTGGAGGGTAGCATTGCTCTGCAGCAGATGCTCAAACATCTCTTTGGTCAGTCTCTCAGGGGAGTTTTTGCCTTCTCCAGAGAGCCTGACTGGGAGGTGAATACACATAAAGTCACAACCTGCCAGTTCATGCAGCCTTACCCTGGCCAACTGAATCAGCTGAGCCATCAGCTCTTGTGGCTTGGTGATAGTTTTGGGTCATTGATGGGAGAGGAAAACCCATTCTGTTATTAAGAGTGGATCTGTCTGCCCCTCGGCCCACTGGAATATTAACCCAGGTAGGTGTGGCAATTTGCCCAGGACAATAAATTTGAAAGGCAGCTCAGGTTTGAAGCGATGTGCCTGTCTTTCTGTCAAGGCCTTTTGTGCCTTTTCAATCACAATTTTTGCTTCTTGAGTCAGCTCCCTGGGAGACAGCAGCTCTCTCTCCCCTTTCAATAAATTGAGCAGGGGGCCCAGGTCCTCATTGGTGAGACCTAGCCAGGGTCTGACCCGGTTTAGTGACCCGCATAGGGAATGGAGATCTGCTAGAGTTTTAGGATTACCAATAATTTCCAATTTTTGTGCAACAACCATCCTTGCGGTAATTTCCAGGCCCAGGTATTTCAAAGGTGGCATCCTTTGAACTTTGTCTTCCTGCAATTAGAATCCAGCAGAGGTTAAAACTTTAACCACTACATCAAGGGTGTCTTGCAGCATGTTGTGTTTGGGACAGCATACCAAAACATCGTCCATGTAATGCAAAATGATGGCATCTCTCTTTTCAGCACGCACTGAGGACGGCAAAGACCCCACATACCACTGGCAGATGAAGGGGCTTGCTTTCATCCCCTGAGGTAATAACTGTCCAGTGGTACCCTTTCATTGGGGCTTCTCGGTTAATTGTGGGAATGGAAAAGGCAAACCTTGGCGCATCAGCTGGGCCCAGGGGAATTTGAAAAAACCAGTCTTTAATATCCAGTACTGCTAGGAGCCAATTTTGTGGTAACATAGTTGGGGATGGCATACCTGGTTAAAGAGACCCCATGTCCTCTATTTTTTTGTTTCTTTCTCTCAAATCCTGAAGGAGGTGCCATTTATCCTTCCCTGGCTTTTTTATTACAAACACCGGGGAATTCCAAGGGCTGATTGTTTCTACTATGTGTCATTTGGCCAATTATTGTTCTACTAACTTTTCTAGCGCCCCAAGTTTTTGTCTGCTGAGAGGCCACTGGTTCACTCAAACTGGATTATTATCTACCGAAGTGTCTTGGGTTGATTAGGAGGTTAAATTAAATCCCCATTCATCCACCTAACCCAGACACAGGTTCTGTATTCTTAAAATTTCATCTAAGAGTAAAAGTGAGTGGAAAAGAAGCACCGAGTCTGTTATCAGAGACTGTACTTGCTCCCCCCGCATCGGGAGTTTTGACTTCCACACAGACAGACAACAAGACACAGATCGCTTTGGCTTTCCAGCTAGCCAGAGCAGAGAGGTCTTCCTGGACTGTTTTCTTTCCCCTTTTCTGAAACAAATCGAACCTGCTCTGAACTGGGGACTCGAGGGAGCACCGGGAGTTTGCACCCGTGGACTACCGGGAGCCCAGCCTGGGCAGCAGCATTTTCCAACACCAGAGAGACTGATAACAGAGCAAACACCCACAGCAAAGAGACCCTCTGAAGTTTGTCATCTCTTCTGAACGGCAAGAGGTTTTGTAATTTGATATCGTTCATTCTTGTGCCGGGTAGTGCTGTGGATGTGAAATAAACAGGTTTTTTCCACTTCACTCAGAGAAATCTCTTCCCGAACCGGTTGGAGGGTGGGAGAAAAGGGCCACGTGGGTTTGCTTCCCTGGGGGAGCCCCACTGGAGGTTTTCTCCCAAATCTGCCCTAAACCAGGACACCAAGATAACTTTTGGACCGGACACTCTACAGTGGCCTCCATCAAAAATCCAGAGGTGTCTCAGGAATTGATAATTTCACTCCCCACTGGGACATGGTGTCTCTTCCCCACAGCGGGCACTTGTAGTCAATAACAAAAGGTCGGACACTAGCTAACCTACCCTCTGGACCTTCAATCTGGACGATACCTTTAGCAATTTTAGCCAGTTTCATTCCTCCAACACCCTGTATTTTTCCTGCCATGGGTTACAGTTCCCAATGTGAGGGCCACACCTTTTCAGGTATGCTAGTCACATCTGCCCCAGTATCAACTAACCCTTCTACATGGAGATGTTCTGATTTATGTGTTAAGTTCCATCCCATAATGGGTTTGTCTTCACCCACTACTTCTGCCCAGTAGACTCCTGGTGCTTTGTCATCTACTGGGATTTCTGTTGGAACAGGGATCACCTGGGCTATTACCTGCCCTTTGTCTACATAGAAAGGTGGTTGAGGGCACCTAGCTAAGAGACTGAGGTGTGTTAGGTCTCCCTTAATTGTCATGGGAGCCACCTCAATCTCTATTGGTGAATGTGCTGTGTCTCCAATAACAAAATACCTACTATCCAGTCCAGACGGGTCTTGTGAATTATCCTGCACGTCTACTCCAATGACAGTCCAACGATCAGATCTGAAACAAAAAGCTTTAGAAGTTATGTCGTGGTTTTAAACCAGTAACTAAGAAAATTACTTATTTCTTGCTGTGAGATATGGATTAGAACAAGAGCAAAACAGGCATAAAACTTAAAAGGAATAAAGAACGTTTATTCACAAACTGCAATAATAAGAACAACAGAATAAACTTCCAGAAAAACCTTTTTTATCCCCCACTACCCACTATTCCCTTGTTCACATGACCACAGAGACAAAAACTTTGGTACTTGGATGGTTAGAACAGTCCCAATTCCTGCTACAGTCTTTTCACCAGTCTTTGTAGAGAAACAGAAGTCTCTTTCTGTTAATTTATGGAGTTTCTCACTAGAAAACTACTTCTGTTATAGTTTTCTATTGCTCTGATGTCAGCTGCCCAGAACTGCTGTTATCAGAGCTCACTCCTCCCATTTCACATCACTCTGAAGTGTGTATGGGCCATGAGTCTAGGGATGGCATTTTAAGGATGAGTTATTCAAAAGCAAAAGTCTTCTTCATCTGTCTCTGTAAGCTTCACTAGAAAACAGTTTTCTCATTGCCTCTCAAGGCTTCAAATCCTCCAGCACTTCACTGTACCACAATTACTCTACTTTTTACTCAAAATTTACACTTTGAACACTTTATTCCTCCCTACATACTCTATCATGAATTAAAGGAGTTCTTTCAGGACTTTATTGTCCATCTCCATAACTTGAACAGAAAAATATTTCATCTTAATTAAAGCACCTCCTTATTCTCTACCTTTTCTGAAGCTTCTTTTCTTTTCTGTCACTGGTAGTTTATAAAGTCTCTTTTCATGTTGATCAATCTCTTTTTCCCTCTCTGGATAAAAAGATTAATCTGCAAGTCTCATCTGGGTAATGAAAGGGTTAAAATCTTGCCCAGGCTTTGTAGATGGTTCTGTGACTTCTGTCAGTGCAGGAGCTGGAGCTGTCATTGATAGAAGATTCCTCATGGCTGTTCTGGAAAGTGTAGTCGCCGCCTTAGCCTGCCGCAGGTTCAGAGCCTCTTTCTTTCTTCACTCGGCAGTCTCTAGTAAATTTAGTCACAGCAAAACCTGCAGCCGAGCCAGAGATCAGCTTGGCTTGGCCAGAGCCCGGGGAAAGCCCCCCGCAAGCCCCCATCTCCCGGCCGAGAGCCGCTGGGTCCAGCCCAGCCCCTGCCCGGCCACATGGCCGGGCAGAGAACGGGAGGCCTGGAGCTCTGTTACCTTTCACAGCCAGGAAACAAAGAGCCCAAGAGTGCTCTGACTTTACATCTTAAGGTAGGGTTCACAAGTTGATCTCACTTTTCAATGGTCAAAACTGCTGTCAATTCCCAGTAATGACCGATAATTGGTCAGGAGAAAAGACTCTCATCAGCCACCAGCAACTTCAACTTCCTTAGCTCTTAAAACCACCTTAAAGGTAAAGTCACCTCATGACAAGTTACAAATCACTTACTGAATCACTTTTGCGGTTGCCAGACCTTATTAGGCAAACGTTCCTCACAATTATATTTCTGCAGCCTCTCAGCCCGCTCCCTTTCCTCCCCTTTTCCCATTAAAATAAAGTCTTTTTTCTGCTTCAGGTCTGTCATTTTTATGTCTCTGCGCTTGACAGAAAAGCGCTGAGACTTTAGTTTCTTGGTTGACTGGCTACAGCTTCTTTCTAGTGTTTCCCTTGTTGCTGGGTTTGAGGACAGTTCCTTGCAAAATGTCCTGGCCTCTTGCACTGGAAGCAGACGATGTGCTGCAGCTGTTCTGGTGACATCTGTGGCTTATTCATTCCTGCTGTCACTGCTGCCACTGTCCTTGGGTTGCCTGGTTTCTTGCCGTGTACACTGTACAAGTCTGCTTTCTGGGCACATGGCTTCAATCATATCTGCTATGGTGGGTGGAGGGTTAATAGGTAGACTCAGAATTGCTCTACGACAAGCGTCGTTGGCATTTCTTTGGGCCATTTCTTGAAGCAGTTCTGTCTGGGCCACTGGTTCTTTAACTTGTCTCTGTATCTGTAGTCTCAGTCGATCTACAAACTGTAAGAAACTATCAGATGGCAGCTGGTTAATATTAACATAACTGACTTGAATATCAGCTGCTATTGTATACTACAGGAGCCGCTGTTAGCATACCTTCATCTTCTCCAAGGCTGGTATTCCCTGGGTTTCTCTGCCTGCACCCCCCCACGCCGGGCTCTGGGGGCTCCATTCCCTCACCAAGCCTGTGGAGAGACCCAGCTCCTCCCCTGCAGGAGCCAGGCGGGGGCCCGCACCCTGCCACGCCAGGCTCGGTAGGCTGGCACCCCCCCATCGGGAGGCAGGGCCGGGACACCCCTCTCCCTGCCCCTCTGCAGGAGCAAGGGGTGTAACTCTCTCTCTCCCTGCCCCTTCTCCCTGGGGAACAGGGGCCGGAGGGATAAGTGGATACAACACGGACTCAAAGTATCTAGACACAGGAGGCCCAAACTTGCTGGAATAATCCAAATTGCAGGTTTATTGTCTGTCGTCCATCCGGGGCAAGAAAGAGACAGAAATGCCCTGGGTCTTATCTCTTATACAAAGGGGTGCGGGTGATCGGGGGATACAGAGAGGTCACAGCCAATGGGAAAAGGGAAGGGAGAAGGTTCTCAGGTAGGAACTAACATTACACAAAACAGAGGTGAGTTTTACTCTTGGGAGATACCAAGATTTTTAGACGCACTACAACAACACATGACATGTGGAAGGCGAGCCCGCCCTCAAGCACGGCCATCCAAGTCAGTCAGGGGCACAGGCTGCAGCTGAAGCTGCCAAGCGTTGCTGTGAGGCTGGCAAGTGAAGAGAAAGCCATTGTGGCCAATTCTGCTGAAGCCTTCTGCCAAACCAAAGGCAACTGTGCCCACAGCCTCCCCCGGTTTGGCACCCGGCTGCTGCGGACGCCTCACTGTGCAGGTGCCGACGTTGGGGCTGCTGCTGTTCCTGTGCACACTCTGCTGCTGTTCCTGTGCACACTCTGCTGCTGTTTCTGTGGGCTCCTGAGTCGCTTCAGCAGCAGCGACTGGGCAGCCCTGCTGGAGGAGACATCACCACCCTCCCCTTGGTGGCAGCAGCTCTGCGGACCCCGAGCTCTGTGTCAGGGGAGCCTCAGTCACAGCACCGTGTCCTGGGCAGCCGCGAGGGCCCGGGCTGGCGGCCAGCCCTGCCTCTGCCCACTGCCCCTTATCGCAGGCACCCAGTGGCCGTGGCCTGGCAGCACCCCCCTGCCCTGCATGTCCCCAGCCAGCCCAGCCTGGGCACACCTTGGGCTGTCCGCACCCTCCTGGAGGGGTGTTGTCCCAGCCTCGAGGGCTTCTGCTGCAGGCCTGGGAGACATTCTGGGGAAGTGCCAGGTCGGCCGGCTGTCAGGAAAAAGGTGGCTGCCCGGGGGCTGCTTATGCCCTCTGACACCCAATTCCTCAGGTCTTCCCACCGGTCCAGCCTTTCAGGGGCCTCCTGTCCCCTTTGGAGCCTCCAGCCTCCACACATGCCCCTCACGCCTTCCCACGCTTTTGTCCCGCCTGGGCCTCCACAGACCCTCATCCATTTACAGCCTCCCAGTGCCCTGTTCCCTCAGAGTCTCCCCCAGCGTGGACCAGCAGCAGCGCCACAGCCCCACAGGAGCTCCAGAGGAGCAGGATCAAGAGGCACGTGGGAGCCCTCAGCAACCCAGCCAGCACCACATGGGCACGAGGACACAGATGGCGGCGCTTCCTGGCTGAGACAGGGTTTGTGCCTTCAGCAGAACCACCAAAGGCCAAGGGTTTCTGGCCATTTTCCCTGCACCACTGCATGCCTGGGCAGCTTGCTGAGCTGTGATTCCCCAAGTGGAATCACATTTTCCCCGCTTCCTCTATGCCCTGTACACCATGGGCAGCAAGATAAAGGTCTTGGGAAGTGACTGCCTATTATAATATATACTATATTTATATCCTAAAAGAAAATGAAAAGAAGAAAAGAACAATATTTAAGAAACAAAAAAAAATCTCTGCTGGTTCAGGTGGCCCCAGCAGACAGAGCCTGCCGGGTCAGTTGCCAGCAGAGCTCCAGCAGCGCAGCCAGCTGAGGCCCAACAGACGAGGCCGTGTCCTCCATGCCCTGCGCAGCTGAACTTGCAGGTTCTCCAAGATGGAATATCGAGCCGTCTCTACTGCCTGGGTGATGTAAAATGTTTGAATTGCCAGGTTTCCGATGGCAGGGCTGGTGTCACAAACCACGTTCTTAAGGGCTGGAAGAGAGATGAACAGAGCCACGGTCAGATTCCCAGACCTGCGGAGGCCCACGGAGAGCCCCCGGCCAGGGCCATCCCAGCCGGCTCTTGCCATGGCCAGCAGGGAGCAGGGACCAAGGGGATCAGCCCGAAGCTGCTGGCCACGAATGCCCCACGTGAAACCTCGGAGTGATCCACCCACGCCGCCCCTCATCCGCACATTGAGCAGAGACCTTCGCAGACAGTCCAGGACTTGCAGCTCCACCCAGCAGCCCCGCTGACAGCCCGCTGCCCTCACTCACATTTGTAAATTAGCTGCAGGTCTTCTTTCTGCCGCCTCAGGAGCCGCCCGGCCATCCCTGGGAACACAGAGCCTGTCAGGGCCCCAGCGGCACAGCTCCCTGCCAGCGGCGCTGCCAGCCCTGTGGCCACACGCCCTCCCGCCCCGGCAGGGCTCAGCCCGGGCCCGTGCCGCATCCTGACTCAGCCCAAGGGCACGGCTGCCAGAGGCCGGCAGCAGCAGCCCCGAGGGCAGGCGGGGCTCCAGGGCACCGGGCCCGGGTGCCGCTGCCGGGGCAGCAGTCGGGGCCGGGGCCGAGCTGTGGCGGGGCGGGGAGGGAGCCCGGGCTCGTGGCTCACCGATGAACCTGATGGCCGCCGCTCGCAGGGGCTCCTGTGGGCTCTGCAGGTACGGCAGGGCCCGACGCAGGTCCTCCGCCGCTCGGTTCCTGTCCTGTGCCAGCTGGAGAGAGCGGCAGGAGGGAGGGGTTGGCGCGGGCTCTGCCCCTCGGCCAGGCGCTGCCTGCCCGGCCAACCCTGAGGCCCGGCCAGCAGCCGGCTGCTGCCCAGGGAGCCGCGGTGCCGCCCTGCCCTGCAGCCCCAGTGGATCGGGGCTCCATCGGAACCAGGCTCGGGACCACAGGAGCCTGAAGAAGAAGCCGTGCGGCCCCCGGGGGCGGCACTGGGCAGCGGCGCAGCTGCCAGCCCCACACACCGAGCGCTGGGGACAGGGGGCTTCTCCAGGCTGAGGCTGGGCCTTCCAAGCCGTCCTTACCAGGCACTCGGTGATCATCCACAGCTTCTTCTTTTTCACAGGTCTTTCAAGATCTCTCCTCTTCAGGAACTCGGCCGCACAAAGCAGCGTTGCCCAAGAAGCCTGGAGAGCAGCAGAGACCCGCAGATGGCCCCACAAGTCAGGACACAGGACCCGCCCGCATTCGTGTGCCAAGGCCAGGAGGAGGCTGCAGCCGGCAAGGTGCCAGGGCAGGAGGCGGCCGAGCCCCCTCCCCGGGTGACAGCAGCAGCCCAGGAATCCTCACCTCTGCCACCTGCTGGTTCTCATCATGGCAGTGGAAGAAGAGAGGCAGCAGGCTGTGGTGCACGTGTGACTTCAGGGCCTTTTTTTCCTTTTCTGTTAGAAGAGTCATCAATGATCGGAAGAATAATATGGACACCAGCTGCACCTGGCTATTATCCTATATGAAAGGAAGGAAAAAAGACCTCAGCCCTGTCTGCATGGGGCTCAGCAGGGCGCAGGCCTGAGAATCCCCCGGGCGCCAAGTGTCTGGGCAGCAGCCAGTGGCCTCGGCTGGGGGCACAGAGCCTTACGTGGTCAAAGAGTGGCAGGAGCGCCTCAGCCAGCTGCAGGGCAATGGGGCTGGGTATCAGCATGTCCTTGTCCAAGACGATAAAGCTGAGCACCATGACTGTCATCCTGACTATCTCTCCATCTGCATCCCACAGGAAATCTACAAGACTTTCAGTCAGGCTCCGCATTTTTTCAGCCTGTGTGGAAGACAAGTCTGTGAAACGCCACCCTGCTGCCACAGGGCCAAGAGGCCAAAGGCCTGTCCCAAAGCACTCAGGAAGAAGCAGGAGGCAGGAGAGCTGGCAGCAGCTGCCTCGGGGCCCGAAGCCCAGCCGAGCCCAAGGGACTGCGTTTCCCGGCGCAGCTTCAGCCACTGCCCACTTCTCACCATCGAGGGATCGTCAATCAACTTGAAAAGGGCCCTGAGCGCCAGGTGACGCTTGTCCCTGCTCTCGCTCCGCAGGTGCCTTGAGAAGATTTCCAGGACTCTGTTAGCGCTGCGTTCGCTCAAGTCCAGGTAGTCCAGGATCTGAAAGGCACAGGGCAGTGACAGGGGAGGCAGCCGGCAGGAGCCCAGAAACAAGACAGGAAACAGGGCCCAGGCAGCAGCACAAGGCATGGGCACCGTCCCAGGCAGCTTCAGCTATGAGAGGGCAGAGAGGTGGCAGGCAGCTCTGCAGGGAGGCACTTTTGGCCATCAGGCTCACCTCCACAAGGAATGCCAGGGCAGGCAGATCCCAGCGTGCCTCCTGTGTGCTGAGCAGCTGGAGCAGGTAGGGAACGATGCGGGAACACAAGGGGATAGAGGCAGACGACATCTCCCTGCCAGGGTGAAAAAGTAGCCCAGACTGTGAGCTGGGAGGACAAACATCTCCCAGGACTGATTGACAGAGTTCAGATCTTTGAGCACCATCCTGCAAGGATAGGGGGACCTGGGCCCTTGGGGAGGTGACTCCTTGTGGGCACCCTCCTTTCCCAGCCTTTTCCAGTCTCCCTAGCCGTCCCTCGGTGACGAGGCCCTCTGGCCCACGACAGTGGGGACTGTGTTGGGCAACCTCAGCACGGGGCACAAATGCCAGAGGCAGTGGGGAGAAGGGGGTCTCACCTGGCCAGCAGACCCACGGCATAGTGGTGGGTGTCAGCAGAGAGCAGCTTGTCCCAGCCACGCTTGTGTTCCATTTCCACCACCACTTCCTCACGATGCATTTGGCACAGCAGGGACTTCAGGGCCTGCACTGCAAAGCTGTGTGCACAGCAAAGCCCAGGTCACGCTGGGAGCACTGGCTCGTGCCGTGGAGACATGGCAGGGACAGGAGGAGTGGGATAGAGCACCTGTTGGGGCTGATGGCAAGGCCGTGTTGCTCCTGGCATCCCTTCCAGAAGGCATTGAGATCCTCTGGCATCTCCAAAGTGCTGAAGAACACTTGGAAGAGCAGATGCACAAAGAGGCGGGGGAAATGCACCGTCACTACATGTGGGACGCAGGGCATCTGAAGGATCTTCCACATCAGCACAGTTGCCTGCAGAGGACAGAGAACCCTGAGACAGCGCTCAGTGCCGAGGTGTGCGGGTGGCAGGGCCTGAGTGTGGCAGGGAGCGGTCAGGGGAAACCCCTGGGGAGCTCCACGCCTGGTGCCCCTGAAGCTGCCCCTAGGCCAGGTTTCAGCCCAGTGCCTGAGGCAGGGAGATGCAGTTGGGGAAGGAGGAAACTGAGCTGCTGAAGAGGTGGCTTGCCAGGGGCTGAGCAAAGGCCAGTTGCAGAAACTCACAGCCAGGGCAAAGACACCCGTGTTGTCTCCATCAGAGGTGCGCGTGCTGTGCTCTGGCCAGTTCCCCAGCACATCGAGGACTATCCGGTATGCCCGCTCCGCTGTCCTGGGCGAGCACAAGATGGTCTTCCACATGGTCATAGCAGCTCTGCGGGGCGACAGCTCTGTCTCACGGGGGTCTCAGACACATCCCCGTGGCCTGGGCAGCAGTGGGGGGGAGCTGAGCTTGCTGCCAGCTCTGCCTCTGCCTGCTGCCCCTCGCCAGCAGCAGCAGCCAGGCAGCCCAGCCCTGTGGGGACAGGGCCCTGAGGGCCATGGCATGGCAGCAGGCTCGGGGACCGATGTAGCAGGGCTGGGAAAGGTCCCAGGTAGACAGGACCCTGGAAGTCTCTGTTGGTCAGACACCTGGGCCAGGCTGTGCAGGCTGATGGGCTGAGGAGCCCTGAGCCCTCTGGGCACGTGGGCCCCGTACCTGTCACACGTTGGGGCCACACGCAGGAGAGCAATGACCACGTCAGCGGGCTGTGCCTCGCTCAGATCCAGCAGGGTCCTGTTCAGCCTGTGCTCAGAGAACTGATTGGCCATGAGCCACTGGTGGATGTACCTCACCATGGCAGGCACCTGGAGAAAGCACAAGGGGAGACTTGGAAAGCTGCCACAGGGAGTCAGGAATGTCCCCAGCTTCCCCAGAGAAGTGCTTCCCTTCTCAGCACGCTGCAATGGCCTCAAAGGCTTTGAGTGATCAGCAAGCGTGGCTTGGGAGGCCAAGCGATCCCTGGAGGATCAAACCCTGGCCACAGGCTGCTTACTTGCTTTTGACTGTAAAAACCCTCCTCTACAAGCATATCCAGCAGGGCAGCAGTGGCCTTGGTGTTGAAGATGTATGAATAAGGTCTGAGCCCAGTGGCCACGGCGCTGGTCCCTTCTTCCCGAATTCTCTTGATGAAGCTGCAAACCAGCTGTAGGAGAAGGGCAGGAGACAGAAACATCGGGGATGTTCCATGGAGTGCTCCAGGCGTGCTGCTGGGCTGAGCAGTGCCAGCAGGCCCAGCCCAGTTGGGGATGGCTGCAGGTACCTGCGCTGTTCTGCGGAAGAGGCCACCGCCAAGGTCCTGCTCTTGTGTCTGGGCCATGGCTGCATCTGGCAAAGAGCAGCCAGAGCTGAGGGGCTGCGGGAGAGGCCGGAGAACGCAGCCCAGCCCTGCGATCCCCAGGCAGGGACAGCCCCGCGGATGCCCCAGGGGATGGAGCACGGCCACTGCTGGGGGGCAGCCCCAGCCCCTCTTTTATGCTGTCCATGGGTGTGTCTCCACAGGACAGGGTGGGATGGGATGAGATGGGATGCAATGGGATGGGATGGGGCCAAGATGGCCGCAGGCACCAGCCCTGTGGCCCAGCTCTGCCACTCACCCTCCTCCAGCGGCCGGAACTGCTGCACCTCTTCGGTCTCTGGTGCTGGGGCAGCTCCAGGGCCTTCTTCCTCTTCCTCCTCCTCCTCCTCCTGCACCCAGGCCTGCTTGGGCACTCTTGGGGGTTGCTGCTCCATATCATCTTCAACACTCTCCCATCCTTTCCATAGGAACAGCACCAGGGGATGGCATGGCATGCAATGGGATGGGGCCAAGCTGGCAACAGGCGCTAGCCCTAAGGCCGAGCTCTGCAACTCACCTTCCCGTGGTGCCTGGAACTCCTGCACCTCTTCAGTCTCCTGTGCCAGGACAGCTCCAGGGCCTTCTCCTTCCTCCTCCTCCTCAACCCAGGCCAACTTGGGCACTCTTGGGGGTCGCTGCTCCATGGCAGGGACTGGATTTATAGCTACTTGCAGGAGAGATGGCTCGGAAAAGCTCCGAGTCAGCAAGTCCTGCAGTCGTGCCTGGAAGGCACCTGCAAGACTCAAGTCCGGGCAAGACGGCAGGACAGCGAGTCCTGCACTTGTGTCTTGAGGGCT
Source organism: Cyanistes caeruleus (assembly GCF_971803275.1). NCBI lineage: Eukaryota > Metazoa > Chordata > Aves > Passeriformes > Paridae > Cyanistes > Cyanistes caeruleus. Next base: position 162,090 of record NW_028255925.1, on the reverse strand, counting down.
CCTGCCACAAGGACAGGAGGCTCCTCGTCAAGGTTTGAGGTCTGGTCTCAAGGGCAGTGACTGCAGGGATGGGCGACACCTCGGAAAAGCTCCGGGTCACCAAATCCCACGGTCTGCCTTGAGAGAACCTTGAGAAGCCTCGGCAAGGCCACAGGTCAGCAAGTGCTGCAGTCGTGCCTGGAAGGCACCTGCAAGACTCAAGTCCTGGCAAGACGGCAGGACAGCAAGTCCTGCACTTGTGTCTTGAGGGCTCCTGCCACAAGGACAGGAGGCTCCTCGTCAAGATTTGAGGTCTGGTCTCAAGGGCAGTGACTGCAGGGATGGGCGACACCTCGGAAAAGCCCCGGGTCACCAAGTCCCACGGTCTGCCCTTGACAGAACCTTAAGAAAGAAGCCTCGGCAAGGCCACAGGTCAGCAAGCCCTGTGGTCTGGCCTCGAGGTCACCTGTTGGAATAACGCTTCGGAAAAGCTCCGGGTCCGACACAAACGAGTGTGCTGTGCGGGGGCTCCTCACAGCACCGCTCTGACGCGTCCTGTCCCGTCGCGTGCACCGAGCACTGTGGCGTGGTCCTGTCACCGCCAGCTCCTATGCCACCACATGTCACAAAGGGCCCTCTGACACCCTGTCCCTTTCCATCCCATGGTGACCATATGTCACAAAGGGCCCTCACGCACCCTGCCAGCTGCCCTGGTTCCCCCTGCCCCCATCCCCCCAAAAATGGCCCAGGTTGGGAGGAATCTCTTGCCCAAAGGGTCTAAGACAGCCCAACAGGATCTTTAGGAATGCCTCAAACCATCAGCCAACGCTGCCCTGCTCTGCAGGCTCAGGGCAGCAGAAGGAGCCCCCAGGGCTGCCGACGCAGCCACAGCAGGAAGGGCACGGGGCCTTGCACAGAAGCTGGCACGGCCTCCTTGGGACACGTCCCAGCTGGTGGCCATTCTAAACCTGCAGGTGTGACACAGACAAGGAACGTGTGGGCCAGGGCATGAATGCTGCTCTGAGCCCTGGGGCCCGGCCAGCACTGAAATCAGCAGGTGTGGCAGAGTCCCCGCCAAGGCAGACCTGCCACCCCACCCGAGCCCTGGCAGTGCTGGCACTCGTCTCCTGCCCCAGAGACCTGTACCCCTGGGGGGCTTCTGTGCCAGAGGGCAGCCAAAGCCCACATCTTTTTAGAATTTTTCCAAAGCCTGCCGACTGTTTTCAAGGTTTTCTTCCTATTTTCTCCCTAGTGCACAATCTCCAGAAATTGTGCTTTTCCATCCTTTTGCATTTATTAAATTGACCTGCAATGACCAATCAATCAAAATCCTGGGAAAACTTGAACTTCAGGTTGAACCCGGGCAAAATATTTATCTCCCACACTTGAAGCCATGAATTGCCAAGTACTGTCCCCGCTGTCATACCCTGTCCCCTGTAGGTGTGCTGATGCCATTTCAAAGGGGTTGCCAATGAAAACCAGTTTGAAGATTTTTGTAGTTTCCACATTGGCATTCAAATCCTTGACTAGAAAAATCACATGTCAAAATTTCTAGGATTCTTCCATACCAAAGCTGTCATCTTCACCCTGGATTTTAGAGTGTCTGAACAGTCACACAAGGTTTGAGTTTTAGACACTACAGAAGAAGTCTTTGCTGTTGGGCTATACCATGACATCAGCATATAGTCCTGATGATTCCTTTAGGCAGGAGCAGCAAACACAAGAATGAGCCAAACAAGCTATTCCTGTGTTCTCATGTCCTGCACAGCAGTAACTGGGAATTCAAGAATGGATTCAGGAAGCAATGGGTGCACAGGGAGCCACAAAGACTTTGGGATGCTGAAATGGACCAGCCTGGTGCCTGTGCCTGGGCTGCACCGGGCTGAGCTCCAACTGGACGATCTAACAATGGCTGAATGGACACACCGTGGGCCACAGGAGACTCCTGCTGCCAGTTCTGTGAGCTACAATATTCATTTGTGATTCACCAGATGATTTTTTCATCTTTGCTTGAAATCCAGGAGAGGAAAAGGTCAACATGGAGAAGTGTTCTTCCAATTCTAGTGACAGTTGTGTCTGCACACCACCTGTGCCCATGGCAGGGTGGTTGGAAGTGGATGATGTTTATGATACTTTGCAACACAAAATGTTCTGAGATTCTGTGATTCTCCAAGTGGAGTGGAAAACTAAGCCATGTAAGTCCCTGCTTTTTTTCAGTGCATGCTGCTTACTCCTTTGTTCCAATCAAGTCCAGGATTTTGTTTCATGTGTCTTTAAGGTGCCTGGACAGAAGAGAGGGAGGGCAGCTGCAGCACAGGGCTCATGTCCCATCAGAGTCTCTTACTCTCTCTCTCATGATGGCGCTGATGCCGCTGCCTTGGGACACCTGAGTGTGGAAGGCGAGCCCGCCCTCAAGCACGGCCATCCAAGTCAGTCAGGGGCACAGGCTGCAGCTGAAGCTGTCAAGCGTTGCTGTGAGGCTGGCAAGTGAAGAGAAAGCCATTGTGGCCAATTCTGCTGAAGCCTTCTGCCAAACCAAAGGCAACTGTGCCCACAGCCTCCCCCGGTTTGGCACCCGGCTGCTGCGGACGCCTCACTTTGCAGGTGCCGATGTTGGGGCTGCTGCTGTTCCTGTGCACACTCTGCTGCTGTTCCTGTGCACACTCTGCTGCTGTTCCTGTGCACACTCTGCTGCTGTTTCTGTGGGCTCCTGAGTCGCTTCAGCAGCAGCGACTGGGCAGCCCTGCTGGAGGAGACATCACCACCCTCCCCTTGGTGGCAGCAGCTCTGCGGACCCCGAGCTCTGTGTCAGGGGAGCCTCAGTCACAGCACCGTGTCCTGGGCAGCCGCGAGGGCCCGGGCTGGCGGCCAGCCCTGCCTCTGCCCACTGCCCCTTATCGCAGGCACCCAGTGGCCGTGGCCTGGCAGCACCCCCCTGCCCTGCATGTCCCCAGCCAGCCCAGCCTGGGCACACCTTGGGCTGTCCGCACCCTCCTGGAGGGGTGTTGTCCCAGCCTCGAGGGCTTCTGCTGCAGGCCTGGGAGACATTCTGGGGAAGTGCCAGGTCGGCCGGCTGTCAGGAAAAAGGTGGCTGCCCGGGGGCTGCTTATGCCCTCTGACACCCAATTCCTCAGGTCTTCCCACCGGTCCGGCCTTTCAGGGGCCTCCTGTCCCCTTTGGAGCCTCCAGCCTCCACACATGCCCCTCACGCCTTCCCACGCTTTTGTCCCGCCTGGGCCTCCACAGACCCTCATCCATTTACAGCCTCCCAGTGCCCTGTTCCCTCAGAGTCTCCCCCAGCGTGGACCAGCAGCAGCGCCACAGCCCCACAGGAGCTCCAGAGGAGCAGGATCAAGAGGCACGTGGGAGCCCTCAGCAACCCAGCCAGCACCACATGGGCACGAGGACACAGATGGCGGCGCTTCCTGGCTGAGACAGGGTTTGTGCCTTCAGCAGAACCACCAAAGGCCAAGGGTTTCTGGCCATTTTCCCTGCACCACTGCATGCCTGGGCAGCTTGCTGAGCTGTGATTCCCCAAGTGGAATCACATTTTCCCCGCTTCCTCTATGCCCTGTACACCATGGGCAGCAAGATAAAGGTCTTGGGAAGTGACTGCCTATTATAATATATACTATATTTATATCCTAAAAGAAAATGAAAAGAAGAAAAGAACAATATTTAAGAAACAAAAAAAAATCCCTGCTGGTTCAGGTGGCCCCAGCAGACAGAGCCTGCCGGGTCAGTTGCCAGCAGAGCTCCAGCAGCGCAGCCAGCTGAGGCCCAACAGACGAGGCCGTGTCCTCCATGCCCTGCGCAGCTGAACTTGCAGGTTCTCCAAGATGGAATATCGAGCCGTCTCTACTGCCTGGGTGATGTAAAATGTTTGAATTGCCAGGTTTCCGATGGCAGGGCTGGTGTCACAAACCACGTTCTTAAGGGCTGGAAGAGAGATGAACAGAGCCACGGTCAGATTCCCAGACCTGCGGAGGCCCACGGAGAGCCCCCGGCCAGGGCCATCCCAGCCGGCTCTTGCCATGGCCAGCAGGGAGCAGGGACCAAGGGGATCAGCCCGAAGCTGCTGGCCACGAATGCCCCACGTGAAACCTCGGAGTGATCCACCCACGCCGCCCCTCATCCGCACATTGAGCAGAGACCTTCGCAGACAGTCCAGGACTTGCAGCTCCACCCAGCAGCCCCGCTGACAGCCCGCTGCCCTCACTCACATTTGTAAATTAGCTGCAGGTCTTCTTTCTGCCGCCTCAGGAGCCGCCCGGCCATCCCTGGGAACACAGAGCCTGTCAGGGCCCCAGCGGCACAGCTCCCTGCCAGCGGCGCTGCCAGCCCTGTGGCCACACGCCCTCCCGCCCCGGCAGGGCTCAGCCCGGGCCCGTGCCGCATCCTGACTCAGCCCAAGGGCACGGCTGCCAGAGGCCGGCAGCAGCAGCCCCGAGGGCAGGCGGGGCTCCAGGGCACCGGGCCCGGGTGCCGCTGCCGGGGCAGCAGTCGGGGCCGGGGCCGAGCTGTGGCGGGGCGGGGAGGGAGCCCGGGCTCGTGGCTCACCGATGAACCTGATGGCCGCCGCTCGCAGGGGCTCCTGTGGGCTCTGCAGGTACGGCAGGGCCCGACGCAGGTCCTCCGCCGCTCGGTTCCTGTCCTGTGCCAGCTGGAGAGAGCGGCAGGAGGGAGGGGTTGGCGCGGGCTCTGCCCCTCGGCCAGGCGCTGCCTGCCCGGCCAACCCTGAGGCCCGGCCAGCAGCCGCTGGCGCCGAGCTCTGCAAGGGGCAGAGGGCCGGCTGCTGCCCAGGGAGCCGCGGTGCCGCCCTGCCCTGCAGCCCCAGTGGATCGGGGCTCCATCGGAACCAGGCTCGGGACCACAGGAGCCTGAAGAAGAAGCCGTGCGGCCCCCGGGGGCGGCACTGGGCAGGGGCGCAGCTGCCAGCCCCACACACCGAGCGCTGGGGACAGCGGGCTTCTCCAGGCTGAGGCTGGGCCTTCCAAGCCGTCCTTACCAGGCACTCGGTGATCATCCACAGCTTCTTCTTTTTCACAGGTCTTTCAAGATCTCTCCTCTTCAGGAACTCGGCCGCACAAAGCAGCGTTGCCCAAGAAGCCTGGAGAGCAGCAGAGACCCGCAGATGGCCCCACAAGTCAGGACACAGGACCCGCCCGCATTCGTGTGCCAAGGCCAGGAGGAGGCTGCAGCCGGCAAGGTGCCAGGGCAGGAGGCGGCCGAGCCCCCTCCCCGGGTGACAGCAGCAGCCCAGGAATCCTCACCTCTGCCACCTGCTGGTTCTCGTCATGGCAGTGGAAGAAGAGAGGCAGCAGGCTGTGGTGCACGTGTGACTTCAGGGCCTTTTTTTCCTTTTCTGTTAGAAGAGTCATCAATGATCGGAAGAATAATATGGACACCAGCTGCACCTGGCTATTATCCTATATGAAAGGAAGGAAAAAAGACCTCAGCCCTGTCTGCATGGGGCTCAGCAGGGCGCAGGCCTGAGAATCCCCAGGGCACCAAGTGTCTGGGCAGCAGCCAGTGGCCTCGGCTGGGGGCACAGAGCCTTACGTGGTCAAAGAGTGGCAGGAGCGCCTCAGCCAGCTGCAGGGCAATGGGGCTGGGTATCAGCATGTCCTTGTCCAAGACGATAAAGCTGAGCACCATGACTGTCATCCTGACTATCTCTCCATCTGCATCCCACAGGAAATCTACAAGACTTTCAGTCAGGCTCCGCATTTTTTCAGCCTGTGTGGAAGACAAGTCTGTGAAACGCCACCCTGCTGCCACAGGGCCAAGAGGCCAAAGGCCTGTCCCAAAGCACTCAGGAAGAAGCAGGAGGCAGGAGAGCTGGCAGCAGCTGCCTCGGGGCCCGAAGCCCAGCCGAGCCCAAGGGACTACGTTTCCCGGCGCAGCTTCAGCCACTGCCCACTTCTCACCATCGAGGGATCGTCAATCAACTTGAAAAGGGCCCTGAGCGCCAGGTGACGCTTGTCCCTGCTCTCGCTCCGCAGGTGCCTTGAGAAGATTTCCAGGACTCTGTTAGCGCTGCGTTCGCTCAAGTCCAGGTAGTCCAGGATCTGAAAGGCACAGGGCAGTGACAGGGGAGGCAGCCGGCAGGAGCCCAGAAACAAGACAGGAAACAGGGCCCAGGCAGCAGCACAAGGCATGGGCACCGTCCCAGGCAGCTTCAGCTATGAGAGGGCAGAGAGGTGGCAGGCAGCTCTGCAGGGAGGCACTTTTGGCCATCAGGCTCACCTCCACAAGGAATGCCAGGGCAGGCAGATCCCAGCGTGCCTCCTGTGTGCTGAGCAGCTGGAGCAGGTAGGGAACGATGCGGGAACACAAGGGGATAGAGGCAGACGACATCTCCCTGCCAGGGTGAAAAAGTAGCCCAGACTGTGAGCTGGGAGGACAAACATCTCCCAGGACTGATTGACAGAGTTCAGATCTTTGAGCACCATCCTGCAAGGATAGGGGGACCTGGGCCCTTGGGGAGGTGACTCCTTGTGGGCACCCTCCTTTCCCAGCCTTTTCCAGTCTCCCTAGCCGTCCCTCGGTGACGAGGCCCTCTGGCCCACGACAGTGGGGACTGTGTTGGGCAACCTCAGCACGGGGCACAAATGCCAGAGGCAGTGGGGAGAAGGGGGTCTCACCTGGCCAGCAGACCCACGGCATAGTGGTGGGTGTCAGCAGAGAGCAGCTTGTCCCAGCCACGCTTGTGTTCCATTTCCACCACCACTTCCTCACGATGCATTTGGCACAGCAGGGACTTCAGGGCCTGCACTGCAAAGCTGTGTGCACAGCAAAGCCCAGGTCACGCTGGGAGCACTGGCTCGTGCCGTGGAGACATGGCAGGGACAGGAGGAGTGGGATAGAGCACCTGTTGGGGCTGATGGCAAGGCCGTGTTGCTCCTGGCATCCCTTCCAGAAGGCATTGAGATCCTCTGGCATCTCCAAAGTGCTGAAGAACACTTGGAAGAGCAGATGCACAAAGAGGCGGGGGAAATGCACCGTCACTACATGTGGGACGCAGGGCATCTGAAGGATCTTCCACATCAGCACAGTTGCCTGCAGAGGACAGAGAACCCTGAGACAGCGCTCTGTGCCGAGGTGTGCGGGTGGCAGGGCCTGAGCGTGGCAGGGAGCGGTCAGGGGAAACCCCTGGGGAGCTCCACGCCTGGTGCCCCTGAAGCTGCCCCTAGGCCAGGTTTCAGCCCAGTGCCTGAGGCAGGGAGATGCAGTTGGGGAAGGAGGAAACTGAGCTGCTGAAGAGGTGGCTTGCCATGGGCTGAGCAAAGGCCAGTTGCAGAAACTCACAGCCAGGGCAAAGACACCCGTGTTGTCTCCATCAGAGGTGCGCGTGCTGTGCTCTGGCCAGTTCCCCAGCACATCGAGGACTATCCGGTATGCCCGCTCCGCTGTCCTGGGCGAGCACAAGATGGTCTTCCACATGGTCATAGCAGCTCTGCGGGGCGACAGCTCTGTCTCACGGGGGTCTCAGACACATCCCCGTGGCCTGGGCAGCAGTGGGGGGGAGCTGAGCTTGCTGCCAGCTCTGCCTCTGCCTGCTGCCCCTCGCCAGCAGCAGCAGCCAGGCAGCCCAGCCCTGTGGGGACAGGGCCCTGAGGGCCATGGCATGGCAGCAGGCTCGGGGACCGATGTAGCAGGGCTGGGAAAGGTCCCAGGTAGACAGGACCCTGGAAGTCTCTGTTGGTCAGACACCTGGGCCAGGCTGTGCAGGCTGATGGGCTGAGGAGCCCTGAGCCCTCTGGGCACGTGGGCCCCGTACCTGTCACACGTTGGGGCCACACGCAGGAGAGCAATGACCACGTCAGCGGGCTGTGCCTCGCTCAGATCCAGCAGGGTCCTGTTCAGCCTGTGCTCAGAGAACTGATTGGCCATGAGCCACTGGTGGATGTACCTCACCATGGCAGGCACCTGGAGAAAGCACAAGGGGAGACTTGGAAAGCTGCCACAGGGAGTCAGGAATGTCCCCAGCTTCCCCAGAGAAGTGCTTCCCTTCTCAGCACGCTGCAATGGCCTCAAAGGCTTTGAGTGATCAGCAAGCGTGGCTTGGGAGGCCAAGCGATCCCTGGAGGATCAAACCCTGGCCACAGGCTGCTTACTTGCTTTTGACTGTAAAAACCCTCCTCTACAAGCATATCCAGCAGGGCAGCAGTGGCCTTGGTGTTGAAGATGTATGAATAAGGTCTGAGCCCAGTGGCCATGGCGCTGGTCCCTTCTTCCCGAATTCTCTTGATGAAGCTGCAAACCAGCTGTAGGAGAAGGGCAGGAGACAGAAACATCGGGGATGTTCCATGGAGTGCTCCAGGCGTGCTGCTGGGCTGAGCAGTGCCAGCAGGCCCAGCCCAGTTGGGGATGGCTGCAGGTACCTGCGCTGTTCTGCGGAAGAGGCCACCGCCAAGGTCCTGCTCTTGTGTCTGGGCCATGGCTGCATCTGGCAAAGAGCAGCCAGAGCTGAGGGGCTGCGGGAGAGGCCGGAGAACGCAGCCCAGCCCTGCGATCCCCAGGCAGGGACAGCCCCGCGGATGCCCCAGGGGATGGAGCACGGCCACTGCTGGGGGGGCAGCCCCAGCCCCTCTTTTATGCTGTCCATGGGTGTGTCTCCACAGGACAGGGTGGGATGGGATGAGATGGGATGCAATGGGATGGGATGGGGCCAAGATGGCCGCAGGCACCAGCCCTGTGGCCCAGCTCTGCCACTCACCCTCCTCCAGCGGCCGGAACTGCTGCACCTCTTCGGTCTCTGGTGCTGGGGCAGCTCCAGGGCCTTCTTCCTCTTCCTCCTCCTCCTCCTCCTGCACCCAGGCCAGCTTGGGCACTCTTGGGGGTTGCTGCTCCATATCATCTTCAACACTCTCCCATCCTTTCCATAGGAACAGCACCAGGGGATGGCATGGCATGCAATGGGATGGGGCCAAGCTGGCAACAGGCGCTAGCCCTAAGGCCGAGCTCTGCAACTCACCCTCCCGTGGTGCCTGGAACTCCTGCACCTCTTCAGTCTCCTGTGCCAGGACAGCTCCAGGGCCTTCTCCTTCCTCCTCCTCCTCAACCCAGGCCAACTTGGGCACTCTTGGGGGTCGCTGCTCCATGGCAGGGACTGGATTTATAGCTACTTGCAGGAGAGATGGCTCGGAAAAGCTCCGAGTCAGCAAGTCCTGCAGTCGTGCCTGGAAGGCACCTGCAAGACTCAAGTCCGGGCAAGACGGCAGGACAGCGAGTCCTGCACTTGTGTCTTGAGGGCTCCTGCCACAAGGACAGGAGGCTCCTCGTCAAGGTTTGAGGTCTGGTCTCAAGGGCAGTGACTGCAGGGATGGGCGACACCTCGGAAAAGCTCCGGGTCACCAAATCCCACGGTCTGCCTTGAGAGAACCTTGAGAAGCCTCGGCAAGGCCACAGGTCAGCAAGTGCTGCAGTCGTGCCTGGAAGGCACCTGCAAGACTCAAGTCCTGGCAAGACGGCAGGACAGCAAGTCCTGCACTTGTGTCTTGAGGGCTCCTGCCACAAGGACAGGAGGCTCCTCGTCAAGATTTGAGGTCTGGTCTCAAGGGCAGTGACTGCAGGGATGGGCGACACCTCGGAAAAGCCCCGGGTCACCAAGTCCCACGGTCTGCCCTTGACAGAACCTTAAGAAAGAAGCCTCGGCAAGGCCACAGGTCAGCAAGCCCTGTGGTCTGGCCTCGAGGTCACCTGTTGGAATAACGCTTCGGAAAAGCTCCGGGTCCGACACAAACGAGTGTGCTGTGCGGGGGCTCCTCACAGCACCGCTCTGACGCGTCCTGTCCCGTCGCGTGCACCGAGCACTGTGGCGTGGTCCTGTCACCGCCAGCTCCTATGCCACCACATGTCACAAAGGGCCCTCTGACACCCTGTCCCTTTCCATCCCATGGTGACCATATGTCACAAAGGGCCCTCACGCACCCTGCCAGCTGCCCTGGTTCCCCCTGCCCCCATCCCCCCAAAAATGGCCCAGGTTGGGAGGAATCTCTTGCCCAAAGGGTCTAAGACAGCCCAACAGGATCTTTAGGAATGCCTCAAACCATCAGCCAACGCTGCCCTGCTCTGCAGGCTCAGGGCAGCAGAAGGAGCCCCCAGGGCTGCCGACGCAGCCGCAGCAGGAAGGGCACGGGGCCTTGCACAGAAGCTGGCACGGCCTCCTTGGGACACGTCCCAGCTGGTGGCCATTCTAAACCTGCAGGTGTGACACAGACAAGGAACGTGTGGGCCAGGGCACGAATGCTGCTCTGAGCCCTGGGGCCCGGCCAGCACTGAAATCAGCAGGTGTGGCAGAGTCCCCGCCAAGGCAGACCTGCCACCCCACCCGAGCCCTGGCAGTGCTGGCACTCGTCTCCTGCCCCAGAAACCTGTACCCCTGGGGGGCTTCTGTGCCAGAGGGCAGCCAAAGCCCACATCTTTTTAGAATTTTTCCAAAGCCTGCCGACTGTTTTCAAGGTTTTCTTCCTATTTTCTCCCTAGTGCACAATCTCCAGAAATTGTGCTTTTCCATCCTTTTGCATTTATTAAATTGACCTGCAATGACCAATCAATCAAAATCCTGGGAAAACTTGAACTTCAGGTTGAACCCGGGCAAAATATTTATCTCCCACACTTGAAGCCATGAATTGCCAAGTACTGTCCCCGCTGTCACACCCTGTCCCCTGTAGGTGTGCTGATGCCATTTCAAAGGGGTTGCCAATGAAAACCAGTTTGAAGATTTTTGTAGTTTCCACATTGGCATTCAAATCCTTGACTAGAAAAATCACATGTCAAAATTTCTAGGATTCTTCCATACCAAAGCTGTCATCTTCACCCTGGATTTTAGAGTGTCTGAACAGTCACACAAGGTTTGAGTTTTAGACACTACAGAAGAAGTCTTTGCTGTTGGGCTATACCATGACATCAGCATATAGTCCTGATGATTCCTTTAGGCAGGAGCAGCAAACACAAGAATGAGCCAAACAAGCTATTCCTGTGTTCTCATGTCCTGCACAGCAGTAACTGGGAATTCAAGAATGGATTCAGGAAGCAATGGGTGCACAGGGAGCCACAAAGACTTTGGGATGCTGAAATGGACCAGCCTGGTGCCTGTGCCTGGGCTGCACCGGGCTGAGCTCCAACTGGACGATCTAACAATGGCTGAATGGACACACCGTGGGCCACAGGAGACTCCTGCTCCCAGTTCTGTGAGCTACAATATTCATTTCAAAGGTGAGATAACCTTTATAAAGTACATAGTGGAAAAAGTTAAAATTTTTGATATTGTGTTTTACCTTAAGATTATTGTTTCTACCTTGTATGATTCCATAATCCATTCAGTAATTCAAGGAATACTGAACAGAAAGTAACTATAATAGCTCAAAAAAATGTTAACCAAATTTGAGAGAGAGTGGAAAAAACTTGATGCAGCACAAGAAATGTTAAAGAAATTAGAAATGGAAATAAAGTGAATGCAAAAAATGAGATTATTGAGAATATAGAAAAAATACTAAGATTCAAGTTGGTTTTTTTTAAAAGCATGAATCAATGTGGTCAAAAAGAGAAATTCGGGATTGCAGTAAAAGGAATTGATTTGTCCTAACTAAATAGTAACTGTTATTGAAGTTATTATTCGAAGCAATCAAAAGAATCAGTGTTACAAGGCAGATGCAGCGCTTTACAGATGTTACATGTTAAAATTGAGGTGCAGGATGTAGTCTGGAAGATAAGTGATGTCCCAAGATGAAAATGGCCTTGAGATAGACTGTCGCCCTGAAAACTCAGCTTCTGAGCTTGCTGACATGGTTTTCTAAGGACTTTCCGAGGAGAGTAGCTGTAAACATAGATATGTGTACATTCTTTCTGTTACACGTCTTGTGATGGGCATCTCTCATGGCCAGTGCAGTGAGAAAAATGTTATCCTGACCATCCAATCCCTGGCTGTGGTCAGAAGCCTATAAATCCTGGGAGGAAATAAACTATAAACTCTGCTCTTCTTTTCAGCACACCTCCACCTGTGTCCGCATGATCTATTCATCTTCAGCGGTAACAGTATCCTAGTTCTTGTCATCCAGAACCATGGAAAAATCAGGGGTGCTGTTGCATCTCTGTTGCAATGTGATGTGTCCGACCCACTATAATATTTTTTCCCCTGATCTATCATGCTGAGAACCATGCAAGGCTGTAGAGAGGTCAAGACAACCTCTGTTTTTAAAACTCTGCCCTGCAGCTATTCCTTACGGTGCTGTCAGCAGGGAAGACATTTTGTCTTCTAAAACCTTACTTCTGATAGTGTTTCCCATCTGAAAACTATCTGGGCCAGGGGCAGCACCCAGGGACCTGCCCTGCCTGGGGGAACTTAAAACTGGATCTTATAACTAAGTATCAGAAACAAGGGCACACACTCTGTATTCCAGACTCCAACATTTTATTCTTATTCTTAATTTTCCATGTTTTAAGTACTACTATGTCTTGATCTACTTCAGCTTCCACCTCTTCTTCCTAATATTCCTATTCTTATTCTTTATCATTTTTTGGTTTCTGGAGGGTCTTATGCAGGTTTTAGTGGGGGGGGGGGGGGGCGGGGGTTGGGTTTTTTTCTTTCCTACTACTACTTCCTAAATACAACTTTCTTTTCTTTTGTTAGAATTGTGTGTGTTGCAGTCCAGCAGGCCGCCGTCATGTCCTGGGAGCAACACCTCCTGCCTGTGTCCATTCCTCATGGCCAAAGTGCCACAGGATCAGCAAAGTCCTTTCCGAAGGAGAGGAAATGGCCTTGGAGTCCAGCAGGGAGGAGCTGGAGCCAGTGTCCCTGCAAAGGGCCAAGAGCCGTGTGGCTGTGGCCCTTGGGGACCCGGTGCAGGGGTGCCACTGGCAGTGCCAGGCTGCCGCTGGGAGCCGATGACTTTCCAGGTGCCTTCCTGGCCGGATGATGGGCCGGGATGCAGCGCTGAGCCCCGGCAGTGAGGGTCCCCCTTTGGGTGCCGCTTTGGGCTGCCGTGTGCCCTCGGGGAGCCGCCCCGGGGGTGCCGCAGAGCGGCCGCAGGGCCAGCGCAGGCCGGGGCAGCCCGTGCGGCTACCTCGGGGCACCGGGCAGGCCGCGGGGCAGCCGCCATCTGCAGCCTGGTGCTGCTGCCAGCGGGCGCTAATCCTGTGGCTGTGCCGCCAGGCAGGGGCAGCGGAACAGCCCCCGCAGCCCCCGCAGCCCCCGCCTCAAGAGCGAGCGGCCTTTCCTGTGGGGAAGTGGCTGCCCAGGAGAAGAGACATCTTCCACTGTGGCTTGGGCTGCCAGAGGGCCAGGCCCGGCACAGAGTTGCTCTTGTGGGCACAGCTCAGGTTCCTGGCTCTCCACCCAAGCTTCTCGAGGGACAGGCAGCAGGCTTTCCTCTTGGGCTAAATCTGCCAGTCTCTGCTGCCTGGCCTCTTCTCCTTCCTCGTGCAGCTCCAGGACGCTCACCTCATCCCAGTCATCGTCCTCCCGCTGCCAGGGCTTGAGCTGGCTGCACAGGATGTCACAGTATTCCCTGCTGTCCTGAGCCAGTTCTCCATCAGTGTCATCATCCCAGCTGGACCTGGAGGATTTTCTCTTTGCTTTGCCTCCAGTCACCTCCTGGCCATCCAGGGACAGCTCTTGCTTGTGGCAAGCTTCCCAGTCCAAGAGTGCCCGGCAGCTCGTGCCTTCTCCTGGGGACAGCCGCTGCTCAGGAGATTCTTCCCAATCTGAAAATTCCTGACAGTGATCGCTGTCTGCCTGCCACAGCTCCTGCTCCCTGCACTCGTCCCACTCGGAGACAACTGGGGAGGGCTCTTGCTCCTTGCCCTCATCCCAGTCCCAGAAATGCCAGGAGCTCCCCCATACTTGGACCAGCTCTTGCTCAAGGCCTTCTTCCCACTCAGAGAGCTCCTGGCAGCTATGGGCTTCTCCTGGGCACAGCTGTGGCTGAGTGCAGGCTTCCCCTGGAGTCCCTTGCTGGAACTTGTTCATTTCTCCTTGGCAGACCTCTGCCTCTTCCTCAGCGCAGGACTCCACGGCTCCTCTCCTCCCTCTGCTTGCCCTCTCAGCCTCCTCCTGCTGCTCCCTCAAGGCTTGGGCTCTCTGTGAGCCGGGCCAGGGCCTGTGGGGCTGGGACTTGGGCTTTGCCTTCTCCTCCTGCATGCCTGCAGTCCTCTGGCGCACACAGGTACCTGGACACAGCCACTGTCCTGGGACAGACCCGGGCCCCGCAAGCCCTTTATATACTCCCCAGCTGGGGAGGGGCTCTGCCATGTCACAATGGACTTTGGGCACCGCAAGGTCCCGCGTCACCACAGCCCCTGACGCATCGTGCCTGTGTCACAAAGGCCACCCCGGCACCCCGTGCCTGTGTCACAAAGGCCACCGCGGCACCCCGTGCCTGTGTCACAAAGGCCACCGCGGCACCCCTTCAAAAGCCCAAGGCACCAGGAGCAGCCGGGAGCAGCTCTGGCCTTGGGGGATTGCCGCCCCTTTTCTGAGTCGCTCCTTCAAATGATCAGGAGTGGCTGGGGCCAAGTGAAGGTGCAAAAGGAGACCGTGTGTGTCTTTGTTTGAAAGACAGGGGCCTGCTAAGGGAGGCAGGAGGCTCCTTTGCAATGGAAAATGTAAACCCCCTCGCTCCCAATTATTATCCCTTTGAAAGGCACTCTCTAGCAAAGACAGGAGGACAGGAAGAACAGTTTGTGCTGCTTTTGCATGAATTGCTGTTTGGTGAGCAGGGAAGAAGCCCCCCATGGAAATGATGTTACTGAGAGGAGCTGCTAAGCGAGAGCTGCCTCTGTGCCAAACAAAATCCAAGAGCTGGCTGGCTGTGGGAACTGACTACCTATTAAAGCATTTAAAAAGCTGGATCCACCTCTGTGAGACTGACATTTTGCAGACAAGCAAGCCCGGGAAATCTCTCTCTTGCTTCCACCTTTGAGGAGGTATTCGGCTGCCGGTCGGGCCAGGCCCCGCTGCACTGCGGCCCTTACAGTCGTGCTGACAGTGGCCGCAACAATCCTTAAAACTTCAGGGTCCCCTGACACCCAGACAACCGAGGAGAAAATTAAAGGAGCGAGTGCCGTGGAGTCCCCAAAACCAACTGGAATAGGAAAATCAAGTAGGGATGAGGCCCATAAAGCCTGTGCAGCACAGGAACAAAGTGCAAAGACCAGGACTAGGGGCAGACAGAACAATATCTAGGGGAGGTGTGAGGGCGCAGTCTGAGGGCATGGGTCCAGACACAGGCTGGGGTTAGAAAGCTGCAAAATACTGTGATGAATTGCAATCAATCTGGGGAGAGATACGGGAAGATTCTAGAAACATAACTTTCAGTGGGGTGACTTGATGAACGTATGAATTGCCATCAAGCCTTTGGCAAGCGCTTCCCAAGGCTTGAACTCAAAGCCTGCTGCTTCAGGGCTGAAGTCTTTCTGGCCCTGTGTCCCAGAAGGGCTGAGTCACACAGGCTCGGCCTGGTGGGGCCGGGCCAGCCTTGGCAGTGACCGGGTGGGGACGGGAGGCTGCGGGACCCCGGTTGAGGCTGGGCCGGACCACGGCTGCTCACACCTTGCCAAGCCTAAGCTGTGCCCCCCTGCGGCCCCCGCTGAGCTGGAGTCCGCTGGGCTCCGGGAGGAGCTCCGGCTGGGTCCAGGCCCCCTCGGCCGCGGCCCGTGCGGCACACGGTAATTGAAACAAATTGGCCAGGAGGCAAGACTCCTGTTTGATGCCTTTCTTAGGATTTGGCTCTTGGGGTGGGGGGGGGGCCAAGGGGTTGCTTGCACCACAGCCATTCCCACACTGCCAGCTCCAAGGAGGAGACACAATTCAGCTTTGCAGCACACACTGCAGAGCTGGGGCTTCCGTCCTCAGGAAAGTAGCCAGGAGGCCTCTTGTTCAGGTTCACTGTCTAGGGGTGTCAGGCCATTCCTGTCCTCTTTAGGTCATGGTGATGCAGGAAGATGGTTTCTAAGCGGGTATAGGTGATGCAGGGAGATGATCTTTCATCATAGCTTGCTAGAATATGTTTCCTTGTCCTTTTATTCCTCTCTTAGCTCGTTGTTTTGGTGCCTTGCATGCCTTAGTTTGCACACTACTCAGTTGCACAGCTTCCTGGGAGTTTCTTTGTTCTAGTGTGGCACAGCTTCTATGGGAGCTGCTTTGTTATATAATAGCAAGGAAGTGAGGGAAAGGGTACAGGAATGTCTCATAAGAACCTTTAAAACACTTCAGAAACTGGTAAGTAATTAACCTTACTAATAACCATCGGAGTAAACAAGGGGTACAAGGTTTACAAAGGGGATAAGAACGTTAACTGTACATAAGCTTCTCCACTGGGAGAATATCCTGACAGAGTCTTGTACTGGGGACTCTACTTTTCTTAGAACAGGCTAGAAAGCATGGGGTGGAAGTCAAGTGACTAAAATTCTCAGCTGTGAGCTCAAACTCACAGTTTCTCTCCTACCCTTCTCTCTGAGCAGCTGTTTTTAGGCTATCGCTGGCCAGCCTGGACAGAAACGTGTGGGAGAGCGCTTGTCCTCGGAAGCACTTGGTTGCTCACCGAGATGTCCTAGACACCTCACAGCTGAGGGCTGTGGCGCAGAGCGTCACCAGCTACAGCGCCATGCGCTTCTGGCAGGAATATGAACAGCTTTCATCATCCTTGGTTCTACTTTTCAGGCTCTTTGCTCTTGAGCTGTCAATGCAGTGTGAACTGGGAGTGATGTCTTAGCCGTTCTTTGAGCAATACATCTTAGGACACCGCTGACTGCGCTTCTGGCCAGCATTTCTGCCTGGCACACAGTACTTGACCAAAAAAATTGGAAAATGAGTAGTAAATCCAGACAAGAAATTAGGGAGGAGGAAAACCTACTGAAGTGCAGGCAAACCAGAGGCACATCTAGACAACTGCTAGACTCCACCGTGAACTAAGGACTCAGCTTTCTGCCTTTCTCACTGCCGGCCTCTACACACAAATGCTCCCTTTCCCATTCATGTTTTGCTTCCAGCTCAAGTCTTCACCTGTTCCACATCCTTCTGCACCATCAGCAATCTCTCTTCCTCAAATGAACTGAATCCCACTCTGTCTCAGGGTCTTAGCACTTTCAGGCAATTGCTGCAAGAAATGGTTCTAAGCCCTGCATGGCTCTACATCTGCAAATGAACGCCTGGTCCTGCTGAAACCTGTGCAAAATTTTGGTTATTTTTGGTATGGTGATCATTACTCCAACTCCCAGCACAGGTTGCTCATACCATGTACAGACTGATTACACTACACGTCAGAAGGGTCGTCATCGTTTGGAGGGTTACTTGTAATAGCAACACTTTTCCATTAATAAAGAAATACTTCTTCCAGTCCTGCCACTTCAAAGTTTAGAGACATCTTTTAACCAAACACTCATTTTTATTTGTATTATTTTTGTTGACAATTTCTTGCAGGAAGACATTAAATTGAGATAGGTATTTGAAAACAAGGAGCATCAAGGCAATTGCTTGTTATTAGTCATTTAATGATTACTTTTTTAAAGCTATTACAAATGCTGCTAGTCAAAAGGCAAACTTATTGTAGATTTATAATGCTCTTTGGATTAATCAGAAACTTGTGAAACTGGAAAAGGTTTTCTTTACAAGTTTCATCTATATAATGAGGAGAAAAATGTGGCCTAACATTTAAGAAATGCTTGTGGTCAAAAATGTAATCAGCTAAGAGGCTATCTCAGAAACAAAAAAACCCCAACACTGTTCAAGTTAACAACTGAGCTACATTTTTCCGTTACTGTGATTACAATACCCTTCACTTGTGAAGTGTGTCATGACTATTCTGTAACAAACAATACAGGAAACCAGCCACACTTACGGATTTTCCCTATAAAGCCACTGGCTTTCAGATGGAAAACCCATTTATTGTTCCTTTTCACAACTTTCTATTTAATTTTCAATAACTTAGCCTAAAAAATCCCACTATCTGCATACATGATAGTGATGTCTTTCAAAGCAGTGGAAGGAAGTTGCTAATTGCATGCCGTGGGTGCTGACTGCTTGGCAGCAGAAAGGCAGTTTTATCTCCAGGCTTAGAATAAACTATTGTTATAAATATATTTTGTTCCACGTTAATCAGGGTATGGAGACTACTGTCATCTTTGCACGATGATCAAATGGGCAGCTCTGCAATTCAAGCAGCTCAGGAATTCATTAGGTGTGTATGGTGTAAGCTGCAAACCCACCCTTTACTGCTCAAGTCATGCCATGTGAAGTGTAAGACAGATCCATTAATGAGGAGGACTGAGCATTTTCTGCTGCAATTTACCAAGAAATTTGCTTATGAAAAGAGAGAAAAGACTCTTCCTTCCCATTATATCAGGGTCAGAGGTTCCAAGTTAATAAATATACAAAAAAAAAAAAATAGCAGCATTGATTCAGAATGTATTAATTTTAGTGAGTTTTTACGAATGTTTGTCAATTTGAGTGAAAGCTCCTTAGCAATACTGAAATTGGTTACAGGAAAGGGATAATGGGGATAGAAAATGAAAATGAAAAAGAAACCAAGTCTCTGCAAGCACAATCAACAATCTGAAGTACCTCTGCCCTTTTAAAGAAAGTAATGTATAATTAAAACTTCTGTTAAAAATTGATTTTAGAATATGTAATAAAATAGAGTTAAGAATCTGTATTATTACCCTAAAATCCATTTGTTTTCCACACCAATAACAAAAGAGAAGTTCTAAAATAGTCTTGTACATTGCAAAGAGGGAAAACATGCTGCCATATCCAGCACTTCAGGTAAGCAGTAATCCAAGCACTTCCCAAAGCAGAATGTCATTCACAGTCAGCTGGAAAAATCATCACAGTTTCATCTTTCCTTTCCCTTGGCAGAAGTAACTCTGGAGAAAATGGGTAATTTAGATGATTTTTTTTTTAAAATAAAAAACCGAATGCTTTAGCACTGCCTTCAACTTCCTCACACCCTTCACTTTCTCCTGTATAAAAAATCCCCCCTGCCTTGTGTGCTCCTGAACACACAGCACCTAAAGCACAGCCCCGCTTCCCTGTGGCAACAAACAAAGAGCAAGAACCAGAGGAGTTTGCAGAGGGAGGCTACTCAGCATGCAAGGTAACGCTGCAGGATCAATGATAGCACTGTCTGCTCCAAACTGAGAGCTCATCAGCTGGCAATCACTGAGGTGAGAAAGGATGTGGGGACCAGTCAAAGTTAGGGATTGTCTGTCAGCAGCCAAAGTGAGTTGTCTGGAAAATACTGCAAGCAGTTTTCAGACAGGAAAAGAAGAGGTGGATGTATGGAAGTGTTGATGCTTGTTCATATGGCTGAGGTCCACCCTCACTTGGAAGGCTGGTTAAAGTTTGGGGAAAGTGATTCCAAGCGGAAGAGGTGGAGAGAAGAGCTGTCCCCATGATCAGGTGAATACACAGCATGATAGTCAAGGTGAAGGTTGAGAGCTGATATAGCTGCAGCACTCAAGGGGGAGACATTAATATGCAGTGGTAGCTCACAACTATTTAAGAAAAAGAGATTTTTGGCATAATAACAATTGGGTAAAATTGGTGCAGAAAGTTAGGATGGAAATTAGAAGAAGCCCTTAAATCACCAGAGTGAAGCAGATGCGTCCTGTGAGCAGTGAGGGCAAAAAGTGTGGTTAACCTGGAGATGGAGCTTGAGTGACCATCACACATTGCTCATCACGGTGCTGGACCGGCCTTGATGGAGGATTCAGAGCATCTATCCATCAGTGACCCCAGAGTTTTTATAGTGCTGGCAGATCAAACCCAACAAGAACACGAATAAATCCTCATCACTGATGCTGGAGTTGCTGTCGGCTGTTTCAGCTGTGCTTTGTTTGTCACACTGGTTGTTTCAGGCTCTCTGTAGGCACTAGAGAAGATGAGCACCTGCACTGTGTTCACATGAATATGAACATCTCCTCACAAGTCATCATTTTTTAATGAAAGCCTGTATTCTGGAACATGAGATGTTAGCCTCCAGGGAAACATATCAGCTTGTCATCCGTCCCACAAGTCAACAGGTAAAGAAAAAAAGGGCGAAATTGTTTTCTTTCCTGCTAGAATTAATTTGAATAACAGATCTTTCTGCTTATTAATATTTCAGTTCTCCCCAAACATGAAATGGATTGAAATATCAGATAAGCCGGTAGAACTCTTATGTTTATCGTCTATTATTTTGATTTAATCTTAAGAAATTGCATCAATAGGTTGCCCATATGTAGTCATGCACCATACACAGAGATCTTAATTACCCTGTTCATCAATATTCATGATAGCCCATCTTATGCAGGTTATTATCCTACATTGTTATATGTGATGCCACATGAATACCATATGGGAGAGGGATTTAAAAAAGGTTACAGGCTAATAAATGTATTTTATTCCACTCAGAAAACTCAAGAGAAACAGCTCTTTTCAAAGATCCAGAGACTGTAATTACATGCAAAATGTTAAGTCACCTTAAAGGCAAATGCTAACCCAGACAGACTGAAGGTTAAAATTAAAAGCTAAAACTTCCTATTGTTATTAGTGCCCCACTGCACTAGATATTGTGCAAATATATGAAAAAGGGGATTACCATCACAAGGAGTTTAATTCTACCTTTCAGCTTGGTTGTTCTAGAGCAGAAATTGTAGTAGGTTTGAGCTAGCAGCTGGTGGTCATATAAGAGCAGTGAATTATAACACTTTCTAATGCCACAAATATTGTATGCAATTCCCTGTGAAGTTTCCTAGGAGCTGTGCCTAGAAAATGCTGCTTTGGCATGTCAGCCTTACCACTTAATTTCATTTACCCATGGTGTGCCACAGCTCTTGCACGTCGTGCCTGGGCCACAAACTCCCGAGGACGGGGCATAGAGGCAGCTGGACAACTCAGGGGATTCACATGAAATAATCTGGATGCAGCTCCCTGTCACAATCCGCAAGGTGGGATTCGTGATGTGGTTCTTTTAGTCGGTCTTAGAGTACAAAAGATTATCAGCAAAGCAAGGACTTAAACAGCAAAACACACTTTATGGAGTGCTCATCAGCACTAATATGCGATAGAGGGAGAGAAAGGAGAAAGCAAAGCATAAGGAAAAGAGAGTAAGGGGATTAGAGCTACCAACGTCAAAGTCCACTCAGCCGTCCAACGATGCAGAGTCTTCTGTCCGTTGGGGAGATCTCAAAGGAAGGTAAGTTTGGGGTATAATTTTATGGTCTTCTGCAAAGCGAGGGGCGCAGGGCCAAAGCCAGAGGAGATTGATGATCATTGTGATGAATTCCATTGCGCGGGGAGCAGGTGTAGGGTACAGAGCGATCCATGTCTTGCAAGTCTTTGCTCACCAGCAGGAACGAGGGCAAGGTGTCGTGGAAAACCCATTGCACAGGGTACCACGCACAAGCCTCTGCTCACCAGCAGGAACGAGAGCCATGAGTCGTGGAGAACTCGTTGCGCAGGTTACCAAGCCTCTGTTCACCAGCAGGAACGAGGGCAGTGTACCGTGCAACCTCCTGCAAACAATCACTGAGCAAACATCCATCTCAGCTAGGCCCAAAGCCCCAAACCAAGTCCCTTGTGATATTCAGGGTCTCAGTCTCTGTCCTTGAGACGGTTGTGAGACAGATGAGGGAATCTTCAGACCATCTCTTACACCTACCAAATCCCAGAAACATCCCACAAAATCTTCACAACTTTCCACACAATCTCAGAAAAATATCTCAAACTACTTCAAGTCAACTCAATATCCCTCAAAAGTCCAAAAGCATCCCAAAAATTTCAGGAAACATCCCACAAAATTCCCAAAATTTTCTCAAAACCCTTCCAAATTACAGAGACATCCCACAAAATCTTGACAACTTTCCACACAATCTAGGAAAAATCCATCAAAATTCTTCATGTCTCCTCAAAATCCTTCAAAATTCCACAAAATCACATGAAATTCCAGAAAGATCCCACAAAATTCTCGAAATCTTCTCAAAACCCTGCCAAATTCCAGAAACATCTCACAAAATCTTGACAAATATCCACACAATCTAGGAAAAATCCATCAAAATTCTTCATGTCTCTTCAAAATCCCTCAAATTTCCAAAAAAATGCCACAAAATTCCAGAAACATCCTACAAAATCCCCACAAATTTCCACACAAACTAAGAAAAGTCCCTCAAAATTGTTCAAGTGTCCTCAACATCCCAGAACATGACAAAGAAATGCCACAAAATTCCAGAAAAATCTTGCAAAATTATTAAAATTTTCTCAAAATCCCACAGAATTACACAAAAAATCCCACAAAATTCCAGAAACATCCCACAAAATCCCCAAAATCATCTCAAAACCCTACCAAATTTCCGAAACATCCCACAAAATCTTGACAACTTTCCACACAATCTTGAAAAAATCCATCAAAATTATTCATGTCTCCTCAATATCCCACAAAATTCCCACAAAAAATCCCACAAAATTCCTGAAACATCCCAATATATTCCCAAAATCTTCTAAAAACTCTACCAGATTCCAGAAACATTCCACAAAATCTCGACAACTTTCCACACAATCTAGGAAAAATCCATCAAAATTATTCATGTCTCCTCAAAATCCCACAAAATTCCAGAAACATCCCACAAAATCCCCAAAACCTTATGAAAACCCTACGACATTCCTAAGACATCTTACAAAAAAAAGAAAACTTCCCACACAATCTAGGAAAAATCCATCAAAATTCTTCATGTCTCCTCAATATTCCAAAAAATTCCACAATAATCCAAAAATTTCAAGAAAAAAATTCCTGAAATCTTCTCAAAACCCTTCCAAATTCTAGAAATATCCCACAAAATCTGTACAAATTTCCACACAATATATGAAAAATCTTTCAAAATTACTCAAGTGTTCTCAAAATTCCACAAAATCTTATCAAATTCCGCAACATTCAAAAAAAATCCTATAAAATTCAAGGAAAATCCCACAAAATTATTAAAATTTTCTCAAAATGCCACAAAATTATTGCGAGACCACCAGCTATTCACCAGCCTTCACAGAAGTAAACGTGAACGCCTTTTATTTCTACCTTTTGCACACTTATGTGGGGTTTTACAGGGTCTGTGGGCTAAGCAAGCTACTATTGGCTAATGCACGCAGGTTTACATTTTTTGTTCTGTACACACGGATATTGTTTTGCTTTACTCTCTCTCCTGCAGGAAGGTTTCAAGGACTTTAGCCTTTAATATCACGACGTATTTCAAAGACTGGTTTGTGCAGACAGGCCCTTACTAATATATAAAATAGATCAACACATAATGAGCTGAAATAGAGAATTTCATCTTCATAAGACTTCTCTTAAAATGTTGCTAGGGTCCTTAACTTTGATGACATTAATTTTCTTTTTGGCCACCATTCCATATTGCATGCCAAATATTTTATTGTTAGAAACTTTATTCCAAGGCTGTAGGGCTGTGTTGGTAACACAGAGACCATATGATATCATCAGTCATATCATCGGATAATGCCCCTAAACTAAAACTACTCATACAAGCCTATGGGGCAGTCCCTTTGTAAATTTGTATTTCCAATGGCAATGTCCCTACATCCATTTAGTACAAATGAGTGCAGACCCTCAGTACTATCAAGTCATTTGGATCCACTAACCCAAGAACACTCGGTAGAGATATTTTCCAGCACAGCATCCTGCTAGGATGCACAAATGTAGATCTCTCTCTGCCTTCCCCAATGACTTTGAGCTTATGAAAATAAGATTATAGGACAGGATGTAAAATTTGGTGGCAGATAGCAAACACTGCTGTTTCTTCTTCTCTGGCAGGCTGTTCAAGGGGAAGTTTACTTGTAGTAATACTTTTTGGACCCAAATAATAAAAGTAAAATTTAGAAAGGAAGTACCTCTGAGAAGAGATGAGCTCAGAATGTGGTTTAAAATGGCAGATAAACACAAGATGCAGAGCAGGTATTTTTCTTTATTTTTTTTCACATTAATTGCAACAGGGGGAAAAGGTCCTACGTCCTTGTTCTGAAAGAGACTCTTTTTTTCTTTTACAAACTGTGCAGGAGCGGACCTAGGAATGAGTTGTGGAGGAAAAAGGACTGAACTGTTCTTTACTTTTGCCTCTGGAGAATCAAAGTTGTGGCCTGAAATCTACCTGAGCCAAGCATATTTTCAGTTTGTAGAAGCTTATTCTGCTATGAATTTCTGTCTCTTGGCTGGATACTCAGCATCTCTAAGTGTAGAATCCTCCCTGGCACCGTATATCCTCGCCTTGTCCCTGCCACCACCACTAAACTATTTTCCTTTCATTGTAAAGTGAGTGAGATTTTACTCGGGTGGGATTCTGCAGAGTTAGGGAATGAAGGCTTTTTCCTTCTTCATTTTTTTATGATGAATTTCTTATTTATTCTATTGACACCTTCTGAGTGAGCCTTTCATAAGGGCTTCTGTATTTCACAGAGGCTACACCTATTTGGGTCTGAAGACTTTGATACAATTCGAATCACTTGAAAATCCAGCCTGTTTGATTTGTATGGAAGGCAGCCATTCTCCCTGTTCCAAACTTCATAAAATAGATAATCCATGTTGAAAAAAATAAATACCTCTGGGAGATAGTTGAGACAGTGCATCAGGGTGATTCCAGGGATGGATAAGAAGACCATCAACTTCCTCATGCCATCAAACTTGAGACTAATACTCAGGTCTGCAGTTATAATTTTAATCCACAGTAATCTACAGACAATCCTTTATTATCTAAAAAAGCTAATACCATAAACTTGGAAGCAAGCTGAAGTTGGAAGAGTTAAGTGTCTTAAAAGCTCTTGTTTACAGCAGGATTGGAGAGCCTTTACATCTTGTAACAGTAAGGTTTTAAATTTGCAATCCTGACCTTGCAACTAGAAATTGGTGGCTCCATTGTTGCACTTGCAGCAGCCACATGACATCCAAGGAGAAGCGCATTGATCTAACTTCTGTGGAGCCAGTGGCTGCAAATACCATCAGGAAGTGCTGGACTGGCAGGACATTGGATGGATGCTCTAAGCCCACAGAGCTGGAAATATCAGTTCTAGCCACATGAGAAGTCCATTTATGGAATTCAAAATCTGTTCCACTATCTGTGCTCCTCTATTCTGTATCAGCTTGGTGAGGAGGTAGATGAAACTGTTGGGGAAAAAAACCACTTAAATTTAAAGCAGAGTAACTGTTCCATTATAAATGGTGAAGACAAACCTGTGAGGCTCCCAAAGAAATCTTTCTTTGGCTTCCAGTAACAATTTAAAATGGACAACAAATCTATGCTGTATAATCTGCTTTGAATGGATTTCCTTTGGAACGTGTACTTCTTACTGAATGACAGAACTGCAATATTTTCACACTTGCAATTGCACCCTCCAATGGCCGCAGGAAATGCAGCAGCTTCTGTTTTCTGTTGCTTCTGTTTGTTAATGCTTCAAGGTGTTGCTCTGGATTTGTACCCAGCTGTCATGACCTTAGAAAGAGAATGTTCTAAAAATAGGAGTAAAAAAGCCAGAGAGCCCCTCCTTGCAGCAGACACGGGCAACATTGGATCTTAATTGTTTTTGCAAAGCATTCTAATGGGGAGAGGCAGATATCAATAATGGAAACTTCAGAAGGTGTGTGGCTGCTTCGTACCTTAGGCTGGATTCAGGAAGGGCCGTGTTACAGAGAGCAAAGTCAAGAGTTTGAATCAAGGAAGTGTGAGCTGCCCAGAAAGTCAGGGCCCACACTGCTCATGTGTATCAGGGGAAGGTGAGAATCAGGCCCATCTGCTGATAGAAATGCAAGTTACAGCTTTAGCAGCCAAAGGATATGCAAATAAATGGCTTCTATGTATTGGAGAGCATTAAGCATGAAGTTAGTGTTTCATACAGGTGTTTGAAGGCAATGTAGGACTCCAGAGCTCAGTGTTTGAATTGCAACTTGAATTTCCTTATTTGCTGTTGTTTAGACTGCTCTGAAGTAGTAATGAGAAGAAAAAAATGAAAGAAAATGTTGTTTGATGGGGACTGTGGTAGGGCTTTCTTGACAGATTTGAAATGGCTTGAATTCATTAAAATCTCCAGGTGAGGGGAAGATTGTATCTATTCCTCTCTTTTTAAAGCAAATTTTCCAAGAGGGATCTAAAATTGCATTTGAGGGTTGGGGTGTGGTTTTTTTCCCTTCTTTCATGTGCAACCTAACAACTCCAGCTTCACAGGCCTATTTAACATTTTATCCATCAAAATCCGTCCTTTGATTTGTGTTTTGGAAACTTGTTCATCTTGGGGAATTTGCCATCTTCTCAGGGTATTGAAGGTCCATCAAATGCTGCAGGTTTCATTCTTCCTTTAATACGGTCTATGTGCTGGAGTTTGACTCTTAAGCAGAGCTAATTGTTTATTTTGCAGCCTAGCAGTTCTACTGTGGGGCTGTGGGCAGGTCAATTCACTTGAGAACGATGGGTAAATCAGCTCCTGGGAAGATGTGCACTGCCTGGCCCCGATGCTTCAGCATGCTTGAGGTCAGCTTGGCTGTCTCCGACTGTCTAATACTAATGCAGAATAATGGAATTAAGTATTCATTTTAATTGATGATCAATAAGATTTGTTTTCAGCTAAGTCTGCGTGCTAGTTTCTAAACCACTACAGTCTGTTTCATCAATGACCTTCTTGATTTTAGCTTAAGCTTTCTAGTTTCTGCCGATCTTATTTTCTCGCCTGTCCCTGGGAGAGGAAGGGATGATGGCTGTAGGTTTGGCAGTCAGCGAGGGCCTGGCCACCACTACAGTTCTGGACACTCAGCCTTGGAGATGTGATCAGGAATCGGCTGTTAGTTCCCAGTTTTGTATTGCAAAGACTGACCATGCTGCCAGCACTGTGTTTTATGAGTGAATTTTCATTTGGTCAAACTCCAAAGCAGCCTTAATTTTAAGGTGGAATTCTTTGTGGATGAGGCTGTGAAGAATATGGTGTTTATACTCCCATCCTACCGGCAGTACAGTAGAACAACTCCTAACTGATTTGGTAATAAAGACCTAGTTTTTCTTCACTAAACCTGCCCTAGCAAAATTCATAAGCTGGTGATAGCTATCTCTGGCGTGGAAAATCTTTATTGAGTTTATTGACAATTTAATATACGTTGTCAAGCTTTGTTGTTTAGTTTCTGTTTGTCCAGAGACACCTGGGGCTACTTTTGCTTCCTAAGGGATTAAACTAGCAAGCACTTAGAATCAGATATTGGGAAGATGGGTGCAGGAGACTTTGTAATTTACTATGGGAAAACATAATAATGATGAACATTTCAGATGGAAATGATAGTATTTGACATACTATGTGAAATGCTTTTATATGATTTTTTCATTTTTCTTTAATTTTTAATCCTGGATAAATTAAATGAGGCTTTTAGGGAAAGCATGAGCTGGATTTTATATTGAGTTTGATAACCTCTGATTCTGCTCTCGTTTCTCTATCTGCTGGAACTTGTAGCAAACTAGCTATGTCCATGTTTAATTCTGTAATAATTATCTTTCAAATCGAGCCTTTCTCACTTGGTGTTGATATATTTGGGAGAGGGAGGGGAATGGAGAAAAAAAAGCTACTTTCATGAATACAATTGAAATTTCATATTGCTGATTTGACCCTTTCCAAGATTCAAGTGACCATTGGATCAGGTTGGAACTGAGGGGATGACTCATGACTCTGGCAAAAAAACTACGTTTCATTCCACATATTAGGAGTTTTCTGTTGCCCACAAGAATGTTCAGGAAAAAAAAAAAACAAAAGAGAAATGGGTTTCAAATTTCCTCTGCTATTTTCTGGTGACTCTTCTTTCTGGAGATGCCTTAGCAAGTGTAGGACATCTGAAAAACTTGGAACTGCAACTTTATTGTTGAGGCTCTGATGAACATTGCTTCTGTCATCAAGTTCTTGTGTTAATACTTTCAACTTAGCTGAGTAATGTTGGTATCAGCAGACTCTGCTAAAGCCATGCCTTCCTAATTTATAATGCATTCTTAATAAAAAAAAAAATAAATCAGTTTCTTCATGTATTTAATTACCCAGTGAGTATAAGAGGGAATGAAGTTAATACTGCGCAGATTTGAAGCAAAACACGGCTTTCTAATGTGCTTCAGTATAGGCTATGCACAAGTAAATAGACATGATCTTTAAGCTTCAGTTACCTTGAATTACCCTATGCATATTCAAATTCAGATTGATGAATGCTGAACCAAAAGCAGACATCATATAGTTAATTGAAGTTCTTTTCATTCAGAGGCAAACTATTTTCATTGCTTTGTTTTGAGGGTGGGTTGTTTTTGATGGGGTTTTTTTCTGCTAAGGCAATGGCAAGCATTTATTTATCCAGCTCCCTCCACATTTTCCACCATCTTCTTCTTTCCCGCTGCCCTCCATACTCTTGCAAACCCTGCTGGGGCACTTGGGCTCTCCATTGCAGGCAGTCTGGAGCTGCCATGCAAACCCATCTCTCAAGGAGTCCCCAGGTCTCAGGTGCAACATCAAGAAAATGACACAGCAACATGTAGAAAACGTGAACTTTATTCACTTGACTACTTCTAAAATCTACACTACAACGTTACTTGAAGACTATGGGGTAAGAATCTTAAGCCTAAAATACTTCAATACTTCAACTGTTTAGAACTGAACACTAAGGGAAAGGTCAACTTCTTGGGGGAAACGTGGTGGGGAATCCTACAACTAACAATAGGGGTGTGGCTAACTTCTAAGACGGGGAACGTCGCAGTGCCTGGGCTGGGCACTGGTCACACATTCCCCGTAAGGTTCTGAATTCGGAGTGCCACGCTGGAGGTCAGAGCTGCGGGGAGGTGCGGAGTCTCCTGCCAATGCCCACTTTTGCCGCTGTCTTGGTTGTTGGTCTCGGCTGAGAGCGAAGGCACAACCGCATCAAGTCACGGTTGTGCCTCAGCAGCTGCATCAACTTCTTTGGACAGCCGTGTCTTCGATGGCGGCGGGGCTCTGCACGGCCTGAAGGGCTCTGGAGATTCCGCTGCAAGGCAAAGCGCAGGGATCCCCATGGAAGAGGCAGAGGGGCAGAGCGGGGCCGGCACCCACAAAGTGGGGCTGCCTTTGGCCTCGGAGACAGAGACTCGGGCTCAGTTGGGCTGGGCTGCCCCGGGGAAGAGGCTGCAGGAGGCAGAGCTCTGGCCGCCTCTGCTTGGTGCTGTCCATGGGGCTCAGCCCCTGGGCCGGATTCCCCAGCCAGGAGCTCAGGCCCCTTCTGCCGCAGGGCATTGGCCAAAGGGTGCCCAAGAGGCCCTCAAGGTCTGCCCCATCCCTCCTCCCTGACCCCCCCAGCCCCGCCTCACCTCTCCCCAGCATCTCTGAAATCTTCTCTCAAGGGCCCATCCCATGGCCATGCCTATGATGAGCACGCCAACCAGCAGGACTGCCCAGGACACCCACAGGATCTGCTCAGGGTCCGTCTCCTCCGGGTAGAAATCCTCCGGAAGGATAGGAGAGGCATCCGTGCTCTGCTCAAGTTTGCTGGAAGGGTCGAGGGGATGGGCCAAGAGCAGCAGCACGTAAAGCTGCAGCAGCGAGGAAGAGCCGTGAGCAGCCATAGAGCTCTGCCGGCAGCACAGAGGCTCTGGGCGTCTCTCTGCAAGCAGGTCTGCCTGGGCTCTGGGGCGCAGCAACAGCTGGCGACAGTTGCCAGGCACCGTGCCGTCGCCAGAGGCTGTGATGTCACAGAAGCACAGAACGCCCTGGCCTCAGAGAGCCCTGAGAGAATGTTGAGTCCAACCTGTGAGCCATGGCGGCAAGCATGGCCAGCAGAGCGGGGCCCGAGCGCTGCGGCCTGGCTTGCCTTGCCCACCTGCCACAAGGATGACTCCAGCAGCCCCCTGTCAGGCCATTGCAGGATCTAATGGCCCTTTCTGGGCACAAGTTCTTGCCAATGCCCAGCGTAAACCTCCCTTGGCACAGCTTCAAAGCCTTGTTGACATCTGCTCTCTCTTGTCCTTGCCCATCTGGCTGGCGCTGCCGTGTTGCTCACTGGCCTGTCTGTGGGAGAAGAGGCTGTGCCAATGAGTGCTGCTCAACCTTGAGGCCATTCAAAGGAGGATTTGATTGTGCCTGCTGTGGGAAGGAAGATGCGTGCACATGGCCACTTCCCATAGGTTTTACCGCAGATTTTCATCAACAGCTGTCCTACTGAAAGTAAAGTCTGTTTTAGTGAGTATTTGAGGGGTTCCAGAACACAATGGCATCACAGGGAAATTCTGCTGGTTCAGTTCTACTGAGGTTTTGAGATGAGTTGCAAATCCTGAAAATTTTCTCCTTGCCGAGGTGGTAATTTCACAGTTTAGATTGTGGGGATATTGATTGTTCAGCATTGAGGACCTAATGTAACTTTCAGCAGCAGAAATTTTCAACATCCAGTGATTGTCTTTGAGACAAAAACATTTGAAATTTTTTTTCTGTGGACAGGAATTGCTTCTGTGTTACTTCACATCATCCATTAAAAATTTGATGTCTGGAAAAAGTCCCGAGTGCTGTGTGATTTCCTTGGTCGTGTTCTTTGGAATGGCTTCCCCCCCATTTTCTGAAGCTAGCCACAGAAAGGTAATAGATGGGTGAGAAGCTATGAAAGGCCAACTGGTGTAGATCTTTGCCTCCTGTTTCGAGGTCTGTGGTGAGCTGTGAGTCAAAGAGCTGATTTGATGCTCTGGAGGTCAGAACTGAGGGGAGATGCGGAGTCTCCTCCCAATGCCCACTTTTGCCGCTGACTTGGTTCTTGGCCTCGGCTGAGAGCAGTAACGAAGGTGCAGCCGCATCAGGTCACGGTTCTGCCTCAGCAGCTGCATCAACTTCTTTGGACAGCCCTGTCCTCGGTGACGGCGGGGCAATATAAATACAATATAAATTCCAGCTCATGCTTTCCCCAAAAGCCTCATTTAATTTATCCAGGATTAAAAATTAAAGAAAAACTAAAAAATAACTTAAAAGCATTTCACATAGTATGTCAAGTACTATCATTTCCATCTGAAATGTTCATCATTATTATGTTTTCCTGAAGTGAATTACCAAGTCTCCTGCACCCATCTTCCCAAAATCTAATTCTAAGTGCTTGCTAGTTTAATCCCTTAGGAAGCAAAGGTAGCCCCAGGTGTCTCTGGATAAACAGAAACTAAACAACAAAGCTTGACAACATATATTAAATTGTCAATAAACTCAATAAAGATTTTCCACGCCAGAGATAGCTATCACCAGCTTATGAATTTTGCTAGGGCAGGTTTAGTGAAGAAAAACTAGGTCTTTATTACCAAATCAGTTAGGAGTTGTTCTACTGTACTGCCGGTAGGATGGGAGTATAAACACCATATTCTTCACAGCCTCATCCACAATGAAATCCACCTTAAAATTAAGGCTGCTTTGGAGTTTGACCAAATGGAAATTCACTCATAAAACACAGTGCTGGCAGCATGGTCAGTCTTTGCAATACAAAACTGGGAACTAAGAGCAGTTTCCTGATCACATCTCCAAGGCTGAGTGTCCAGAACTGTAGTGGTGGTCAGGCCCTCGCTGACTGCCAAACCTACAGCCATCATCCCTTCCTCTCCCAGGGACAGGCGAGAAAATAAGATCGGCAGAAACTAGAAAGCAAAAATCAGGAAGGTCATTGATGAAACAGACTGTAGTGGTTTAGAAATTAGCACGCAGGCTTAGCTGAAAACAAATCTTATTGATCAGCAATTAAAATGAATACTTAATTCCATTATTCTGCATTATTATTAGACAGTCGGAGACAGCCAAGCTGACCTCAAGCATGCTGAAGCATCGGGGCCAGGCAGTGCACATCTTCCCAGGAACTGATTTACCCATCGTTCTCAAGTGAATTGACCTGCCCACAGCCCCACAGTAGATCTGCTAGGCTGCAAAATAAACAATTAGCTCTGCTTAAGAGTCAAACTCCAGCACATAGACCGTATTAAAGGAAGAATGAAACCTGCAGCATTTGATGGACCTTCAATACCCTGAGAAGATGGCAAATTCCCCAAGATGAACAAGTTCCCAAAATACAAAGCAAAGGACTGATTTTGATGGATCAAATGTTAAATAGGCCTGTGAAATTGGAGTTTTGATGGATTTTTCTGAGATTGTGTGGAAAGTTGTCAAGATTTTGCGGGATGTTTCTGGAATT
The DNA here is from genome assembly GCF_971803275.1 of Cyanistes caeruleus. Classification (NCBI taxonomy): domain Eukaryota; kingdom Metazoa; phylum Chordata; class Aves; order Passeriformes; family Paridae; genus Cyanistes; species Cyanistes caeruleus. Next base: position 129,952 of record NW_028255925.1, on the reverse strand, counting down.
TGGAAGGGTTTGGAGAAGATTTCTGTAATTTTGTGGGACGTTTCTGGAATTTCGTGTGATTTTGTGGAATTTTGTGGGATGTTGAGGAGACATGAAGAATTTTGATGGCTTTTTCCTAGACTGTGTGGAAAATTGTCAAGATTTTGTGGGATGTTTCTGGAATTTGGTAGGGTTTTGAGAAGATTTTGGGAATATTTAAGGGATTTTTCCAGAATTTCTTAGGGTTTTTTTAGAATTTTGAGGGATTTTTAAGGAGACATGAAGAGTTTTGACGGATTTTTCGTAGATTGTGTGGAAAGTTGTCAAGATTTTGTGGGATGTTACTGAAATTTCGAAGAGTTTTGAGAAGATTTCGCGAGTTTTATGGGATATTTCAGGAATTTTGCGGGAATTTTGTGGAATATTCTTTGGGGATATTGAAGAGATATGAAGAATTTTGAGGGATTTTTCTTAAATTGTGTGGAAAGATGTCCAAATTTTGTGGAATGTTTTTGGAATTTGTTAGGATTCTGAGAAGATTTTGGGAATTTTTTGGGAATTTTCTAGAATTTTTTGGGATATTGAGGAGACATGAATTATGATGGATTTTTGCTAGATTGTGTGGAATGTTGTCAAGATTTTGTGGTATGATTTTGGAATTTGATAGGGTTTTGAGAAGATTTCGGGAATTTTGTGGGAAGTTTCAAGAATTTTGTGGGAATTTTTGGGAATTTTGAGGGATATTGAGGACACATGAAGAATTTTGAGGGATATTTCCAAGAGAGTGTGAAAAGTTCTCAAGATTTTGTTAGATGTTTCTGGAATTTGGTAGGGTTTAGAGAAGATTTAGAGAATTTTGTGGGATGTTTCTGGAATTTGGAAAGATTTTCAGAAGATTTCGGGGATTTTGTGGGATGTTTCTGGAATTTTTTGAGATATTGAGGAGACATGAAGAATTTTGAGGGATTTTTCCGAGATTGTGAGGACAGTTATAGAGATTTTGTGGGATGTTACTAGAATTTCAAAGGGATTTGAGAAGAGTTTTGGAATTTTGTTGGATGTTTCTGGAGTTTGGTAGGGTTTTGAGAAGATTTTGGGAATTTTGTGTGATTTTTGTGGATTTTGTGGGATTTTGAGGAGACAAGAAGAATTTTGATGGATTTTTCCTAGATTGTGTGGAAAGTTCTCAAGATTTTGTGCGCTATTACGGGAACTTCGAAGGGTTTTGAGAAGATTTAGTGAATTTTGTGGGATGTTTCTAAAATTTGGTAGGGTTTTGAGAAGATTTGTGGAATTTTTTGGGATGTTTCTGGAATTTGGTAGGGGTTTGAGAAGATTTCGGGGATTTTATGGGGTGTTTTTGGAATTTTTTTAGATATTGTGGAGACATGAAAAATTTTGATGGATTTTTCCTGGATTGTGTGGAAAGTTGTCAAGATTTTGTGGGATGTTTCTGGAAGCTGGTAGGGTTTTGAGAAGATTTTGGGAATTTTGTCGGATATTTCTGGAATTATTTGGGAATTTTGAGAAGACATGAAGAATTTTGTGGGATTTTTCCTAGATTGTGTGGAAAGTTGTCAAGATTTTGTGGGATGTTTCTCGAATTTGGTAGGGTTTTGAGAAGATTTTGAGAATTTAGGGGGATATTTTAGGAATTTTGTGGGATATTGAGGAGACATGAAGAATTTTGACGGATTTTTACTAGATTGTGTGGAAAGTTGTCGAGATTTTGTGGGATGTTTCTGGAATTTGTTAGGGTTTCGAGAGGATTTTGTGAATTATGTGGGAGGTTTCGGGAATTTTGTGGAATTTTTTTGGATATGGAGTAGACATAAGGAATTTTGTGAGATTTTTCCTAGATTGTGTGGAAAGTTGTAGAGATTTTGTGGGATGTTTCTAGAATTTGTTTGGGTTTTGAGACGATTCATAGAATTTTGTGGGATGTTTCTGGAATTTTGTGGAATCTTTGTGTAATTTTGAGGGATTTTGAGGAGACATTAAGAATTTTGATGGATTTTTCTGAGATTGTGTGGAAAATTGTCAAGATTTTGTAGGATGTTACTGGAATTTCGAAGAGTTTTGAGAAGATTTTGGGAATTTTGAGGGATGTTTCTGGAATTTGTTAGGGTTTTGAGAAGATTTTGGGAATTTTGTGTGATGTTTCTGGAATTTTGTTGCATTTTCACAAGGTTTATCGCAATCTGTGGGATGTTTGAGAAATTTTGTGGGATTTTTGTGGGTATTTGAAAAAATTTTAATAATTTTGCAAGATTTTCCTGAAATTTAGTGGCATTTCTTTGCAATGATCTGGGATACTGAGGAGACTTGAACAATTTTGAGGGATTTTTCTTCTTTTGTGTCAATTTGTGGAGATTTTGTGGGATGTTTCTGGAATTCTGTGGGATTTCTGTAGAATTTTGTGAAATATTGACATGACTTGATGAATTTGGATGCATTTTTTTTAATTTGTGGGGGAAGTTGTCAAGATTTTGTGGGATGTATCTGAAATTTGGAGGGATTTTTGTGGAATTTTGATGAATTTTGAGGCGACCTGAAGAATTTTGAGGGATTTTTCTGAGATTATGTGGAAAGTTGTCAAGATTTTGTGGGATGTTTCTGGAATTTGTTAGGGTTTTGAGAAGATTTCAGGAATTTTGCGGGATTTTTCTGGAATTTTGTGGGAATTTTGTGGAGTTTTGAGGGATAATGATGAGACATGAAGAATTTTGATTGATTTTTCCTAGATTGCGTGGAAAGTTGTCAAGGTTTTGCGGGATGTTACTGGAATTTCGAAGGGTTTTGAGAAAATTTTGGCAATTTTGTGGGATGTTTCGGGAATTTTGTGGAATTTTTTTGGATATGGAGTAGACATAATGAATTTTGTGAGATTTTTCCTAGATTGTGTGGAAAGTTGTCGAGATTTTGTGGGATGTTTATTTAATATGGTAGGGTTTTGAGAAGATTCATAGAATTTTGTGGGATGTTTCTGGAATTTTGTGGGATCTTTGTGGAATTTTGAGGGATTTTGAGGAGACATGAAGAATTTTGATGGATTTTTCCTAGACTGTGTGGAAAATTGTCAAGATTTTGTGGGATGTTTCTGGAATTTTGTGGGATCTTTGTGGAATTTTAAGGCATCTTGATGGATTTTTCCTAGATTGTGTGGAAAGTTGTCAAGATTTTGAGGGATGTTTCTGGAATTTTGTGGGATATTGAGGAGACATGAAGAATTTTGAGGGTTTTTTCCGATATTTTGTGGAAAGTTCTCAAGATTTTGTAGGATGTTTCTGGAATTTCGAAAAGTTTTGAGAAGATTTCTCGAATTTTGTGGGATGTTTCTGGAATTTGGTAGGGTTTTGGGAAGATTTTGGGAATTTTGTGCAATGTTTCTGGAATTTGGTAGGGTTTTGGGAAGATTTGGGGAATTTTGTGCAATGTTTCTGGAATTTGGTAGGGTTTTGAGAAGATTTGGGGAATTTTGTGCAATGTTTCTGGAATGTTGAGGGATTTTTGTGGAATTTTGTGGGATTGTCAGTAGACATGAAGAATTTTGATGGATTTTTCCTAGATTGTGGGGAAAGTTGTTAAGATTTTGTGGGATGTTTCTTGAATTTGGTAGCGTTTTGAGAAAATTTTGGGAATTTTGTGGGATCTTTCTGGAATTTCATGTAATTTTGTGGAATTTTGAGGGATTTTGAGGAGACATGAAAAATTTTGAGGGATTTTTCCGAGATAATGTGTAAAGTTGTCAAGATTTTGTGGGATGTTTCTGGAATTTGGAAGGGTTTTGAGAAGATTTCTGTAATTTTGTGGGATGTTTCTGGAATTTTGTGTGATTTTGTGGAATTTTGTGTGATATTGAGGGGACTTGAAGAATTTTGATGGATTTTTCCTGGATTGTGTGGAAAGTTGTCAAGATTTTGTGGGATGTTTCTGGAATTTGTTAGGGTTTTGAAAAGATTTCAAGAATTTTGTTTGATGTTTCTGGAATTTTGTGGGATATTGAATTTACTTGAAGAATTTTGATGGATTTTTCCTAGATTGTGGGTAAACTTGACACAATTTTGTTGCATATTTCTGGAATTTGGTCGGGTTTTGAGAAGATTCATAGAATTTTGTGGGATGTTTCTGGAATTTTGTGGGATTTTTGTGGAATTTTCAGGTATTTTGACAAGACATGGAGAATTTTGCGGGATTTTTCCTGGATTGTGTGGAAAGTTGTCAAGATTTTGTGGGATGTTTCTGGAATTTGTTAGGGTTTTGAGAAGATTTTGGGAATTTTTTGGGAATTTTGTAAAATTTTTGGGGATATTGACTAGACATGAAGAATTTTGCTGGATTTTTCTTAGATTGTGTGGAAAGTTCTCAAGATTTTGTGGGATGTTTCTAGAATATGGTAGGGTTTTGAGAAGATTTCGGGAATTTTTTGGGGTTGTTTCTGGAATTATGTTGGATTTTTGTGGAATTTTGAGGTATTTTGAGGCGACCTGAAGAATTTTGATGGATTTTTCCTGGATTATGTGGAAAGTTGTCAAGATTTTGTGGGATGTTTCTGGAATTTGTTAGGGTTTTGAGAAGATTTCACGAATTTTGTGGGATTTTTCTGGAAATTTGTGGGAATTTTGTGGAGTTTTGAGGGATAATGATGAGACATGAAGAATTTTGATTGATTTTTCCTAGATTGCGTGGAAAGTTGTCAAGGTTTTGCGGGATGTTACTGGAATTTCGAAGGGTTTTTAGAAAATTTTGGGAATTTTGTGGGATGTTTCGGGAATTTTGTGGAATTTTTTTGGATATGGAGTAGACATAAGGAATTTTGTGAGATTTTTCCTAGATTGTGTGGGAAGTTGTCGAGATTTTGTGGGATGTTTATTTAATATGGTAGGGTTTTGAGACGATTCATGGAATTTTGTGGGATGTTTCTGGAATTTTGTGGGATCTTTGTGAAATTTTGAGGGATTTTGAGGAGACATGAAGAATTTTGATGGATTTTTCCTAGACTGTGTGGAAAATTGTCAAGATTTTGTGGGATGTTTCTGGAATTTTGTGGGATCTTTGTGGAATTTTAAGGCATCTTGATGGATTTTTCCTAGATTGTGTGGAAAGTTGTCAAGATTTTGAGGGATGTTTCTGGAATTTTGTGGGATATTGAGGAGAAATGAGGAATTTTGATGGATTTTTCAAAGAGAGTATGGAAAGTTATCGAGATTATTTTGGGGATGTTTCTGGAATTTGGTAGGGTTTTGAGAAGGTTTTTGAAATTTTGTGGGATATTGAGGAGACATGAAGAATTTTGAGGGTTTTTTCTGATATTTTGTGGAAAGTTCTCAAGATTTTGTAGGATGTTTCTGGAATTTCGAAATGTTTTGAGAAGATTTCTCGAATTTTGTGGGATGTTTCTGGAATTTGGTAGGGTTTTGAGAAGATTTGGGGAATTTTGTGCAATGTTTCTGGAATTTTGAGGGATTTTTGTGGAATTTTGTGGGATTGTCAGTAGACATGAAGAATTTTGATGGATTTTTCCTAGATTGTGGGGAAAGTTGTTAAGATTTTGTGGGATGTTTCTTGAATTTGGTAGCGTTTTGAGAAAATTTTGGGAATTTTGTGGGATCTTTCTAGAATTTCATGTAATTTTGTGGAATTTTGAGGGATTTTGAGGAGACATGAAAAATTTTGAGGGTTTTTTCCGACATTTTGTGGAAAGTTCTCAAGATTTTTGTGAGATGTTACTGGAATTTGGAAGGGTTTTGAGAAAATTTGGGAATTTTTTGGGATGTTTCTGGAATTTTGTGTGATTTTGTGGAATTTTGTGTGATATTGAGGGGAGTTGAAGAATTGTGATGGATTTTTCCAAGATTATGTGGAAAGTTGTCAAGATTTTGTGGGATGTTTCTGGAATTTGGAAGGGTTTGGAGAAGATTTCTGTAATTTTGTGGGATGTTTCCGGAATTTTGTGGGATATTGAATTTACTTGAAGAATTTTGTGAGATTTTTCTGAGATTGTGGGTAAACTTGACAGGATTTTGTTGCACATTTCTGGAATTTGGTAGGGTTTTCAGAAGATTCATAGAATTTTTTGGGATGTTTCTGGAATTTTGTGGGATTTTTGTGGAATTTTCAGGTATTTTGACAAGACATGGAGAATTTTGCGGGATTTTTCCTGGATTGTGTGGAAAGTTGTCAAGATTTTGTGGGATGTTTCTGGAATTTGGTAGGGTTTTGGGAAGATTTTGGGAATTTTTGAGGGATTTTTCCAGAATTTCTTTGGGTTTTTTTAAAATTTTTAACGATTTTTGTGGAGACATGAAGAGTTTTGACGGATTGTTCGTAGATTGTGTGGAAATTTGTCAAGATTTTGTGGGATGGTACTGAAATTTCGAAGGCTTTTGAGAAGATTTCGCGAAATTTGTGGGATATTTCAGGAATTTTGTGGGAATTTTGTGGAATATTCTTTGGGGATATTGAGGAAATATGAAGAATTTTCAGGGATTCTTCCTAAATTGTGTGGAAAGGTGTCCAAATTTTATTGTATATTTTTGTAATTTTTTAGGGTTTTGAGAAGATTTTGGGAATTTTGTGTGATTTTTTTGGAATTTTGTGGGATTTTGAGGAGACAGGAAGAATTTTGATGGATTTTTCCTAGATTGTGAGGAAAGTTCTCAAGATTTTGTGGGCTATTACGGGAATTTCGAAGGGTTTTGAGAAGATTTAGAGAATTTTGTGGGATGTTTCTAAAATTTGGTAGGGTTTTGAGAAGATTTGTGGAACTTTGTGGGATATTTCTAGAATTTGGAAGGGGTTTGAGAAGATTTTGGGGATTTTATGGGGTGTTTTAGGAATTTTTTTAGATATTGTGGAGATATGGAGAATTTTGCGGGATTTTTCCTGGATTGCGTGGAAAGTTGTCAAGATTTTGTGCAATGTTTCTGGAATTTGTTAGGGTTTTGAGAAGATTTCGGGAATTTTGTCGGATATTTCTGGAATTATTTGGGAATTTTGAGAAGACATGAAGAATTTTGCGAGATTTATCCTAGATTGTGTGGAAAGTTGTCAAGATTTTGTGTGTTATTTCAGGAATTTGTTACTGTTTTGAGAAGATTTTGTGAATTTTTTTGGGATGTTTCGAGAATTTTGAGGGATTTTTGTAGAATTTTGTGGGATTGAGGACACATGAAGAATTTTGATGGATTATTCTTAGATTTTGTTCAAAGTTGTGAAGATTTTTGGGGGTGTTTTTGGAATTTGGTTGTGTTTTGAGAAGATTTTGGGAATTTTGTGGGATGTTTTTGGAATTATTTGGGAATTTTAAGGAGATATGAAGAATTTTGATGGATTTTTCCTCGATTGTGTGGGGAGTTGTGAAGATTTTGTAGGATGCTTCTGGAATTTTGAAGGGTTTTGAGAAGATTTCGGGAATTTTGTAGGATGTTTTGGGAATTTTGTGGGATATTGACTTGACTTCAAGAATTTTGATGGATTCTTCCCAGATTGTGTGGAAAGTTGTCAAGATTTCATAGGATGTTTCTGGAATTTTGAGGGACATTGAGTTGACTTGAAGAATTTTGGTAGATTTTTCCTAGATTCTGTTGAATGTTGTCAAGATTTGCTAGGAGGTTTCTAGATATTGGTGGGGTTTTGAGAAGATTTTGGGAATTTTGTTGGATGTTTCTGGAATTATTTGGGAATTTTGAGGAGACATGAAAAATTTTGATGGATTTTCCCTAGATTGTGTGGAAAGTTGTCAAGATTTTGTGGAATGTTTCAGGAATTCTGTTGGATTTTGATATGATTTGGGGAATTTTGCGGGTTGTTTCTGGAAGTTTGTGCGATATTGAGTTGGCTTGAAGAATTTTGATGGATTTTTCCTAGATTGTGTGGAAAGTTGTTGAGATTTTGTGGGATGTTTTTGGAATTTGGTAGGATTTTGAGAAGATTTTGGGAATTTTGTGGGATGTTTCTGGAATTTGGGAGGGTTTTGACATGACTTTGGGAATTTTGAGGGATGTTTCAGGAATTTTGTGGGATATTGAGTTAAGTTGAAGAATTTTGATGGATTTTTCCTAGATTGTATGGATCGTTGTCAAGATTTTGTGGGATGTTTCTGGAATTCTGTAGGGTTTTGTGACAATTTTTTAAATTTTGTTGGATGTTTCTGCAATTTTGTGGGATTTTTGTAGAATTTTGAAGGATTTTGAGGATACATGAAGAATTTTGCGGGTTTTTTCCTAGATTGTGTGGAAAGTTGTTCAAGATTTTGTAGAATGTTTCTGGAATTTTGAGGGACAATGAGTTGACTTGAAGAATATTGTGGGATTTTTCTGAGATGGTGTGGAAAGTTGTCAAGATCTTGTGAGATGTTTTAGGAATTTGGTAGGGTTTTGAGAAGATTTCAGGAATTTTGTCCGATGTATCTGGAATTATTTGGGAATTTTGAGGAGACACATTGGAATTTGAGGGATTTTTCTGAGATTGTGTGGAAAGTTGCCACGATTTTTTGGGTAGTTTCTGGAATTTGGTAGTGTTTTGAGATGATTTTGGGAATTTTGTGGGATGTTTCTGGAATTTTCTGTGATTTTTGTAGAATTTTGTGGGATTATGAGGAGACATGAAGAATTTTGATGGATATTTCCTAGATTTTGTTCAACGTTGTCAAGATTTTGTGGGATGTTTCTGGAATTTGGTCGGGTTTTGAGAAAATTTCAGTAATTATTTGGGATGTTTCTGGAATTTAGAGGGATTTTTCTTAGATTGTGCAGAAAATTCTTGATATTTTGTGGGATGTTTCTATAATTTCATAGGATTTTTCTGGAATTTTAAGGCATATTGAGTTGTCTTGAGGAATTTTGAGGGATTTTTCCTAGATTGTGGGGAAAGTAGTCAAGGTTTTTTGGGATGCTTCAGGCATTTTTTAGGGTTTTGAGAATTTTTGGGGAATTTTGTGGGATGTTTCTTGAATTTTGTGGGATTTTTGTGGATTTTGAGTGATTTTGAGGAGATATGAAGAATTTTGATGAATTTTTCCTTGATTGTGTGGAAATTTGTCAAGATATTTTTTGATGTTTTTGAAATTTGGTAGGGTTTTGGGAAGATTTCAGGAATTTTTTGGGTTGTTTCTGGAATTTCTTATGTATTTGAGAGAATTTTGTTGGGCTTTTTGTTGTAATGCAGTTAGGAAAAATGGTATGACCCAAAGAATGTACCCCTAAAAATGTAGATTTGTAAGTTCTTTCCCTTATCTTGTTCTCCCCAGGTTCCCTTATTGTTTGTGTAAATTCCCACAGCCCCTTCCCCTGTCCTGAAAAAGGAGTGCCTGTCCATACCTCTTCCTCTTTCCCTTCTGCCATCTCACCCTGAAGGATCCCAAGAAATAAAGCTGCAACTGCCATCTCAGCATAGGGAAGGAGCCTCGTTTTTAGGGCCTCGTCTGGCAAGCTAAAACTACCTCCCCAGCCTCCCTGCCCGCTGCGGGGTGGACAGAGGTAACAGAGGGGCTGGGGACTGAGTTATAATAGCAGGTGGTGTGATGAGTATGTAAGGAGTTTGCTCGTAAAAACAAGAAAATAAAGGGTTAAGCAAGATATTGGCAATTGAAAAGTTCCAAGCAGAACTGGCAGAAACTCCAAGGACATCCTGTTGTTGAGCATAACTTGTATACTCATTACCTTAGCCAGATATGGAGCTTGAAGCATAACTTGTGTATCCAATATTTTAGCCAAAAATGGAGCTTGGCTTGCAGATCAAGGGCGATGCTGTGACGAAGAGGAGCATCTTCCTCCCCACGACCACCGAAAAGCAAAACACGACCACCTAGCAACAAGCCGCGCAGAAGCAGAATCAACCCGGATGACGCAGAAACCGGAACTGAAGACACTGTAAGGGCTCTGAAGTTTGGGGAGGGGGGCGCTAGCCGTTGGTGGAGCGGTGATTCCCCGGCCGCCCAGCGCTGTTTTGCTTGCTGCCGCTTGCTAAAATAAATCCAATTATTTTTATTCAACAAGGATCTTGATTTTTTTATTAATATAATCCATAACAACCACAATTCCCTTCATTAATTAATTGACCACTCTTTCTCCCTCTTTATGCTAATTAGTCCTATTTTTAGTCTTCTGATCCTAACTTTTGTCATTTTCTCAGACAGGGTAAAAGGGGCCACTTTGGGGCCCATGGAAACTTTTCTGAGGAACATTTAGGGCAGTTTTGGGTCTGGGCAGGGAATTTAGAAAGAACTTGCGGGTCTGGAGGACACTTGGGGGAGCCAGGTGTGAAGTAGCCCCACTTTGTCCCTCCTGATTAATCCTGGCTAGCTCTGTCGAGGGGAGGGCAGGGAGGCTCTTCATGACCAAGATAAAGACCAAACAGCTGCTTTTCCCTCCGGCATAACGTCAGATGTTTATTCAGGCTGGGATCCAGGAGGAAAAAAAGAGAGGGAGGAAATATTTCCCGGGTACTTTCAAACCTTGGGAGAGGGGCGGGGAGACATATAACACCAAGCAATGGGATAACATTTCAGGGACAGGGAGGGGAAGGGAAAAACACGTCACAGCTGCAGGGAGGGTTTACACAGAAACTAAAGCACACCCAGGATTGTGCACTAGCACATCTCCCCCTATTTTGTTCTATATAATTCATGAAATGAGCTTATATGACTTACTGACCTGAAGTGGCCCACCAAGTACCATTTGCAGGCTGGTGAGGGTTACTCTGGTCTGCCAGCTCTATATGGTTGACATCTGAGGTAGCTGAGATCAGCTTAATTATGCTTTTGTATAGTATCCTGCTTAAAACTCCAAACTCCGTTAGCAAAATAATGACTAGCAGTGACAGAATAGTTTTCACTACTGAAGCCCACCACCCCGAGAGTCCCCAGTTTTTAAACAGTCCATTAAACCAGTCATCTGCTTCTTGCTTGACTTGTCCGATCATGCTTTTCATCTCTTGGAGTGTGGCATGGATGTTAGGAGCTTTCGATGTCAGATTCATGCAGCAGAGACCCTCCAACTCCTGGCACTTGTGCCCGTGGAGCAATAGGAGAAAGTCTATCGCTGCACCATTTTGGAGTGTTGCCTGCCTGCTAACTTCCTCATCTTCTAGGAGGGCACTTATGGCGCTAGATGTTAAATTGGCTTGTTTTACCACCCAGCATTCTAGGTGTCCCAATTCACCTAGGGCCTTGGCTGCAGCCACCCCAAGAAGGAAAATGGATGCAGCAATTCTTTTTGATTTGGACCAATGAAAAATCTCCGAATCACAATTCTCATCTAAATTTGTAGCACTTCTCTTCTGAATTTTCCTCGTCAAATTATTTTTATTGGTCCATTCGCCAATTAATGTTTGATTGGGTGCTAACAGTGATAGACGCCCTCTGGTACACAGCCCTCCGAGGAGACAGGGTGGAATTCCTGCCCATGCGCTATCCCCACAAATGAGGAACAGTCCTTTGGGGAGGCTTTTGAGATGTGTATGAGCTGAGGAGTGCACTTTTGATGTAGCTTAGGACGTGGCACCACCTTTTTGCTGTGAATTCTTCTCAATATTGTACTATATTGTGGAAGGTTTCTTTATTAATTGGAAGACTGACCCTAAAGTGTACACAGTGTAATGCTGGAGAGGAACCCAGTAGCTCTAACTCCTGGGGTTCCTGGCTTGCCTTAGGAAAATGTGGCAGCCACTCTTTGACGGGGTTTTTAAACTCTGCTTCTATTTGAGTGCTGTGGAAATTCATTACCTGCTTCAGGAGTCAGTGTATTAAAGCGATGTGTAAATTCATCATGCTGCAATGGAATTCCTACCAGGCAGGTAGACATAGGATTTTTCGCTGCTCAAGTAGATAGACATATGTTTTCTTGATGAAGTGTTTGTGCCAGGGTCACCCAGATGTTCTGGCGTGGCTGTGTGACGATCCAGGCCGCTGTCAGGCTGCTCAGTGCGAGCAGGATGACAGCAGGGTTAAGGCTCATCATGGATTTGAGTGAGAGGTAGGTTATTTCTAAAAACAAGGAAACAGACATTTTTGGAAACTTATTTACTGCCAAAGCATGCAGGTCAGAGGCTAGAAAGGTTTCTTCTTGCTCTCTTCGGTGGCGTCTTCTCTTGGAAGCAACAGCCACTTGCTTCTCATCTCTTATTGCTGGGGCTGGATTCTTTGGAACAAAAGGTTTTACCCGTTTCTGAGGAATCCATCAGGGGCCTGCAGGGGTGGAGACACATGTGTAACCACGCCCCCAGGTGACAAGTTCATAGGGGCCCTTGGTTTGCCAAGTTTCAGGGTCCCTGATTAAAACTGGTGGACGCTGTGACAATTAAAACTGATCATCACTGTTAAAATGCCGAGTCACAGGAGGCTTCATGTTTTCAAATGAGCAGTTTAGGAAATTAATGGCAAACAGAGTTTTACAGGGTTTTTGTTGTGGAGACATCCACACTGCCTCGCTACCTTACCTGGCTAGGACTTGTTTGAGCGTCTGGTGTGCACACTCAATCACAGCTTGACCTGTGGAGGAGTGGGGGATGCCAGTTTTATGTTCCACTCCCCACTGCTGGACAAATTCCAGGAACTCCTTGGATTGATACGCTGGGCCATTATCTGTTTAAATTTCTTTAGGGATTCCCAATACAGAAAAGGCCTGTACTAAGTGTTGTTTGGCATGTACAGATTTTTCTCCTGCATGAGCAGAGGCATACACTGCTCCTGAGTATGTATCAATGCTCACGTGTACATACTTAAGGTGACCAAAACTGGGGATGTCAGTGATATCTGTTGGCCACACTTCACAGCTTTCAATTCCTCGGGGATTAACCCCCAGGCCTAATGATGGCACTGCCTGGAGCTGACAACTGGGACAGGTAGCCACGATGGCTTTAGCCTGACCCCGTGTCAGCTGGAGCTGATGAATCAGTCCTGGCACATTTTGATGGTATCGCTGGTGACTTATCTTTGCCTGTTGGAACACATCTGGGAGACGTGCCTTTTCAGCTGGGGCAGCAAGGGAATCAGCCTCCCGGTTTCCCTCAGCGATTTCACCTGGCAATGGGGTATGCAACTTTATATGCATCACATAGAAAGGTTGTTCTCGATTTGAAACCAAATAAATCAGTTTTGAAAGCAATCTAAAGAGATGTTCGTTCTCAATGTCCTTGAGAACTGCCTGCTCCGCTCTGGACACCACTCCTGCTACGTAGGCTGAGTCAGTAACCAAATTAATCGGTTCTGAAAACTTCTCAAAGGCTCTTATGGCCGCAGCCAGTTCAGCTATCTGGGGTGACCCCTCTACAAACTCAACATCAGCTTCCCAAAGCTGAGTCTGTGGATTTCTCCAAGTCATCACCGACTTGTGAGATGTCCCAGATGCATCAGTGAACACTGTGAGAGCTTTGAGTGGCCTTTGGCTCCTTTTCTCACAAGGAATGAGGTGGAATTCCTCATGAAACAATTCGTGTGCTGGCGCATGAACTGAAATTTGCCCACTAGAGCTGTCCAGAGCAAACTGGAGGGTAGCATTGCTCTGCAGCAGATGCTCAAACATCTCTTTGGTCAGTCTCTCAGGGGAGTTTTTGCCTTCTCCAAAGAGCCTGACTGGGAGGTGAATACACATAAAGTCACAACCTGCCAGTTCATGCAGCCTTACCCTGGCCAACTGAATCAGCTGAGCCATCAGCTCTTGTGGCTTGGTGATAGTTTTGGGTCATTGATGGGAGAGGAAAACCCATTCTGTTATTAAGAGTGGATCTCTCTGCCCCTCGGCCCAGTGGAATATTAACCCAGGTAGGTGTGGCAATTTGCCCAGGACAATAAATTTGAAAGGCAGCTCAGGTTTGAAGCGATGTGCCTGTCTTTCTGTCAAGGCCTTTTGTGCCTTTTCAATCACAATTTTTGCTTCTGGAGTCAGCTCCCTGGGAGACAGCAGCTCTCTCTCCCCTTTCAATAAATTGAGCAGGGGGCCCAGGTCCTCATTGGTGAGACCTAGCCAGGGTCTGACCCAGTTTAGTGACCCGCATAGGGAATGGAGATCTGCTAGAGTTTTAGGATTACCAATAATTTCCAATTTTTGTGCAACAACCATCCTTACGGTAATTTCCAGGCCCAGGTATTTCCAAGGTGGCATCCTTTGAACTTTGTCTTCCTGCAATTGGAATCCAGCAGAGGTTAAAACTTTAACCACTACATCAAGGGTGTCTTGCAGCATGTTGTGTTTGGGACAGCATACCAAAACATCGTCCATGTAATGCAAAATGATGGCATCTCTCTTTTCAGCACGCACTGAGGACGGCAAAGACCCCACATATCACTGGCAGATGAAGGGGCTTGCTTTCATCCCCTGAGGTAATAACTGTCCAGTGGTACCCTTTCATTGGGGCTTCTCGGTTAATTGTGGGAATGGAAAAGGCAAACCTTGGCGCATCAGCTGGGTGCAGGGGAATTTGAAAAAACCAATCTTTAATATCCAGTACTGCTAGTAGCCAATTTTGTGGTAACATAGTTGGGGATGGCATACCTGGTTGAAGAGACCCCATGTCCTCTATTTTTTTGTTTCTTTCTCTCAAATCCTGAAGGAGGTGCCATTTATCCTTCCCTGGTTTTTTTATTACAAACACCGGGGAATTCCAAGGGCTGGTTGTTTCTACTATGTGTCATTTGGCCAATTATTGTTCTACTAACTTTTCTAGCGCCCCAAGTTTTTGTCTGCTGAGAGGCCACTGGTTCACTCAAACTGGATTATTATCTACCCAAGTGTCTTGGGTTGATTAGGAGGTTAAATTGTATCCCCATTCATCCACCTAACCCAGACACAGGTTTTGTATTCTTAAAATTTCATCTAAGAGTAAAAGTGAGTGGAAAAGAAGTACCAAGTCTGTTATCAGAGACTGTACTTGCTCCCCCCGCATCGGGAGTTTTGACTTCCACACAGACAGACAACAAGACACAGATCGCTTTGGCTTTCCAGCTAGCCGGAGCAGAGAGGTCTTCCTGGACTGTTTTCTTTCCCCTTTTCTGAAACGAATCGAACCTGCTCTGAACTGGGGACTCGAGGGAGCACCGGGAGCTTGCACCCGTGGACTACCGGGAGCCCAGACTGGGCAGCGGCATTTTCCAACACCAGAGAGACTGATAACAGAGCAAACACCCACAGCAAAGAGACCCTCTGAAGTTTGTCATCTCTTCTGAACGGCAAGAGGTTTTGTAATTTGATATCGTTCATTCTTGTGCCGGGTAGTGCTGTGGATGTGAAATAAACAGGTTTTTTCCACTTCACTCAGAGAAATCTCTTCCCGAACCGGTTGGAGGGTGGGAGAAAAGGGCCACGTGGGTTTGCTTCCCTGGGGGAGCCCCACTGGAGGTTTTCTCCCAAATCTGCCCTAAACCAGGACACCAAGATAACTTTTGGACCGGACACTCTACAGTGGCCTCCATCAAAAATCCAGAGGTGTCTCAGGAATTGATAATTTCACTCCCCACTGGGACATGGTGTCTCTTCCCCACAGCGGGCACTTGTAGTCAATAACAAAAGGTCGGACACTAGCTAACCTACCCTCCGGACCTTCAATCTGGACGATACCTTTAGCAATTTTAGCCAGTTTCATTCCTCCAACACCCTGTATTTTTCCTGCCATGGGTTACAGTTCCCAATGTGAGGGCCACACCTTTTCAGGTATGATAGTCACATCTGCTCCAGTATCAATTAACCCTTCTACATGGAGATGTTCTGATTTATGTGTTAAGTTCCATCCCATAATGGGTTTGTCTTCACCCACTACTTCTGCCCAGTAGACTCCTGGTGCTTTGTCATCTACTGGGATTTCTGTTGGAACAGGGATCACCTGGGCTATTACCTGCCCTTTGTCTACATAGAAAGGTGGTTGAGGGCACCTAGCTAAGAGAGTGAGGTGTGTTAGGTCTCCCTTAATTGTCATGGGAGCCACCTCAATCTCTATTGGTGAATGTGCTGTGTCTCCAATAGCAAAATACCTACTATCCAGTCCAGACGGGTCTTGTGAATTATCCTGCAAGTCTACTCCAATGACAGTCCAACGATCAGATCTGAAGCAAAAAGCTTTAGAAGTTATGTCGTGGTTTTAAACCAGTAACTAAGAAAATTACTTATTTCTTGCTGTGAGATATGGATTAGAACAAGAGCAAAACAGGCATAAAACTTAAAAGGAATAAAGAACGTTTATTCACAAACTACAATAATAAGAACAACAGAATAAACTTCCAGAAAAACCTTTTTTATCCCCCACTACCCACTATTCCCTTGTTCACATGACCACAGAGACAAAAACTTTGGAACTTGGATGGTTAGAACAGTCCCAATTCCTGCTACAGTCTTTTCACCAGTCTTTGTAGAGAAACAGAAGTCTCTTTCTGTTAATTTATGGAGTTTCTCACTAGAAAACTACTTCTGTTATAGTTTTCTATTGCCCTGATGTCAGCTGCCCAGAACTGCTGTTATCAGAGCTCACTCCTCCCATTTCACATCACTCTGAAGTGTGTATGGGCCATGAGTCTAGGGATGGCATTTTAAGGACGAGTTATTCAAAAGCAAAAGTCTTCTTCATCTGTCTCCGTAAGCTTCACTAGAAAACAGTTTTCTCATTGCCTCTTAAGGCTTCAAATCCTCCAGCACTTCACTGTACCACAATTACTCTACTTTTTACTCAAAATTTACACTTTGAACACTTTATTCCCCCCTACATACTCTATCATGAATTAAAGGAGTTCTTTCAGGACTTTATTGTCCATCTCCATAACTTGAACAGAAAAATATTTCATCTTAATTAAAGCACCTCCTTATTCTCTACCTTTTCTGAAGCTTCTTTTCTTTTCTGTCACTGGTAGTTTATAAAGTCTCTTTTCATGTTGATCACTCTCTTTTTCCCTCTCTGGATAAAAAGATTAATCTGCAAGTCTCATCTGGGTAATGAAAGGGTTAAAATCTTGCCCAGGCTTTGTAGATGGTTCTGTGACTTCTGTCAGTGCAGGAGCTGGAGCTGTCATTGATAGAAGATTCCTCATGGCTGTTCTGGAAAGTGTAGTCGCCGCCTTAGCCTGCCGCAGGTTCAGAGCCTCTTTCTTTCTTCACTCGGCAGTCTCTAGTAAATTTAGTCACAGCAAAACCTGCAGCCGAGCCAGAGATCGGCTTGGCTTGGCCAGAGCCCGGGGAAAGCCCCCCGCAAGCCCCCATCTCCTGGCCGAGAGCCGCTGGGTCCAGCCCAGCCCCCGCCCGGCCACATGACCGGGCAGAGAACGGGAGGCCTGGAGCTCTGTTACCTTTCACAGCCAGGAAACAAAGAGCCCAAGAGTGCTCTGACTTTACATCTTAAGGTAAATCTCCCTTTTCAATGCTCAAAACTGCTGTCAATTCCCAGTAATGACCGATAATTGGTCAGGAGAAAAGACTCTCATCAGCCACCAGCAACTTCAACTTCCTTAGCTCTTAAAACCACCTTAAAGGTAAAGTCACCTCATGACAAGTTACAAATCACCTACTGAATCACTTTTGCGGTTGCCAGACCTTATTAGGCAAACCTTCCTCACAATTATATTTCTGCAGCCTCTCAGCCCGCTCCCTTTCCTCCCCTTTTCCCATTAAAATAGAGTCTTTTTTCTGCTTCAGGTCTGTCATTTTTATGTCTCTGCGCTTGACAGAAAAGCGCTGAGACTTTAGTTTCTTGGTTGACTGGCTAGAGCTTCTTTCTAGTGTTTCCCTTGTTGCTGGGTTTGAGGACAGTTCCTTGCAAAATGTCCTGGCCTCTTGCACTGGAAACAGACGATGTGCTGCAGCTGTTCTGGTGACATCTGTGGCTTATTCATTCCTGGTGTCACTGCTGCCACTGTCCTTGGGTTGCCTGGTTTCTTGCCGTGTACACTGTACAAGTCTGCTTTCTGGGCACATGGCTTCAATCATATCTGCTATGGTGGGTGTAGGGTTAATAGGTAGACTCAGAATTGCTCTACGACAAGCGTCGTTGGCATTTCTTTGGGCCATTTCTTGAAGCAGTTCTGTCTGGGCCACTGGTTCTTTAACTTGTCTCTGTATCTGTAGTCTCAGTCGATCTACAAACTGTAAGAAACTATCAGATGGCAGCTGGTTAATATTAACATAACTGACTTGAATATCAGCTGCTATTGTATACTACAGGAGCCGCTGTTAGCATACCTTCATCTTCTCCAGGGCTGGTATTCCCTGGGTTTCTCTGCCTGCACCCCCCCACGCCGGGCTCTGGGGGCTCCATTCCCTCACCAAGCCTGTGGAGAGACCCAGCTCCTCCCCTGCAGGAGCCAGGCGGGGGCCCGCACCCTGCCACGCCAGGCTCGGTAGGCTGGCACCCCCCCATCGGGAGGCAGGGCCGGGACACCCCTCTCCCTGCCCCTCTGCACCATGGGCAGCAAGATAAAGGTCTTGGGAAGTGACTGCCTATTATAATATATACTATATTTATATCCTAAAAGAAAATGAAAAGAAGAAAAGAACAATATTTAAGAAACAAAAAAAATCTCTGCTGGTTCAGGTGGCCCCAGCAGACAGAGCCTGCCGGGTCAGTTGCCAGCAGAGCTCCAGCAGCGCAGCCAGCTGAGGCCCAACAGACGAGGCCGTGTCCTCCATGCCCTGCGCAGCTGAACTTGCAGGTTCTCCAAGATGGAATATCGAGCCGTCTCTACTGCCTGGGTGATGTAAAATGTTTGAATTGCCAGGTTTCCGATGGCAGGGCTGGTGTCACAAACCACGTTCTTAAGGGCTGGAAGAGAGAACAACAGAGCCACGGTCAGATTCCCAGACCTGCGGAGGCCCACGGAGAGCCCCCGGCCAGGGCCATCCCAGCCGGCTCTTGCCATGGCCAGCAGGGAGCAGGGACCAAGGGGATCAGCCCGAAGCTGCTGGCCACGAATGCCCCACGTGAAACCTCGGAGTGATCCACCCACGCCGCCCCTCATCCGCACATTGAGCAGAGACCTTCGCAGACAGTCCAGGACTTGCAGCTCCACCCAGCAGCCCCGCTGACAGCCCGCTGCCCTCACTCACATTTGTAAATTAGCTGCAGGTCTTCTTTCTGCCGCCTCAGGAGCCGCCCGGCCATCCCTGGGAACACAGAGCCTGTCAGGGCCCCAGCGGCACAGCTCCCTGCCAGCGGCGCTGCCAGCCCTGTGCTCACACGCCCTCCCGCCCCGGCAGGGCTCAGCCCGGGCCCGTGCCGCATCCTGACTCAGCCCAAGGGCACGGCTGCCAGAGGCCGGCAGCAGCAGCCCCGAGGGCAGGCGGGGCTCCAGGGCACCGGGCCCGGGTGCCGCTGCCGGGGCAGCAGTCGGGGCCGGGGCCGAGCTGTGGCGGGGCGGGGAGGGAGCCCGGGCTCGTGGCTCACCGATGAACCTGATGGCCGCCGCTCGCAGGGGCTCCTGTGGGCTCTGCAGGTACGGCAGGGCCCGACGCAGGTCCTCCGCCGCTCGGTTCCTGTCCTGTGCCAGCTGGAGAGAGCGGCAGGAGGGAATGGTTGGCGCGGGCTCTGCCCCTCGGCCGGGCACTACCTGCAGCCAGCCCCAGCCTCCTATGCCCGGCCAGCCCTGAGGCCCGGCCAGCAGCCGCTGGTGCCGAGCTCTGGAAGGGGCAGAGGGTTGGCTGCTGTCCAGGGAGCCGCGGAGCCATCTCGCCCCACAGCCCCGCTGGGCCGGGGCTCCATCGGCTAGTTGTGCTAGTATAAAAGTCTTGGAGCTAACCCTTAGCAATCCATAAGTGACGTAAAATTCTATTGAGAATGACCAGATACAACAAGTAACAAATGGAAAGCCCCTGACATAATATATTGGATTTGTGAGCCAAGAGTGTATAGGGAATTACCTCAGAAGTGGAAAAGATCCTGTACCTTAGGAGTTATAAAACCCTCCTTCTTCGTTATACTGAGGTGCCCCACTGCACTAGATATTGTGCAAATATATGAAAAAGGGGATTACCATCACAAGGAGTTTAATTCTACCTTTCAGCTTGGTTGTTCTAGAGCAGAAATTGTAGTAGGTTTAAGCTAGCAGCTGGTGGTCATATAAGAGCAGTGAATTATAACACTTTCTAATGCCACAAATATTGTATGCAATTCCCTGTGAAGTTTCCTAGGAGCTGTGCCTAGAAAATGCTGCTTTGGCATGTCAGCCTTACCACTTAATTTCATGTACCCATGGTGTGCCACAGCTCTTGCATGTCGTGCCTGGGCCACAAACTCCCGAGGACGGGGCACAGAGGCAGCTGGACAACTCAGGGGATTCACATGAAATAATCTGGATGCAGCTCCCTGTCACGATCCGCAAGGTGGGATTCGTGATGTGGTTCTTTTAGTCGGTCTTAGAGTACAAAAGATTATCAGCAAAGCAAGGACTTAAACAGCAAAACACACTTTATGGAGTGTTCATCAGCACTAATATGCGATAGAGGGAGAGAAAGGAGAAAGCAAAGCATAAGGAAAAGAGAGTAAGGGGATTAGAGCTACCAATGTCAAAGTCCACTCAGCCGTCCAACGATGCAGAGTCTTCTGTCCGTTGGGGAGATCTCAAAGGAAGGTAAGTTTGGGGTATAATTTTATGGTCTTCTGCAAAGCGAGGGGCGCAGGGCCAAAGCCAGAGGAGATTGATGATCATTGTGATGAATTCCATTGCGCGGGGAGCAGGTGTAGGGTACAGAGCGATCCATGTCTTGCAAGTCTTTGCTCACCAGCAGGAACGAGGGCAAGGTGTTGTGGAAAACCCATTGCACAGGGTACCACGCACAAGCCTCTGCTCACCAGCAGGAACGAGAGCCATGAGTCCTGGTGAACTCGTTGCACAGGTTACCAAACCTCTGCTCACCAGCAGGAACGAGGGCAGTGTACCGTGCAACCTCCTGCAAACAATCACTGAGCAAACATCCATCTCAGCTAGGCCCAAAGCCCCAAACCAAGTCCCTTGTGATATTCAGGGTCTCAGTCTCTGTCCTTGAGACGGTTGTGAGACAGATGAGGGAATCTTCAGACCGTCTCTTACACCTACCAAATTCCAGAAACATCCCACAAAATCTTGACAACTTTCCACACAATCTCAGAAAAATATCTCAAACTACTTCAAGTCAACTCAACATCCCTCAAAAGTCCAAAAGCATCCCAAAAATTTCAGGAAACATCCCACAAAATTCCCAAAACCTTCTCAAAACCCTTCCAAATTCCAGAGACATCCCACAAAATCTTGACAACTTTCCACACAATCTAGGAAAAATCCCTCAAAATTCTTCATGCCTTTTCAAAATCCTTCAAAATTTCAAAAAATCACATGAAATTCCAGAAAGATCCCACAAAATTCTCAAAATCATCTCAAAACCCTGCCAAATACCAGAAACATCTCACAAAATCTTGACAACTATCCACACAATCTAGGAAAAATCCATCAAAATTCTTCATGTCTCTTCAAAATCCTTCAAATTTCCAAAAAAATGCCACAAAATTCCAGAAACATCCTACAAAATCCCCACAAATTTCCACACAAACTAAGAAAAGTCCCTCAGAATTGTTCAAGTGTCCTCAACATCCCAGAACATTACAAAGAAATGCCACAAAATTCCAGAAAAATCTTGCAAAATTATTAAAATTTTCTCAAAATCCTACAGAATTACACAAAAAATCCCACAAAATTCCAGAAACATCCCACAAAATTCCCGAAAACTTCTCAAAACCATACCAAATTCCAGATAAATTCCACAAAATTCCCAAAATCTTATCAAAACCCTACCAAATTCCAGATAAATTCCACAAAATCTTGACAACTCTCCCTACAATCTCAGAAAAATACCTCAAAATCCTTCAAGTCAACTCAAAATCCCACAAAATTCCACAAAGATCCCACAAAATTCCAGAAACATCCCACAAAATTCTATGAATCTTCTCAAAACCCTAACAAATTCCAGAAACATCCCACAAAATCTTGACAACTTTCCACACAATCTGGGAATTATCCCTCAAAATTCTTCATGTCTCTTCAAAATCCCACAAAATTCCACAAAAATCCCACAAAATTCCAGAAACCTCCCACAAAAATCCCCAAAACCTTATCAAAACCCTACCAAATACCAGAAACATCCCACAAAATTCCCAAAAACCTCTCAAAACCCTACCAAATTCCAGAAACATCCCACAAAATCTTGACAACTTTCCACACAATCTTGAAAAAATCCATCAAAATTATTCATGTCTCCTCAATATCCCACAAAATTCCCACAAAAAATCCCACAAAATTCCTGAAACATCCCAAAATATTCCCAAAATCTTCACAAATCCCTACCAGATTCCAGAAACATTCCACAAAATCTCGACAACTTTCCACACAATCTAGGAAAAATCCATCAAAATTATTCATGTCTCCTCAAAATCCCACAAAATTCCAGAAACATCCCACAAAATCCCCAAAACCTTATCAAAACCCTACGACATTCCTAAGACATCTTACAAAAAAAAGAAAACTTTCCACACAATCTAGGAAAAAATCCATCAAAATTCTTCATGTCTCCTCAATATTCCAAAAAATTCCACAATAATCCAAAAATTTCAAGAAAAAAATTCCTGAAATCTTCTCAAAACCCTTCCAAATTCTAGAAATATCTCACAATATCTGTACAAATTTCCACACAATATATGAAAAATCTTTCAAAATTACTCAAGTGTTCTCAAAATTCCACAAAATCTTATAAAATTCCACAACATTCCAAAAAAATCCTATAAAATTCAAGGAAAATCCCACAAAATTATTAAAATTTTCTCAAAATGCCACAAAATTATTGCGAGACCACCAGCTATTCACCAGCCTTCACAGAAGTAAACGTGAACGCCTTTTATTTCTACCTTTTGCACACTTATATGGGGTTTTACAGGGTCTGCGGGCTAAGCAAGCTACTATTGGCTAATGCACACAGGTATACATTTTTTGTCCTGTACACACGGATATTGTTTTGCTTTACTCTCTCTCCTGCAGGAAGGTTTCAAGGACTTTAGCCTTTAATATCACGACGTATTTCAAAGACTGGTTTGTGCAGACAGGCCCTTACTAATATATAAAATAGATCAACACATAATGAGCTGAAATAGAGAATTTCATCTTCATAAGACTTCTCTTAAAATGTTGCTAGGGTCCTTAACTTTGATGACATTGATTTTCTTTTTGGCCACCATTCCATATTGCATGCCAAATATTTTATTGTTAGAAACTTTATTCCAAGGCTGTAGGGCTGTGTTGCTAACACAGAGACCATATGATATCGTCAGTCATATCATCGGATAATGCCCCTAAACTAAAACTACTCCTACAAGCCTATGGGACAGTCCCTTTGTAAATTTGTATTTCCAATGGCAATGTCCCTACATCCATTTAGTACAAATGAGTGCAGACCCTCAGTACTATCAAGTCATTTGGATCCACTAACCCAAGAACACTCGGTAGAGATATTTTCCAGCACAGCATCCTGCTAGGATGCACAAATGTAGATCTCTCTCTGCCTTCCCCAATGACTTTGAGCTTATGAAAATAAGATTATAGGACAGGATGTAAAATTTGGTGGCAGATAGCAAACACTGCTGTTTCTTCTTCTCTGGCAGGCTGTTCAAGGGGAAGTTTACTTGTAGTAATACTTTTTGGACCCAAAAAATAAAAGTAAAATTTAGAAAGGAAGTACCTCTGAGAAGAGATGAGCTCAGAATGTGGTTTAAAATGGCAGATAAACACAAGATGCAGAGCAGGTATTTTTCTTTATTTTTTTTTCACATTAATTGCAACAGGGGGAAAAGGTCCTACGTCCTTGTTCTGAATGAGACTCTTTTTTTCTTTTACAAACTGTGCAGGAGCGGACCAGCGGACCTAGGAATGAGTTGTGGAGGAAAAAGGACTGAACTGTTCTTTACTTTTGCCTCTGGAGAATCAAAGTTGTGGCCTGAAACCTACCTGAGCCAAGCGTATTTTCAGTTTGTAGAAGCTTATTCTGCTATGAATTTCTGTCTCTTGGCTGGATACTCAGCATCTCTAAGTGCAGAATCCTCCCTGGCACCGTATATCCTCGCCTTGTCCCTGCCACCACCACTAAACTATTTTCCTTTCATTGTAAAGTGAGTGAGATTCTACTTGGGTGGAATTCTGCAGAGTTAGGGAATGAAGGCTTTTTCCTTCTTCATATTTTTTATTATTAAATTCTTATTTATTCTATTCGCACCTTCTGAGTGAGCCTTTCATAAGGGCTTCTGTATTTCACAGAAGCTACACCTATTTGGGTCTGAAGACTTTGATACAATTCGAATCACTTGAAAATCCAACCTGTTTGATTTGTATGGAAGGCAGCCATTCTCCCTGTTCCAAACTTCATAAAATAGATAATCCATGTTGAAAAAAATAAATACCTCTGGGAGATAGTTGAGACAGTGCATCAGGGTGATTCCAGGGATGGATAAGAAGACCATCAACTTCCTCATGCCATCAAACTTGAGACCAATACTCAGGTCTGCAGTTATAATTTTAATCCACAGTAATCTACAGACAATCCTTTATTATCTAAAAAAGTTAATACCGGAAAGTTGGAAGCAAGCTGAAGATGGAAGAGTTAAGTGTCTTAAAAGCTCTTGTTTACAGCAGGATTGGAGAGCCTTTACATCTTGTAACAGTAAGGTTTTAAATTTGTAATCCTGACCTTGCAACTAGAAATTGGTGGCTCCATTGTTGCACTTGCAGCAGCCACATGACATCCAAGGAGAAGCGCATTGATCTAACTTCTGTGGAACCAGTGGCTGCAAATACCATCAGGAAGTGCTGGACTGGCAGGACATTGGATGGATGCTCTAAGCCCACAGAGCTGGAAATATCAGTTCTAGCCACATGAGAAGTCCATTTATGGAATTCCAAATCTGTTCCTCCCACTATCTGTGCTCCTCTATTCTGTATCAGCTTGGTGAGGAGGTAGATGAAACTGTTGGGGAAAAAAAACACTTAAATTTAAAGCAGAGTAACTGTTCCATTATAAATGATGAAGACAAACCTGTGAGGCTCCCAAAGAAATCTTTCTTTGGCTTCCAGTAACAATTTAAAATGGACAACAAATCTATGCGTATAATCTGCTTTGAATGGATTTCCTTTGGAACGTGTACTTCTTACTGGATGACAGAACTGCAATATTTTCACACTTGCAATTGCACCCTCCAATGGCCACAGGAAATGCAGCAGCTTCTGTTTTCTGTTGCTTCTGTTTGTTAATGCTTCAAGGTGTTGCTCTGGATTTGTACCCAGCTGTCATGACCTTAGAAAGAGAATGTTCTAAAAATAGGAGTAAAAAAGCCAGAGAGCTCCTCCTTGCACCAGACACGGGCAACATTGGATCTTAATTGTTTTTGCAAAGCATTCTAATGGGGAGAGGCAGATATCAATAATGGAAACTTCAGAAGGTGTGTGGCTGCTTCGTACCTTAGGCTGGATTCAGGAAGGGCCGTGTTACAGAGAGCAAAGTCAAGAGTTTGAATCAAGGAAGTGTGAGCTGTCCAGAAAGTCAGGGCCCACACTGCTCATGTGTATCAGGGGAAGGTGAGAATCAGGCCCATCTGCTGATAGAAATGCAAGTTACAGCTTTAGCAGCCAAAGGATATGCAAATAAATGGCTTCTATGTATTGGAGAGCATTAAGCATGAAGTTAGTGTTTCATACAGGTGTTTGAAGGCAATGTAGGACTCCAGAGCTCAGTGTTTGAATTGTAACTTGAATTTCTTTATTTGCTGTTATTTAGACTGCTCTGAAGTAGTAATGAGAAGAAAAAAATGAAAGAAAATGTTGTTTGACAGGGACTGTGGTAGGGCTTTCTTGACAGATTTGAAATGGCTTGAATTCATTAAAATCTCCAGGTGAGGGGAAGATTGTATCTATTCCTCTCTTTTTAAAGCAAATTTTCCAAGAGGGATCTAAAATTGCATTTGAGGATTGGGGTGTGTTTTTTTTCCCTTCTTTCATGTGCAACCTAACAACTCCAGCTTCACAGGCCTATTTAACATTTGATCCATCAAAATCAGTCCTTTGATTTGTGTTTTGGAAGCTTGTTCATCTTGGGGTATTTGTCATCTTCTCAGGGTATTGAAGGTCCATCAAATGCTGCAGGTTTCATTCTTCCTTTAATATGGTCTATGTGCTGGAGTTTGACTCTTAAGCAGAGCTAATTGTTTATTTTGCAGCCTAGCAGTTCTACTGTGGGGCTCTGGGCATTGTGAATTGTCAATTCACTTGAGAACGATGGGTAAATCAGCTCCTGGGAAGCTGTGCACTGCCTGGCCCCGATGCTTCAGCATGCTTGAGGTCAGCTTGGCTGTCTCCGACTGTCTAATAATATGCAGAATAATAGAATTAAGTATTCATTTTAATTGCTGATCAATAAGATTTGTTTTCAGCTAAGTCTGCGTGCTAGTTTCTAAACCACTACAGTCTGTTTCATCAATGACCTTCTTGATTTTAGCTTAAGCTTTCTAGTTTCTGCCGATCTCATTTTCTCGCCTGTCCCTGGGAGAGGAAGGGATGATGGCTGGAGGTTTGGCAGTCAGCGAGGGCCTGGCCACCACTACAGTTCTGGACTCTCAGCCTTGGAGATGTGATCAGGAATCGGCTGTTAGTTCCCAGTTTTGTATTGCAAAGACTGACCATGCTGCCAGCACTGTGTTTTATGAGTGAATTTTCATTTGGTCAAACTCCAAAGCAGCCTTAATTTTAAGGTGGAATTCTTTGTGGATGAGGCTGTGAAGAACATGGTGTTTATACTCCCATCCTACCGGCAGTACAGTAGAACAACTCCTAACGGATTTGGTAATAAAGACCTAGTTTTTCTTCACTAAACCTGCCCTAGCAAAATTCATAAGCTGGTGATAGCTATCTCTGGAGTGGAAAATCTTTATTGAGTTCATTGACAATTTAATATATGTTGTCAAGCTTTGTTGTTTAGTTTCTGTTTGTCCAGAGACACTTGGGGCTACCTTTGCTTCCTAAGGGATTAAACTAGCAAGCACTTAGAATCAGATTTTGGGAAGATGGGTGCAGGAGACTTGGTAATTCACTTCAGAAAAACATAATAATGATGAACACTTCAGATGGAAATGATAGTATTTGACATACTATGTGAAATGCTTTTATATGATTTTTTCATTTTTCTTTTATTTTTAATCCTGGATAAATTAAACGAGGCTTTTGGGGAAAGCATGAGCTGGATTTTATATTGAGTTTGATAACCTCTGATTCTGCTCTCGTTTCTCTATCTGCTGGAACTTGTAGCAAACTAGCTATGTCCATGTTTAATTCTGTAATAATTATCTTTCAAATCAAGCCTTTCTCACTTGGTGTTGATATATTTGGGAGAGGGAGGGGAATGGAGAAAAAAGAGCTACTTTCATGAATACAATTGAAATTTCATATTGCTGATTTGACCCTTTCCAAGATTCAAGTGACCACTGGATCAGGTTGGAACTGAGGGGATGACTCATGACTCTGGCAAAAAAACTACGTTTCATTCCACATATTAGGAGTTTTCTGTTGCCCACAAGAAAGTTCTGAAAAAAAAAAAACCAAAAGAGAAATGGGTTTCAAATTTCCTCTGCTATTTTCAGTCGTCTCCTCTTTCTGGAGATCCCTTAGCAAGTGTAGGACATCTGAAAAACTTGGAACTGCAACTTTATTGTTGAGGCTCTGATGAACATTGCTTTTGTCATCAAGTTCTTGTGTTAATACTTTCAACTTAGCTGAGTAATGTTGGTATCAGCAGACTGATAAAGCCATGCCTTCCTAATTTATAATGCATTCTTAATTAAAAAAAAATAAATCTGTTTCTTCATGTATTTAATTACCTAGTGAGTATAAGAGGGAATGAAGTTAATACCGCGCAGATTTCAAGCAAAACATGGCTTTCTAATGTGCTTCAGTATAGGCTATGCACAAGTAAATAGACATGATCTTTAAGCTTCAGTTACCTTGAATTACCTTATGCATATTCAAATTCAGATTGATGAATGCTGAACCAAAAGCAGACATCATATACTTAATTAAAGTTCTTTTCATTCAGAGGCAAACTATTTTCATTGCTTTGTTTTGAGGGTGGGTTGGTTTTGATGGGGTTTTTTTCTGCTAAGGCAATGGCAAGCATTTATTTATCCAGCTCCCTCCACATTTTCCACCATCGTTATTGCCAGTGACCCCTGCAGTGATAAGTGGTCAATGACCCTCAGCCAGGGTGAGCTGCAGGAGCCTTACAGACGTGCCTGTTCTTTCTCACAGGGGTAGAACAAGTGCAAGAGCACAGTGGCATTTTGCTAAAAGCTACTATTTTTCCCAACAGGTTCTTCTACAGGCAGAATCAAATGCTTTCTTCAAGAGCAACCACATCTTTTCTCTGCCTGAAAGGTTGTGTTTGTTTGGGTTTTTTTCTCTTCCCTTAGGTGAGAGATAAAAAAGTGAAGAGGAAAGCCAGTGGAAATGTCAAAAGTACCAACTGGTAGTAATTTGGTGTGAGTGTCTCCATTTACACTTCACACTTGCTCTTTGAGAACTTGGAGCTGTATTTAAAATGGATTTTGCTAGGTGGTCTGCTGCTGATGATCTGCATTTCTTCTTCCATTTCTTTGCTGTGCTTGTTTGCTATTGCTGCTGAATGTCCCCAAAAAGTAAAGTGGTGTGGAAGAGTTGAGGAACCAGCTTCTGAACCAGCTTCTGAAATTCTAAAGCTGATCTGTAAGTTTTATTCCTATGGGATTTTTAAAAGTAGATATGTCATCAAAGTTAACTTTCTTCAGAAAGCAACAAGATTGTCGTCCTTCCACTGATACTCTTTTTATTTAACAGAGGTATTTGATGGTGCTGTAAAGGGGCAAGATGCAGAATGAGTTTGAGAGAAGTCATTGAAACTGGGAGCACAGATGGTTGATTCCTACAAATCAAAAAACGGATGTTTTGTAGGCAAATGAAATCTAATCCTATTTGGAGGGTCAACAGGATAAATAGAAAGAACTAAATACAGATCTATATAGATAAACTCCCCCCAGAAATCTATGAAGCAGGACTGATAGCTGCCATAGCCCAGGCAGCCTGTGGATCTAATTGCCTGCCTGAATTCAGCCCTTGCCTGGATCCCAGGGGAGACGTCTCTGCATTTCTCTC
Organism: Cyanistes caeruleus; assembly: GCF_971803275.1. Taxonomy (NCBI): domain Eukaryota; kingdom Metazoa; phylum Chordata; class Aves; order Passeriformes; family Paridae; genus Cyanistes; species Cyanistes caeruleus. The sequence continues at coordinate 100,821 of NW_028255925.1, read as the reverse complement.
CCAGCATTCCAGGGATGATCCTGCTCCTTTCATGGTGCCCCAGAGTCCTGCGAGCCCCCCGTCCTGGGGCCATCCTGATGCCTGCCGGGGCCTTTAGGGTCCCCCCTGACGTGCAGACAGGGTTTGACTCCAAGCTTCCTTGGAAGGTGGAGGCAGGTGAATATTGGCCACCTTCTTCTTTCCCGCTGCCCTCCATACTCTTGCAAACCCTGCTGGGGCACTCGGGCTCTCCATTGCAGGCAGTCTGGAGCTGCCATGCAAACCCATCTCTCAAGTAGTCCCCAGGTCTCAGGTGCAACATCAAGAAAATGACACAGCAATGTGTAGAAAACGTGAACTTTATTCACTTGACTACTTCTAAAATCTACACTACAACGTTACTTGAAGACTATGGGGTAAGAATCTTAAGCCTAAAATACTTCAATACTTCAACTGTTTAGAACTGAACACTAAGGGAAAGGTCAACTTCTTGGGGGAAACGTGGTGGGGAAAACTACAACTAACAATAGGGGTGTGGCTAAATTCTAAGATGGGGAACGTCGCAGTGCCTGGGCTGGGCACTGGTCACACATTCCCCATAATGTTCTGAAGACAGAGTGCCGCGCTGGAGGTCAGAGCTGCGGGGAGGTGCGGAGTCTCCTGCCAATGCCCTCTTTTGCCGCCGTCTTGGTTGTTGGTCTCGGCTGAGAGCGAAGGCACAACCGCATCAAGTCACGGTTGTGCCTCAGCAGCTGCATCAACTTCTTTGGACAGCCGTGTCTTCGATGGCGGCGGGGCCCTGCACGGCCTGAAGGGCTCCGGAGATTCCGCTGCAAGGCAAAGCGCAGGGATCCCCATGGAATAGGCAGAGGGGCAGAGCGGGGCCGGCACCCACAAAGTGGGGCTGCCTTTGGCCTCGGAGACAGAGACTCGGGCTCAGTTGGGCTGGGCTGCCCCGGGGAAGAGGCTGCAGCATGCAGAGCTCTGGCCGCCTCTGCTTGGTGCTGTCCATGGGGCTCAGCCCCTGGGCCGGATTCCCCAGCCAGGAGCTCAGGCCCCTTCTGCCGCAGGGCATTGGCCAAAGGGTGCCCAAGAGGCCCTCAAGGTCTGCCCCATCCCGCCTCCCTGACCCCCCAGCCCTGCCTCACCTCTCCCCAGCATCTCTGAAATCTTCTCTCAAGGGCCCATCCCATGGCCATGCCTATGATGAGCACGCCAACCAGCAGGACTGCCCAGGACACCCACAGGATCTGCTCAGGGTCCGTCTCCTCCGGGTAGAAATCCTCCGGAAGCATAGGAGAGGCATCCGTGCTCTGCTCGAGTTTGCTGGAAGGGTCGAGGGGATGGGCCAAGAGCAGCAGCACGTAAAGCTGCAGCAGCGAGGAAGAGCCGTGAGCAGCCATAGAGTTCTGCCGGCAGCACAGAGACTCTGGGCGTCTCTCTGCAAGCAGGTCTGCCTGGGCTCTGGGGCGCAGCAACAGCTGGCGACAGTTGCCAGGCACCGTGCCGTCGCCAGAGGCTGTGATGTCACAGAAGCACAGAACGCCCTGGCCTCAGAGAGCCCTGAGAGAATGTTGAGTCCAACCTGTGAGCCATGGCGGCAAGCATGGCCAGCAGAGCGGGGCCCGAGCGCTGCGGCCTGGCTTGCCTTGCCCACCTGCCACAAGGATGACTCCAGCAGCCCCCTGTCAGGCCATTGCAGGATCTAATGGCCCTTTCTGGGCACAAGTTCTTGCCAACGCCCAGCGTAAACCTCCCTTGGCACAGCTTCAAAGCCTTGTTGGCATCTGCTCTCTCTTGTCCTTGCCCATCTGGCTGGCGCTGCCGTGTTGCTCACTGGCCTGTCTGTGGGAGAAGAGGCTGTGCCAATGAGTGCTGCTCAACTTTGAGGCCATCCAAAGGAGGATTTGATTGTGCCTGCTGTGGGAAGGAAGATGCGTGCACATGGCCACTTCCCATAGGTTTTACCGCAGATTTTCATCAACAGCTGTCCTACTGAAAGTAAAGTCTGTTTTAGTGAGTATTTGAGGGGTTCCAGAACACAATGGCATCTCAGGGAAATTCTGCTGGTTCAGTTCTACTGAAGTTTTGAGATGAGTTGCAAATCCTGAAAATTTTCTCCTTGCCGAGGTGGTAATTTCACAGTTTAGATTGTGGGGATATTGATTGCTCAGTGTTGAGGACCTAATGTAACTTTCAGCAGCAGAAATTTTCAACATCCAGTGATTGTCTTTGAGACAAAAACATTTGAAATCTTTTTTTCTGTGGACAGGAATTGCTTCTGTGTTACTTCACATCATCCATTAAAAATTTGATGTCTGGAAAAAGTCCCGAGTGCTGTGTGATTTCCTTGGTCGTGTTCTTTGGAATGGCTTCCCCCCCATTTTCTGAAGCTGGCCACAGAAAGGTAATAGATGGGTGAGAAGTTATGAAAGGCCAACTGGTGTAGATCTTTGCCTCCTGTTTCGAGGTCTGTGGTGAGCTGTGAGTCAAAGAGCTGATTTGACGCTCTGGAGGTCAGAACTGAGGGGAGATGCGGAGTCTCCTCCCAATGCCCACTTTTGCCGCTGACTTGGTTCTTGGCCTCGGCTGAGAGCAGTAACGAAGGTGCAGCTGCATCAGGTCACGGTTCTGCCTCAGCAGCTGCATCAACTTCTTTGGACAGCCCTGTCCTCGGTGACGGCGGGGCAATATAAATACAATATAAATCCAGCTCATGCTTTCCCCAAAAGCCTCATTTAATTTATCCAGGATTAAAAATTAAAGAAAAACTAAAAAATAACTTAAAAGCATTTCACATATTATGTCAAATACTATCATTTCCATCTGAAGTGTTCATCATTATTATATTTTTCTAAAGTGAATTACCAAGTCTCCTGCACCCATCTTCCCAAAATCTGATTCTAAGTGCTTGCTAGTTTAATCCCTTAGGAAGCAAAGGTAGCCCCAGGTGTCTCTGGATAAACAGAAACTAAGCAGCAAAGCTTGACAAAGTATATTAAATTGTCAATGAACTCAATAAAGATTTTCCACTCCAGAGATAGCTATCACCAGCTTATGAATTTTGCTAGGGCAGGTTTAGTGAAGAAAAACTAGGTCTTTATTACCAAATCCGTTAGGAGTTGTTCTACTGTACTGCCGGTAGGATGGGAGTATAAACACCATATTCTTCACAGCCTCATCCACAAAGAATTCCACCTTAAAATTAAGGCTGCTTTGGAGTTTGACCAAATGAAAATTCACTCATAAAACACAGTGCTGGCAGCATGGTCAGTCTTTGCAATACAAAACTGGGAACTAACAGCAGATTCCTGATCACATCTCCAAGGCTGAGAGTCCAGAACTCTAGTGGTGGCCAGGCCCTCGCTGACTGCCAAACCTCCAGCCATCATCCCTTCCTCTTCCAGGGACAGGCGAGAAAATAAGATCGGCAGAAACTAGAAAGCAAAAATCAAGAAGGTCATTGATGAAATAGACTGTAGTGGTTTAGAAACTAGCACGCAGATTTAGATGAAAACACATCTCATTGATCAGCAATTAAAATGAATACTTAATTCTACTATTCTGCATTATTATTAGACAGTCGGAGACAGCCAAGCTGACCTCAAGCATGCTGAAGCATCGGGGCCAGGCAGTGCACAGCTTCCCAGGAGCTGATTTACCCATCGTTCTCAAGTGAATTGACCTGCCCAGAGCCCCACAGTAGAACTGCTAGGCTGCAAAATAAACAATTAGCTCTGCTTAAGAGTCAAACCCCAGCACACAGACCATATTAAAGGAAGAATGAAACCTGCAGCATTTGATTGACCTTCAATGCCCTGAGAAGATGGCAAATTCCCCAAGATGAACAAGTTTCCAAAATACAAAGCAAAGGACTGATTTTGATGGATCAAATGTTAAATAGGCCTGTGAAATTGGAGTTTTGATGGATTTTTCTGAGATTGTGTGGAAAGTTGTCAAGATTTTGCGGGATGTTTCTGGAATTTGGTAGGGTTTGGAGAAGATTTCTGTAATTTTGTGGGACGTTTCTGGAATTTTGTGTGATTTTCTAGAATTTTGTGGGATGTTGAGGGGACTTGAAGAATTTTGATGGATTTTTCCGATATTGTGTGGAAATTTGTCAATATTTTGTGGGATGTTTCTGGAATTTGGTAGGGTTTTGGAAAGATTTCAAGAATTTTGTTTGATGTTTCTGGATTTTTGTGGGATATTGAATTTACTTGAAGAATTTTGATTGATTTTTCCGAGATTGTGGGTAAACTTGACACGATTTTGTTGCATATTCCTGGAATTTGGTAGGGTTTTGAGAAGATTTCAGGAATTTTGTCGGATTTTTCTGCAATTTTGTGGAATTTTTGTTTAATTTTGAAGAGACATGAAGAATTTTGAGTGATTTTTCCTAGATTGTGTTGAAAAGTTTTCTCGTTTCTGTAGGAAGTTTCTGGAATTTGGTAGGGTTTTGAGAAGATTTCGGGGATTTTGTGGGATGTTTCTGGAATTATTTGGGAATTTTGAGGAGACCTGAAGAATTTTGATGGATTTTTCCTAGATTGTGTGGAAAGTTTTCAAGATTTTGTGGGATATTTCTACAATTTGGTAGGGTTTTGAGAAGATTTCGGGAATTTTTGAGGGATTTTTCCAGAATTTCTTTGGGTTTTTTTAGAATTTTGAGGGATTTTTGAGGAGACATGAAGAGTTTTGACGGATTTTTCGTAGATTGTGTGGAAATTCGTCAAGATTTTGTGGGATGTTACTGAAATTTCGAAGAGTTTTGAGAAGATTTCGCTAATTTTGTGGGATGTTTCAGGAATTTTGCGGGAATTTTGTGGAATATTTTTTGGGGATATTGAAGAGATATGAAGAATTTTGAGGGATTTTTCCTAAATTGTGTGGAAAGGTGTCCAAATTTTGTGGAATGTTTTTGGAATTTGGTAGGGTTCTGAGAAGATTTTAGGAATTTTGTGGGACGTTTCAAGAGTTTTGTGGGAATTTTTGGGAATTTTGAGGGATATTGAGGACACGTGAAGAATTTTGAGGGATATTTCCAAAAGAGTGTCAAAAGTTCTGAAGATTTTGTGGGATGTTTCTGGAATTTGGTAGGGTTTAGACAAGATTTAGAGAATTTTGAGAGATGTTTCTGTAATTTGGTAGGGTTTTCAGAAGATTTCGGGGATTTTGTGGGATGTTTCTGGAATTTTTTGAGATATTGAGGAGACATGAAGAATTTTGAGGGATTTTTCCGAGATTGTGAGGACAGTTATAGAGATTTTGTGGGATGTTACTATAATTTCGAAGGGTTTTGAGAAGAGTTTTGGAATTTTCTTGGATGTTGCTGGAGTTTGGTACGGTTTTGAGAAGATTTTGGGAATTTTGTGTGATTTTTGTGGAATTTGGCGGATTTTGAGGAGACAAGAAGAATTTTGATGGATTTTTCCTAGATTGTGTGGAAAGTTCTCAAAATTTTGTGGGCTATTACGTGAATTTCGAAGAGTTTTGAGAAGATTTAGAGAATTTTGTGGGATGTTTCTAAAATTTGGTAGGGTTTTGAGAAGATTTGTGGAATTTTGTGGGATGATTCTGGAATTTGGTAGGGGTTTGAGAAGATTTCGGGGATTTTATGGGTTGTTTTTGGAATTTTTGTAGATATTGTGGAGACATGAAGAATTTTGATGGATTTTTACTAGATTGTGTGGAAAGTTGTCGAGATTTTGTGGGATGTTTCTGGAATTTGTTAGGGTTTCGAGAGGATTTTGGGAATTGTGTGGGATGTTTCGGGAATTTTGTGGAATTTTTTTGGATATGGAGTAGACATAATGAATTTTGTGAGATTTTTCCTAGATTGTGTGGAAAGTTGTAGAGATTTTGTGGGATGTTTCTAAAATTTCGTAGGGTTTTGAGAAGATTCATAGAATTTTGTGGGATGTTTCTGGAATTTTGTGGGAACTCTGTGGAATTTTGAGGGATTTTGAGGAGACATGAAGAATTTTGATGGATTTTTCCTAGACTGTGTGGAAAGTTGTCAAGATTTTGTGGGATGTTTCAGGAATTTTGTGGAATATTTTTGTGGGATTTTAAGGCATTTTGATGGATTTTTCCGAGATTGTGTGGAAAGTTGTCAAGATTTTGTGGGATGTTTCTGGAATTTGGAATGGTTTGGAGAAGATTTCTGTAATTTTGTGGGATGTTTCTGGAATTTTGTTGCGTTTTCACAAGGTTTATCACAATTTGTGGGATGTTTGAGAAATTTTGTGGGATTTTCGTGGGTATTTGAAAAAATTTTAATAATTTTGCAAGATTTACCTGGAATTTAGTGGCATTTCTTTGCAATGTTCTGGGATACTGAGGAGACTTGAACAATTTTGAGGGATTTTTCTTATTTTGTGTCAATTTGTGGAGATTTTGTGGGATGTTTCTGGAATTCTATGGGATTTCTGTAGAATTTTGTGAAATATTGACATGACTTGATGAATTTGGATGCATTTTTCCTAATTTGTGGGGGAAGTTGTCAAGATTTTGTGGGATGTATCTGGAATTTTGAGGGATTTTTGTGGAATTTTGAGGAATTTTGAGGCGACCTGAAGAATTTTGAGGGATTTTTCGGAGATTATGTGGGAAGTTCGCAAGATTTTGTGGGATGTTTCTAGAATATGGTAGGGTTTTGAGAAGATTTTGGGAATTTTGTGGGATGTTTCTGGAATTATGTTGGATTTTTGTGGAATTTTGAGGAATTTTGAAGCGATCTGAAGAATTTTGAGGGATTTTTCTGAGATTATGTGGAAAGTTGTCACGATTTTGTGGGATGTTTCTGGAATTTGTTAGGGTTTTGAGAAGATTTCACGAATTTTGTGGGATGTTTCTGGAATTTTGTGGGAATTTTGTGGAGTTTTGAGGGATAATGATGAGATATGAAAAATTTTGATTGATTTTTCCTAGACTGTGTGGAAAGTTGTCAAGGTTTTGCGGGATGTTACTGGAATTTCGAAGGGTTTTGAGAAAATTTTGGCAATTTTGTGGGATGTTTCGGGAATTTTGTGGAATTTTTTTGGATATGGAGTAGACATAAGGAATTTTGTGAGATTTTTCCTAGATTGTGTGGAAAATTGTAGGGATTTTGTGGGATGTTTCTGGAATTTGGTAGGGTTTTGAGATGGTTTTTGAAATTTTGTGCGATATTGAGGGGTCATGAAGAATTTTGAGGGTTTTTTCCGATATTTTGTGGAAAGTTCTCAAGATTTTGTAGGATGTTACTGGAATTTCGAAAAGTTTTGAGAAGATTTTGGGAATTCTGTGGGATGTTTCTGGAATTTGGTAGGGTTTTGAGTAGATTTTGGAATTTTGTGCAATATTTCTGGAATTTGGTAGGGTTTTGAGAAAATTTTGGGAATTTTGTGGGATGTTTCTGGAATTTTGTGGGATCTTTGTGGAATTTTGAGGGATTTTGAGGAGACATGAAGAATTTTGATGGATTTTTCCTAGATTGTGCGGAATGTTGTCAAGATTTTGTGGGATGTTTCTTGAATTTGGTAGCGTTTTGAGAAAATTTTGGGAATTTTGTGGGATCTTTCTGGAATTTCATGTAATTTTGTGGAATTTTGAGGGATTTTGAGGAGACATAAAAAATTTTGAGGGATTTTTCCGAGATTTTGTGGAAAGTTCTCAAGATTTTGTGGGATGTTTCTGGAATATGGAAGGGTTTGGATAAGATTTCTGTAATTTTGTGGGATGTTTAAAGAACTTTCTGGGATTTTTTGTGGAATTTCTTTGGATTTTTAGGAGACATGAAGAATTTTCATAGATTTTTCTGAGATTGTGTGGAAAGTTGTCAAGATTTTGTGGGATGTTTCTGGAATTTGGAATGGTTTGGAGAAGATTTCTGTAATTTTGTGGGATGTTTCTGGAATTTTGTGGGATATTGAATTTACTTGAAGAATTTTGATGGAGTTTTCCTAGATTGTGGGTAAACTTGACACGATTTTGTTGCATATTTCTGGAATTTGGTAGGGTTTTGAGAAGATTCATAGAATTTTGTGGGATATTTCTGGAATTTTGTGGGATTTTTGTTGAATTTTGAGGAGACATGAAGAATTTTGAGGGATTTTCCCTAGATTGTGCGGAAAGTTCTCAAGATTTTGTGGGATGTTTCTGTAATTTGGTAGGGTTTTGAGAAGATTTTGGGAATTTTGTCGGATTTTTCTGCAATTTTGTGGGATTTTTGTTTAATTTTGAAGAGACATGAAGAATTTTGAGTGATTTTTCCTAGATTGTGTTGAAAAGTTTTCTCGATTTTGTAGGAAGTTTCTGGAATTTGGTAGGGTTTTGAGAAGATTTTGGGAATTTTGCGGGATGTTTCTGAAATTCTTTGGGATATTTAGTTATGCCGTAGAATTTTGATGGATTTTTCTGAGATTGTGTGGAAAGTTTTCAAGATTTTGTGGGATGTTTTAGGAATTTGTTAGGGTTTTGAGAAGATTTCGGGGATTTTGTGGGATGTTTCTGGAATTATTTGGGAATTTTGAGGAGACCTGAAGAATTTTGATGGATTTTTCTGAGATTGTGTGGAAAGTTTTCAAGATTTTGTTGGATATTTCTACAATTTGGTAGGGTTTTGAGAAGATTTTGGGAATTTTTGAGGGATTTTTCCAGAATTTCTTTGGGTTTTTTTAGAATTTTGAGGGATTTTTGAGGAGACATGGAGAGTTTTGACGGATTTTTCGTAGATTGTGTGGAAATTTGTCAAGATTTTGTGGGATGTTACTGAAATTTCGAAGAGTTTTGAGAAGATTTCGCTAATTTTGTGGGATATTTCAGGAATTTTGCGGGTATTTTGTGGAATATTTTTTGGGGATATTGAAGAGATATGAAGAATTTTGAGGGATTGTTCCTAAATTGTGTGGAAAGGTGTCCAAATTTTGTGGAATGTTTTTTGGAATTTGGTAGGGTTCTGAGAAGATTTTGGGAATTTTGTGGGAATTTTCTAGAATTTTTTTGGATTTTGAGGCGACAAGAAGAATTTTGATGGATTTGTCCTAGATTGTGTGGAAAGTTCTCAAGATTTTGTGTGCTATGACGGGAATTTCGAAGGGTTTTGCGAAGATTTAGAGAATTTTGTGGAATGTTTCTAAAATTTGGTAGGGTTTTGAGAAGATTTATGTAATTTTGTGGGATGTTTCTGGAATTTGGTAGGGGTTTGAGAAGATTTCGGGGATTTTAGTGGGTGTTTTTGGAATTTTTGTAGATATTGTGGAGACATGAAGAATTTTGATGGATTTTTACAAGATTGTGTGGAAAGTTGTCAAGATTTTGTGGGATGTTTCTGGAAGCTGGTAGGGTTTTGAGAAGATTTCGGGAATTTTGTCGGATATTTCTGGAATTATTTGGGAATTTTGAGGAGACATGAAGAATTTTGTGAGATTTTTCCTAGGTTGTGTGGAAAGTCGTCAAGATTTTGTGGGTTATTACCGGAATTTGGTAGGGTTTTGAGAAGATTCATAGAATTTTGTGGGATGTTTTAGGAATTTTGAGGGATTTTTGTAAAATTGTTTGGGATTTTGAGGAGACATGAAGAATTTTGATGAATATTTCCTAGATTTTGTTCAAAGTTTTCAAGATTTTTGGGGTTGTTTTTGGAATTTGGTTGTGTTTTGAGAAGATTTTGGGAATTTTGTGGGATGTTTTTGGAATTATTTGGGAATTTTAAGGAGACATGAAGAATTTAGAGGGATTTTTCCTAGATTTTGTGGAAAGTTGTGAAGAATTTGTGGGATATTTCTGGAATTTGGTAGGGTTTTGAGAAGATTTCGGGAATTTTGCCAGATGTTTCTGGAATTATTTGGGAATTTTGAGGAGACATATTGGAATTTGATGGATTTTTCTGAGATTGTGTGGAAAGTTGTCAAGATTTCATAGGACGTTTCTGGAATTTTGAGGGACATTGAGTTGACTTGAAGAATTTTGGTAGATTTTTCCTAGAGTGTGTTGAATGTTGTCAAGATTTGCTAGGAGGTTTCTAGATATTGGTGGGGTTTTGAGAAGATTTTGGGAATTTTGTTGGATGTTTCTGGAATTATTTGGGAATTTTGAGGAGACATGAAAAATTTTGAGGAATTTTTCCTAAATTGTGTGGAAAGTTGTCAAGATTTTGTGACATGTTTCAGGAATTCTGTTGGATTTTGAGATGATTTGGGGAATTTTGTGGGTTGTTTCTGGAATTTTATGGGATATTGAGTTGGCTTGAAGAATTTTGATGGATTTTTCCTATATTGTGTGGAAAGTTGTAGAGATTTTATGGGATGTTTTTGGAATTTGGTAGGGTTTTGAGAAGATTTTGGGAATTTTGAGGGATGTTTTAGGAATTTTGTGGGATATTGAGTTAAGTTGAAGAATTTTGATGGATTTTTCTGAGATTGTATGGATAGTTGTCAAGATTTTGTGGGATGTTTCAGGAATTCTGTAGGGTTTTGTGACAATTTTTTGAATTTTGTTGGATGTTTCTGGAATTTTGTGGGGTTTTTGTAGAACTTTGAAGGATTTTGAGGATACATGAAGAATTTTGCGGGTTTTTTCCTAGATTGCGTGGAAGGTTGTTCAAGATTTTGTAGAATGTTTCTGGAATTTTGAAGGACAATGAGTTGACTTGAAGAATATTGTGGGATTTTTCCGAGATTGTGTGGAAAGTTGTCAAGATCTTGTGAGATGTTTCTTGAATTTGGTAGGGTTTTGAGAAGATTTCGGGAATTTTGTCCGATGTATCTGGAATTATTTGGGAATTTTGAGGAGACACATTGGAATTTGAGGGATTTTTCTGAGATTGTGTGGAAAGTTGTCAAGATTTTGTGGGTTATTTCAGGAATTTGGTAGGGTTTTGAGAAGATTTTGGGAATTTTGTGGGATGTTTCTGGAATTTTGTGTGATTTTTGTAGAATTTTGTGGGATTTTGAGGAGACATGGAGAATTTTGATGGATATTTCCTAGATTTTGTTCAAAGTTGTCAAGATTTTGTGGGATGTTTCTGGAATTTGGTAGGGTTTTGAGAAAATTTCAGTAATTATTTGGGATGTTTCTGAAATTTAGAGTGATTTTTCTTAGATTGTGTGGAAAGTTCTTGATATTTTGTGGGATGTTTCTATAATTTCATAGGATTTTTCTGGAATTTTAAGGCATATTGAGTTGTCTTGAGGAATTTTGAGGGATTTTTCCTAGATTGTGGGGAAAGTTGTCAAGGTTTTTTGGGATGCTTCAGGCATTTTTTAGGGTTTTGAGAATTTTTGGGGAATTTTGTGGGATGTTTCTTGAATTTTGTGGGATTTTTGTGGATTTTGAGTGATTTTGAGGAGATATGAAGAATTTTGATGAATTTTTCCTTGATTGTGTGGAAATTTGTCAAGATTTTTTTTGATGTTTCTGAAATTTGGTAGGGTTTTGAGAAGATTTCAGGAATTTTGTGGGATATTTCTGGAATTTCTTGTGTATTTGAGAGAATTTTGTTGGGCTTTTTGTTGTAATGCAGTTAGGAAAAATGGTATGACCCAAAGAATGTACCCCTAAAAATGTAGATTTGTAAGTTCTTTCCCTTATCTTGTTCTCCCCAGGTTCCCTTATTGGTTGTGTAAATTCCCACAGCCCCTTCCCCTGTCCTGAAAAAGGAGTGCCTGTCCATACCTCTTCCTCTTTCCCTTCTGCCATCTCACCCTGAAGGATCCCAAGAAATAAAGCTGCAACTGCCATCTCAGCATAGGGAAAGAGCCTCGTTTTTAGGGCCTCGTCTGGCAAGCTAAAACTACCTCCCCAGCCTCCCTGCCCGCTGCGGGGTGGACAGAGGTAACAGAGGGGCTGGGGACTGAGTTATAATAGCAGGTGGTGTGATGAGTATGTAAGGAGTTTGCTCGTAAAAACAAGAAAATAAAGGGTTAAGCAAGATATTGGCAATTGAAAAGTTCCAAGCAGAACTGGCAGAAACTCCAAGGACATCCTGTTGTTGAGCATAACTTGTATACTCATTACCTTAGCCAGATATGGAGCTTGAAGCATAACTTGTGTATCCAATATTTTAGCCAAAAATGGAGCTTGGCTTGCAGATCAAGGGCGATGCTGTGACGAAGAGGAGCATCTTCCTCCCCACGACCACCGAAAAGCAAAACACGACCACCTAGCAACAAGCCGCGCAGAAGCAGAATCAACCCGGATGACGCAGAAACCGGAACTGAAGACACTGTAAGGGCTCTGAAGTTTGGGGAGGGGGGCGCTAGCCGTTGGTGGAGCGGTGATTCCCCGGCCGCCCAGCGCTGTTTTGCTTGCTGCCGCTTGCTAAAATAAATCCAATTATTTTTATTCAACAAGGATCTTGATTTTTTTATTAATATAATCCATAACAACCACAATTCCCTTCATTAATTAATTGACCACTCTTTCTCCCTCTTTATGCTAATTAGTCCTATTTTTAGTCTTTTGATCCTAACTTTTGTCATTTTCTCAGACAGGGTAAAAGGGGCCACTTTGGGGCCCATGGAAACTTTTCTGAGGAACATTTAGGGCAGTTTTGGGTCTGGGCAGGGAATTTAGAAAGAACTTGCGGGTCTGGAGGACACTTGGGGGAGCCAGGTGTGAAGTAGCCCCACTTTGTCCCTCCTGATTAATCCTGGCTAGCTCTGTCGAGGGGAGGGCAGGGAGGCTCTTCATGACCAAGATAAAGACCAAACAGCTGCTTTTCCCTCCGGCATAACGTCAGATGTTTATTCAGGCTGGGATCCAGGAGGAAAAAAAGAGAGGGAGGAAATATTTCCCGGGTACTTTCAAACCTTGGGAGAGGGGCGGGGAGACATATAACACCAAGCAATGGGATAACATTTCAGGGACAGGGAGGGGAAGGGAAAAACACGTCACAGCTGCAGGGAGGGTTTACACAGAAACTAAAGCACACCCAGGATTGTGCACTAGCACATCTCCCCCTATTTTGTTCTATATAATTCATGAAATGAGCTTATATGACTTACTGACCTGAAGTGGCCCACCAAGTACCATTTGCAGGCTGGTGAGGGTTACTCTGGTCTGCCAGCTCTATATGGTTGACATCTGAGGTAGCTGAGATCAGCTTAATTATGCTTTTGTATAGTATCCTGCTTAAAACTCCAAACTCCGTTAGCAAAATAATGACTAGCAGTGACAGAATAGTTTTCACTAGTGAAGCCCACCACCCCGAGAGTCCCCAGTTTTTAAACAGTCCATTAAACCAGTCATCTGCTTCTTGCTTGACTTGTCCGATCATGCTTTTCATCTCTTGGAGTGTGGCATGGATGTTAGGAGCTTTCGATGTCAGATTCATGCAGCAGAGACCCTCCAACTCCTGGCACTCGTGCCCGTGGAGCAATAGGAGAAAGTCTATCGCTGCACCATTTTGGAGTGTTGCCTGCCTGCTAACTTCCTCATCTTCTAGGAGGGCACTTATGGCGCTAGATGTTAAATTTGCTTGTTTTACCACCCAGCATTCTAGGTGTCCCAGTTCACCTAGGGCCTTGGCTGCAGCCACCCAAAGAAGGAAAATGGATGCAGCAATTCTTTTTGATTTGGACCAATGAAAAATCTCCGAATCACAATTCTCATCTAAATTTGTAACACTTCTCTTCTGAATTTTCCTCGTCAAATTATTTTTATTGGTCCATTCGCCAATTAATGTTTGATTGGGTGCTAACAGTGATAGACGCCCTCTGGTACACAGCCCTCCGAGGAGACAGGGTGGAATTCCTGCCCATGCGCTATCCCCACAAATGAGGAACAGTCCTTTGGGGAGGCTTTTGGGATGTGTATGAGCTGAGGAGTGCACTTTTGATGTAGCTTAGGACGTGGCACCACCTTTTTGCTGTGAATTCTTCTCAATATTGTACTATATTGTGGAAGGTTTCTTTATTAATTGGAAGACTGACCCTAAAGTGTACACAGTGTAATGCTGGAGAGGAACCCAGTAGCTCTAACTCCTGGGGTTCCTGGCTTGCCTTAGGAAAATGTGGCAGCCACTCTTTGACGGGGTTTTTAAACTCTGCTTCTATTTGAGTGCTGTGGAAATTCATTACCTGCTTCAGGAGTCAGTGTATTAAAGCGATGTGTAAATTCATCATGCTGCAATGGAATTCCTACCAGGCAGGTAGACATAGGATTTTTCGCTGCTCAAGTAGATAGACATATGTTTTCTTGATGAAGTGTTTGTGCCAGGGTCACCCAGATGTCCTGGCGTGGCTGTGTGACGATCCAGGCCGCTGTCAGGCTGCTCAGTGCGAGCACGATGACAGCAGGGTTAAGGCTCATCATGGATTTGAGTGAGAGGTAGGTTATTTCTAAAAACAAGGAAACAGACATTTTTGGAAACATATTTACTGCCAAAGCATGCAGGTCAGAGGCTAGAAAGGTTTCTTCTTGCTCTCTTCGGTGGCGTCTTCTCTTGGAAGCAACAGCCACTTGCTTCTCATCTCTTATTGCTGGGGCTGGATTCTTTGGAACAAAAGGTTTTACCCGTTTCTGAGGAATCCATCAGGGGCCGGCAGGGGTGGAGACACACGTGTAACCACGCCCCCAGGTGACAAGTTCATAGGGGCCCTTGGTTTGCCAAGTTTCAGGGTCCCTGATTAAAACTGGTGGACGCTGTGACAATTAAAACTGATCATCACTGTTAAAATGCCGAGTCACAGGAGGCTTCATGTTTTCAAATGAGCAGTTTAGGAAATTAATGGCAAACAGAGTTTTACAGGGTTTTTGTTGTGGAGACATCCACACTGCCTCGCTACCTTACCTGGCTAGGACTTGTTTGAGCGTCTGGTGTGCACACTCAATCACAGCTTGACCTGTGGAGGAGTGGGGGATGCCAGTTTTATGTTCCACTCCCCACTGCTGGACAAATTCCAGGAACTCCTTGGATTGATACGCTGGGCCATTATCTGTTTAAATTTCTTTAGGGATTCCCAATACAGAAAAGGCCTGTACTAAGTGTTGTTTGGCATGTACAGATTTTTCTCCTGCATGAGCAGAGGCATACACTGCTCCTGAGTATGTATCAATGCTCACGTGTACATACTTAAGGTGACCAAAACTGGGGATGTCAGTGATATCTGTTGGCCACACTTCACAGCTTTCAATTCCTCGGGGATTAACCCCCAGGCCTAATGATGGCACTGCCTGGAGCTGACAACTGGGACAGGTAGCCACGATGGCTTTAGCCTGACCCCATGTCAGCTGGAGCTGATGAATCAGTCCTGGCACATTTTGATGGTATCGCTGGTGACTTATCTTTGCCTGTTGGAACACATCTGGGAGACGTGCCTTTTCAGCTGGGGCAGCAAGGGAATCAGCCTCCCGGTTTCCCTCAGCGATTTCACCTGGCAATGGGGCATGCAACTTTATAAGCATCACATAGAAAGGTTGTTCTCGATTTGAAACCAAATAAATCAGTTTTGAAAGCAATCTAAAGAGATGTTCGTTCTCAATGTCCTTGAGAACTGCCTGCTCCGCTCTGGACACCACTCCTGCTACGTAGGCTGAGTCAGTAACCAAATTAATCGGTTCTGAAAACTTCTCAAAGGCTCTAATGGCCGCAGCCAGTTCAGCTATCTGGGGTGACCCCTCTACAAACTCAACATCAGCTTCCCAAAGCTGAGTCTGTGGATTTCTCCAAGTCATCACCGACTTGTGAGATGTCCCAGATGCATCAGTGAACACTGTGAGAGCTTTGAGTGGCCTTTGGCTCCTTTTCTCACAAGGAATGAGGTGGAATTCCTCATGAAACAATTCGTGTGCTGGCGCATGAACTGAAATTTGCCCACTAGAGCTGTCCAGAGCAAACTGGAGGGTAGCATTGCTCTGCAGCAGATGCTCAAACATCTCTTTGGTCAGTCTCTCAGGGGAGTTTTTGCCTTCTCCAGAGAGCCTGACTGGGAGGTGAATACACATAAAGTCACAACCTGCCAGTTCATGCAGCCTTACCCTGGCCAACTGAATCAGCTGAGCCATCAGCTCTTGTGGCTTGGTGATAGTTTTGGGTCATTGATGGGAGAGGAAAACCCATTCTGTTATTAAGAGTGGATCTGTCTGCCCCTCGGCCCACTGGAATATTAACCCAGGTAGGTGTGGCAATTTGCCCAGGACAATAAATTTGAAAGGCAGCTCAGGTTTGAAGCGATGTGCCTGTCTTTCTGTCAAGGCCTTTTGTGCCTTTTCAATCACAATTTTTGCTTCTTGAGTCAGCTCCCTGGGAGACAGCAGCTCTCTCTCCCCTTTCAATAAATTGAGCAGGGGGCCCAGGTCCTCATTGGTGAGACCTAGCCAGGGTCTGACCCGGTTTAGTGACCCGCATAGGGAATGGAGATCTGCTAGAGTTTTAGGATTACCAATAATTTCCAATTTTTGTGCAACAACCATCCTTGCGGTAATTTCCAGGCCCAGGTATTTCCAAGGTGGCATCCTTTGAACTTTGTCTTCCTGCAATTAGAATCCAGCAGAGGTTAAAACTTTAACCACTACATCAAGGGTGTCTTGCAGCATGTTGTGTTTGGGACAGCATACCAAAACATCGTCCATGTAATGCAAAATGATGGCATCTCTCTTTTCAGCACGCACTGAGGACGGCAAAGACCCCACATACCACTGGCAGATGAAGGGGCTTGCTTTCATCCCCTGAGGTAATAACTGTCCAGTGGTACCCTTTCATTGGGGCTTCTCGGTTAATTGTGGGAATGGAAAAGGCAAACCTTGGCGCATCAGCTGGGCCCAGGGGAATTTGAAAAAACCAGTCTTTAATATCCAGTACTGCTAGGAGCCAATTTTGTGGTAACATAGTTGGGGATGGCATACCTGGTTGAAGAGACCCCATGTCCTCTATTTTTTTGTTTCTTTCTCTCAAATCCTGAAGGAGGTGCCATTTATCCTTCCCTGGCTTTTTTATTACAAACACCGGGGAATTCCAAGGGCTGATTGTTTCTACTATGTGTCATTTGGCCAATTATTGTTCTACTAACTTTTCTGGCGCCCCAAGTTTTTGTCTGCTGAGAGGCCACTGGTTCACTCAAACTGGATTATTATCTACCCAAGTGTCTTGGGTAGATTAGGAGGTTAAATTGTATCCCCATTCATCCACCTAACCCAGACACAGGTTTTGTATTCTTAAAATTTCATCTAAGAGTAAAAGTGAGTGGAAAAGAAGCACCGAGTCTGTTATCAGAGACTGTACTTGCTCCCCCCGCATCGGGAGTTTTGACTTCCACACAGACAGACAACAAGACACAGATCGCTTTGGCTTTCCAGCTAGCCGGAGCAGAGAGGTCTTCCTGGACTGTTTTCTTTCCCCTTTTCTGAAACAAATCGAACCTGCTCTGAACTGGGGACTCGAGGGAGCACCGGGAGCTTTCACCCGTGGACTACCGGGAGCCCAGCCTGGGCAGCGGCATTTTCCAACACCAGAGAGACTGATAACAGAGCAAACACCCACAGCAAAGAGACCCTCTGAAGTTTGTCATCTCTTCTGAACGGCAAGAGGTTTTGTAATTTGATATCGTTCATTCTTGTGCCGGGTAGTGCTGTGGATGTGAAATAAACAGGTTTTTTCCACTTCTCTCAGAGAAATCTCTTCCCGAACCGGTTGGAGGGTGGGAGAAAAGGGCCACGTGGGTTTGCTTCCCTGGGGGAGCCCCACTGGAGGTTTTCTCCCAAATCTGCCCTAAACCAGGACACCAAGATAACTTTTGGACCGGACACTCTACAGTGGCCTCCATCAAAAATCCAGAGGTGTCTCAGGAATTGATAATTTCACTCCCCACTGGGACATGGTGTCTCTTCCCCACAGCGGGCACTTGTAGTCAATAACAAAAGGTCGGACACTAGCTAACCTACCCTCCGGACCTTCAATCTGGACGATACCTTTAGCAATTTTAGCCAGTTTCATTCCTCCAACACCCTGTATTTTTCCTGCCATGGGTTACAGTTCCCAATGTGAGGGCCACACCTTTTCAGGTATGATAGTCACATCTGCCCCAGTATCAATTAACCCTTCTACATGGAGATGTTCTGATTTATGTGTTAAGTTCCATCCCATAATGGGTTTGTCTTCACCCACTACTTCTGCCCAGTAGACTCCTGGTGCTTTGTCATCTACTGGGATTTCTGTTGGAACAGGGATCACCTGGGCTATTACCTGCCCTTTGTCTACATAGAAAGGTGGTTGAGGGCACCTAGCTAAGAGACTGAGGTGTGTTAGGTCTCCCTTAATTGTCATGGGAGCCACCTCAATCTCTATTGGTGAATGTGCTGTGTCTCCAATAGCAAAATACCTACTATCCAGTCCAGACGGGTCTTGTGAATTATCCTGCAAGTCTACTCCAATGACAGTCCAACGATCAGATCTGAAGCAAAAAGCTTTAGAAGTTATGTCGTGGTTTTAAACCAGTAACTAAGAAAATTACTTATTTCTTGCTGTGAGATATGGATTAGAACAAGAGCAAAACAGGCATAAAACTTAAAAGGAATAAAGAACGTTTATTCACAAACTACAATAATAAGAACAACAGAATAAACTTCCAGAAAAACCTTTTTTATCCCCCACTACCCACTATTCCCTTGTTCACATGACCACAGAGACAAAAACTTTGGAACTTGGATGGTTAGAACAGTCCCAATTCCTGCTACAGTCTTTTCACCAGTCTTTGTAGAGAAACAGAAGTCTCTTTCTGTTAATTTATGGAGTTTCTCACTAGAAAACTACTTCTGTTATAGTTTTCTATTGCCCTGATGTCAGCTGCCCAGAACTGCTGTTATCAGAGCTCACTCCTCCCATTTCACATCACTCTGAAGTGTGTATGGGCCATGAGTCTAGGGATGGCATTTTAAGGACGAGTTATTCAAAAGCAAAAGTCTTCTTCATCTGTCTCTGTAAGCTTCACTAGAAAACAGTTTTCTCATTGCCTCTTAAGGCTTCAAATCCTCCAGCACTTCACTGTACCACAATTACTCTACTTTTTACTCAAAATTTACACTTTGAACACTTTATTCCCCCCTACATACTCTATCATGAATTAAAGGAGTTCTTTCAGGACTTTATTGTCCATCTCCATAACTTGAACAGAAAAATATTTCATCTTAATTAAAGCACCTCCTTATTCTCTACCTTTTCTGAAGCTTCTTTTCTTTTCTGTCACTGGTAGTTTATAAAGTCTCTTTTCATGTTGATCAATCTCTTTTTCCCTCTCTGGATAAAAAGATTAATCTGCAAGTCTCATCTGGGTAATGAAAGGGTTAAAATCTTGCCCAGGCTTTGTAGATGGTTCTGTGACTTCTGTCAGTGCAGGAGCTGGAGCTGTCATTGATAGAAGATTCCTCATGGCTGTTCTGGAAAGTGTAGTCGCCGCCTTAGCCCGCCGCAGGTTCAGAGCCTCTTTCTTTCTTCACTCGGCAGTCTCTAGTAAATTTAGTCACAGCAAAACCTGCAGCCGAGCCAGAGATCGGCTTGGCTTGGCCAGAGCCCGGGGAAAGCCCCCCGCAAGCCCCCATCTCCCGGCCGAGAGCCGCTGGGTCCAGCCCAGCCCCCGCCCGGCCACGTGGCCGGGCAGAGAACGGGAGGCCTGGAGCTCTGTTACCTTTCACAGCCAGGAAACAAAGAGCCCAAGAGTGCTCTGACTTTACATCTTAAGGTAGGGTTCACAAGTTGATCTCCCTTTTCAATGGTCAAAACTGCTGTCAATTCCCAGTAATGACCGATAATTGGTCAGAAGAAAAGACTCTCATCAGCCACCAGCAGCTTCAACTTCCTTAGCTCTTAAAACCACCTTAAAGGTAAAGTCACCTCATGACAAGTTACAAATCACTTACTGAATCACTTTTGCGGTTGCCAGACCTTATTAGGCAAACGTTCCTCACAATTATATTTCTGCAGCCTCTCAGCCCGCTCCCTTTCCTCCCCTTTTCCCATTAAAATAGAGTCTTTTTTCTGCTTCAGGTCTGTCATTTTTATGTCTCTGCGCTTGACAGAAAAGCGCTGAGACTTTAGTTTCTTGGTTGACTGGCTAGAGCTTCTTTCTAGTGTTTCCCTTGTTGCTGGGTTTGAGGACAGTTCCTTGCAAAATGTCCTGGCCTCTTGCACTGGAAACAGACGATGTGCTGCAGCTGTTCTGGTGACATCTGTGGCTTATTCATTCCTGCTGTCACTGCTGCCACTGTCCTTGGGTTGCCTGGTTTCTTGCCGTGTACACTGTACAAGTCTGCTTTCTGGGCACATGGCTTCAATCATATCTGCTATGGTGGGTGGAGGGTTAATAGGTAGACTCAGAATTGCTCTACGACAAGCGTCGTTGGCATTTCTTTGGGCCATTTCTTGAAGCAGTTCTGTCTGGGCCACTGGTTCTTTAACTTGTCTCTGTATCTGTAGTCTCAGTCGATCTACAAACTGTAAGAAACTATCAGATGGCAGCTGGTTAATATTAACATAACTGACTTGAATATCAGCTGCTATTGTATACTACAGGAGCCGCTGTTAGCATACCTTCATCTTCTCCAGGGCTGGTATTCCCTGGGTTTCTCTGCCTGCACCCCCCCACGCCGGGCTCTGGGGGCTCCATTCCCTCACCAAGCCTGTGGAGAGACCCAGCTCCTCCCCTGCAGGAGCCAGGTGGGGGCCCGCACCCTGCCACGCCAGGCTCGGTAGGCTGGCACCCCCCCATCGGGAGGCAGGGCCGGGACACCCCTCTCCCTGCCCCTCTGCAGGAGCAAGGGGTGTAACTCTCTCTCTCCCTGCCCCTTCTCCCTGGGGAACAGGGGCCGGAGGGATAAGTGGATACAACACGGACTCAAAGTATCTAGACACAGGAGGCCCAAACTTGCTGGAATAATCCAAATTGCAGGTTTATTGTCTGTCGTCCATCCGGGGCAAGAAAGAGACAGAAATGCCCTGGATCTTATCTCTTATACAAAGGGGTGGGGGTGATCGGGGGATACAGAGAGGTCACAGCCAATGGGAAGGGGGAAGGGAGAAGGTTCTCAGGTAGGAACTAACATTACACAAAACAGAGGTGAGTTTTACTCTTGGGAGATACCAAGATTTTTAGACGCACTACAACAACACATGACAGGTGGAAGGCGAGCCCGCCCTCAAGCACGGCCATCCAAGTCAGTCAGGGGCACAGGCTGCAGCTGAAGCTGCCAAGCGTTGCTGTGAGGCTGGCAAGTGAAGAGAAAGCCATTGTGGTCAATTCTGCTGAAGCCTTTTGCCAAACCAAAGGCAACTGTGCCCACAGCCTCCCCCTGTTTGGCACTCAGCTGCTGCAGACGCCTCACTGTGCAGGTGCCGACGTTGGGGCTGCTGCTGTTTCTGTGCACACTCTGCTGCTGTTCCTGTGCACACTCTGCTGCTGTTTCTGTGGGCTCCTGAGTCGCTTCAGCAGCAGCGACTGGGCAGCCCTGCTGGAGGAGACATCACCACCCTCCCCTTGGTGGCAGCAGCTCTGCGGACCCCGAGCTCTGTGTCAGGGGAGCCTCAGTCACAGCACCGTGTCCTGGGCAGCCGCGAGGGCCCGGGCTGGCGGCCAGCCCTGCCTCTGCCCACTGCCCCTTATCGCAGGCACCCAGTGGCCGTGGCCTGGCAGCACCCCCCTGCCCTGCATGTCCCCAGCCAGCCCAGCCTGGGCACACCTTGGGCTGTCCGCACCCTCCTGGAGGGGTGTTGTCCCAGCCTCGAGGGCTTCTGCTGCAGGCCTGGGAGACATTCTGGGGAAGTGCCAGGTCGGCCGGCTGTCAGGAAAAAGGTGGCTGCCCGGGGGCTGCTTATGCCCTCTGACACCCAATTCCTCAGGTCTTCCCACCGGTCCGGCCTTTCAGGGGCCTCCTGTCCCCTTTGGAGCCTCCAGCCTCCACACATGCCCCTCACGCCTTCCCACGCTTTTGTCCCGCCTGGGCCTCCACAGACCCTCATCCATTTACAGCCTCCCAGTGCCCTGTTCCCTCAGAGTCTCCCCCAGCGTGGACCAGCAGCAGCGCCACAGCCCCACAGGAGCTCCAGAGGAGCAGGATCAAGAGGCACGTGGGAGCCCTCAGCAACCCAGCCAGCACCACATGGGCACGAGGACACAGATGGCGGCGCTTCCTGGCTGAGACAGGGTTTGTGCCTTCAGCAGAACCACCAAAGGCCAAGGGTTTCTGGCCATTTTCCCTGCACCACTGCATGCCTGGGCAGCTTGCTGAGCTGTGATTCCCCAAGTGGAATCACATTTTCCCCGCTTCCTCTATGCCCTGTACACCATGGGCAGCAAGATAAAGGTCTTGGGAAGTGACTGCCTATTATAATATATACTATATTTATATCCTAAAAGAAAATGAAAAGAAGAAAAGAACAATATTTAAGAAACAAAAAAAAATCCCTGCTGGTTCAGGTGGCCCCAGCAGACAGAGCCTGCCGGGTCAGTTGCCAGCAGAGCTCCAGCAGCGCAGCCAGCTGAGGCCCAACAGACGAGGCCGTGTCCTCCATGCCCTGCGCAGCTGAACTTGCAGGTTCTCCAAGATGGAATATCGAGCCGTCTCTACTGCCTGGGTGATGTAAAATGTTTGAATTGCCAGGTTTCCGATGGCAGGGCTGGTGTCACAAACCACGTTCTTAAGGGCTGGAAGAGAGATGAACAGAGCCACGGTCAGATTCCCAGACCTGCGGAGGCCCACGGAGAGCCCCCGGCCAGGGCCATCCCAGCCGGCTCTTGCCATGGCCAGCAGGGAGCAGGGACCAAGGGGATCAGCCCGAAGCTGCTGGCCACGAATGCCCCACGTGAAACCTCGGAGTGATCCACCCACGCCGCCCCTCATCCGCACATTGAGCAGAGACCTTCGCAGACAGTCCAGGACTTGCAGCTCCACCCAGCAGCCCCGCTGACAGCCCGCTGCCCTCACTCACATTTGTAAATTAGCTGCAGGTCTTCTTTCTGCCGCCTCAGGAGCCGCCCGGCCATCCCTGGGAACACAGAGCCTGTCAGGGCCCCAGCGGCACAGCTCCCTGCCAGCGGCGCTGCCAGCCCTGTGCTCACACGCCCTCCCGCCCCGGCAGGGCTCAGCCCGGGCCCGTGCCGCATCCTGACTCAGCCCAAGGGCACGGCTGCCAGAGGCCGGCAGCAGCAGCCCCGAGGGCAGGCGGGGCTCCAGGGCACCGGGCCCGGGTGCCGCTGCCGGGGCAGCAGTCGGGGCCGGGGCCGAGCTGTGGCGGGGCGGGGAGGGAGCCCGGGCTCGTGGCTCACCGATGAACCTGATGGCCGCCGCTCGCAGGGGCTCCTGTGGGCTCTGCAGGTACGGCAGGGCCCGACGCAGGTCCTCCGCCACTCGGTTCCTGTCCTGTGCCAGCTGGAGAGAGCGGCAGGAGGGAGGGGTTGGCGCGGGCTCTGCCCCTCGGCCGGGCGCTGCCTGCCCGGCCAACCCTGAGGCCCGGCCAGCAGCCGCTGGCGCCGAGCTCTGCAAGGGGCAGAGGGCCGGCTGCTGCCCAGGGAGCCGCGGTGCCGCCCTGCCCTGCAGCCCCAGTGGATCGGGGCTCCATCGGAACCAGGCTCGGGACCACAGGAGCCTGAAGAAGAAGCCGTGCGGCCCCCGGGGGCGGCACTGGGCAGGGGCGCAGCTGCCAGCCCCACACACCGAGCGCTGGGGACAGGGGGCTTCTCCAGGCTGAGGCTGGGCCTTCCAAGCCGTCCTTACCAGGCACTCGGTGATCATCCACAGCTTCTTCTTTTTCACAGGTCTTTCAAGATCTCTCCTCTTCAGGAACTCGGCCGCACAAAGCAGCGTTGCCCAAGAAGCCTGGAGAGCAGCAGAGACCCGCAGATGGCCCCACAAGTCAGGACACAGGACCCGCCCGCATTCGTGTGCCAAGGCCAGGAGGAGGCTGCAGCCGGCAAGGTGCCAGGGCAGGAGGCGGCCGAGCCCCCTCCCCGGGTGACAGCAGCAGCCCAGGAATCCTCACCTCTGCCACCTGCTGGTTCTCGTCATGGCAGTGGAAGAAGAGAGGCAGCAGGCTGTGGTGCACGTGTGACTTCAGGGCCTTTTTTTCCTTTTCTGTTAGAAGAGTCATCAATGATCGGAAGAATAATATGGACACCAGCTGCACCTGGCTATTATTCTATATGAAAGGAAGGAAGGAAAAAAGACCTCAGCCCTGTCTGCATGGGGCTCAGCAGGGCGCAGGCCTGAGAATCCCCAGGGCACCAAGTGTCTGGGCAGCAGCCAGTGGCCTCGGCTGGGGGCACAGAGCCTTACGTGGTCAAAGAGTGGCAGGAGCGCCTCAGCCAGCTGCAGGGCAATGGGGCTGGGTATCAGCATGTCCTTGTCCAAGACGATAAAGCTGAGCACCACGACTGTCATCCTGACTATCTCTCCATCTGCATCCCACAGGAAATCTACAAGACTTTCAGTCAGGCTCCGCATTTTTTCAGCCTGTGTGGAAGACAAGTCTGTGAAACGCCACCCTGCTGCCACAGGGCC
Source organism: Cyanistes caeruleus (assembly GCF_971803275.1). Classification (NCBI taxonomy): domain Eukaryota; kingdom Metazoa; phylum Chordata; class Aves; order Passeriformes; family Paridae; genus Cyanistes; species Cyanistes caeruleus. Next base: position 76,374 of record NW_028255925.1, on the reverse strand, counting down.
AAGAGGCCAAAGGCCTGTCCCAAAGCACTCAGGAAGAAGCAGGAGGCAGGAGAGCTGGCAGCAGCTGCCTCGGGGCCCGAAGCCCAGCCGAGCCCAAGGGACTGCGTTTCCCGGCGCAGCTTCAGCCACTGCCCACTTCTCACCATCGAGGGATCGTCAATCAACTTGAAAAGGGCCCTGAGTGCCAGGTGACGCTTGTCCCTGCTCTCGCTCCGCAGGTGCCTTGAGAAGATTTCCAGGACTCTGTTAGCGCTGCGTTCGCTCAAGTCCAGGTAGTCCAGGATCTGAAAGGCACAGGGCAGTGACAGGGGAGGCAGCCGGCAGGAGCCCAGAAACAAGACAGGAAACAGGGCCCGGGCAGCAGCACAAGGCATGGGCACCGTCCCAGGCAGCTGCAGCTATGAGAGGGCAGAGAGGTGGCAGGCAGCTCTGCAGGGAGGCACTTTTGGCCATCAGGCTCACCTCCACAAGGAATGCCAGGGCAGGCAGATCCCAGCGTGCCTCCTGTGTGCTGAGCAGCTGGAGCAGGTAGGGAACGATGCGGGAACACAAGGGGATAGAGGCAGACGACATCTCCCTGCCAGGGTGAAAAAGTAGCCCAGACTGTGAGCTGGGAGGACAAACATCTCCCAGGACTGATTGACAGAGTTCACATCTTTGAGCACCATCCTGCAAGGATAGGGGACCTGGGCCCTTGGGGAGGTGACTCCTTGTGGGCACCCTCCTTTCCCAGCCTTTTCCAGTCTCCTTAGCCGTCCCTCGGTGACGAGGCCCTCTGGCCCACGACAGTGGGGACTGTGTTGGGCAACCTCAGCACGGGGCACAAATGCCAGAGGCAGTGGGGAGAAGGGGGTCTCACCTGGCCAGCAGACCCACGGCATAGTGGTGGGTGTCAGCAGAGAGCAGCTTGTCCCAGCCACGCTTGTGTTCCATTTCCACCACCACTTCCTCACGATGCATTTGGCACAGCAGGGACTTCAGGGCCTGCACTGCAAAGCTGTGTGCACAGCAAAGCCCAGGTCACGCTGGGAGCACTGGCTCGTGCCGTGGAGACATGGCAGGGACAGGAGGAGTGGGATAGAGCACCTGTTGGGGCTGATGGCAAGGCCGTGTTGCTCCTGGCATCCCTTCCAGAAGGCATTGAGATCCTCTGGCATCTCCAAAGTGCTGAAGAACACTTGGAAGAGCAGATGCACAAAGAGGCGGGGGAAATGCACCGTCACTACATGTGGGACGCAGGGCATCTGAAGGATCTTCCACATCAGCACAGTTGCCTGCAGAGGACAGAGAACCCTGAGACAGCGCTCAGTGCCGAGGTGTGCGGGTGGCAGGGCCTGAGTGTGGCAGGGAGCGGTCAGGGGAAACCCCTGGGGAGCTCCACGCCTGGTGCCCCTGAAGCTGCCCCTAGGCCAGGTTTCAGCCCAGTGCCTGAGGCAGGGAGATGCAGTTGGGGAAGGAGGAAACAGAGCTGCTGAAGAGGTGGCTTGCCATGGGCTGAGCAAAGGCCAGTTGCAGAAACTCACAGCCAGGGCAAAGACACCCGTGTTGTCTCCATCAGAGGTGCGCGTGCTGTGCTCTGGCCAGTTCCCCAGCACATCGAGGACTATCCGGTATGCCCGCTCCGCTGTCCTGGGCGAGCACAAGATGGTCTTCCACATGGTCATAGCAGCTCTGCGGGGCGACAGCTCTGTCTCACGGGGGTCTCAGACACATCCCCGTGGCCTGGGCAGCAGTGGGGGGGAGCTGAGCTTGCTGCCAGCTCTGCCTCTGCCTGCTGCCCCTCGCCAGCAGCAGCAGCCAGGCAGCCCAGCCCTGTGGGGACAGGGCCCTGAGGGCCATGGCATGGCAGCAGGCTCGGGGACCGATGTAGCAGGGCTGGGAAAGGTCCCAGGTAGACAGGACCCTGGAAGTCTCTGTTGGTCAGACACCTGGGCCAGGCTGTGCAGGCTGATGGGCTGAGGAGCCCTGAGCCCTCTGGGCACGTGGGCCCCGTACCTGTCACACGTTGGGGCCACACGCAGGAGAGCAATGACCACGTCAGCGGGCTGTGCCTCGCTCAGATCCAGCAGGGTCCTGTTCAGCCTGTGCTCAGAGAACTGATTGGCCATGAGCCACTGGTGGATGTACCTCACCATGGCAGGCACCTGGAGAAAGCACAAGGGGAGACTTGGAAAGCTGCCACAGGGAGTCAGGAATGTCCCCAGCTTCCCCAGAGAAGTGCTTCCCTTCTCAGCACGCTGCAATGGCCTCAAAGGCTTCGAGTGATCAGCAAGCGTGGCTTGGGAGGCCAAGCGATCCCTGGAGGATCAAACCCTGGCCACAGGCTGCTTACTTGCTTTTGACTGTAAAAACCCTCCTCTACAAGCATATCCAGCAGGGCAGCAGTGGCCTTGGTGTTGAAGATGTATGAATAAGGTCTGAGCCCAGTGGCCATGGCGCTGGTCCCTTCTTCCCGAATTCTCTTGATGAAGCTGCAAACCAGCTGTAGGAGAAGGGCGGGAGACAGAAACATCGGGGATGTTCCATGGAGTGCTCCAGGCGTGCTGCTGGGCTGAGCAGTGCCAGCAGGCCCAGCCCAGTTGGGGATGGCTGCAGGTACCTGCGCTGTTCTGCGGAAGAGGCCACCGCCAAGGTCCTGCTCTTGTGTCTGGGCCATGGCTGCATCTGGCAAAGAGCAGCCAGAGCTGAGGGGCTGCGGGAGAGGCCGGAGAACGCAGCCCAGCCCTGCGATCCCCAGGCAGGGACAGCCCCGCGGATGCCCCAGGGGATGGAGCACGGCCACTGCTGGGGGGGCAGCCCCAGCCCCTCTTTTATGCTGTCCATGGGTGTGTCTCCACAGGACAGGGTGGGATGGGATGAGATGGGATGCAATGGGATGGGATGGGGCCAAGATGGCCGCAGGCACCAGCCCTGTGGCCCAGCTCTGCCACTCACCCTCCTCCAGCGGCCGGAACTGCTGCACCTCTTCGGTCTCTGGTGCTGGGGCAGCTCCAGGGCCTTCTTCCTCTTCCTCCTCCTCCTCCTCCTGCACCCAGGCCAGCTTGGGCACTCTTGGGGGTCGCTGCTCCATATCATCTTCAACACTCTCCCATCCTTTCCATAGGAACAGCACCAGGGGATGGCATGGCATGCAATGGGATGGGGCCAAGCTGGCAACAGGCGCTAGCCCTAAGGCCGAGCTCTGCAACTCACCTTCCCGTGGTGCCTGGAACTCCTGCACCTCTTCAGTCTCCTGTGCCAGGACAGCTCCAGGGCCTTCTCCTTCCTCCTCCTCCTCAACCCAGGCCAACTTGGGCACTCTTGGGGGTCGCTGCTCCATGGCAGGGACTGGATTTATAGCTACTTGCAGGAGAGATGGCTCGGAAAAGCTCCGAGTCAGCAAGTCCTGCAGTCGTGCCTGGAAGGCACCTGCAAGACTCAAGTCCGGGCAAGACGGCAGGACAGCGAGTCCTGCACTTGTGTCTTGAGGGCTCCTGCCACAAGGACAGGAGGCTCCTCGTCAAGGTTTGAGGTCTGGTCTCAAGGGCAGTGACTGCAGGGATGGGCGACACCTCGGAAAAGCTCCGGGTCACCAAATCCCACGGTCTGCCTTGAGAGAACCTTGAGAAGCCTCGGCAAGGCCACAGGTCAGCAAGTGCTGCAGTCGTGCCTGGAAGGCACCTGCAAGACTCAAGTCCTGGCAAGACGGCAGGACAGCAAGTCCTGCACTTGTGTCTTGAGGGCTCCTGCCACAAGGACAGGAGGCTCCTCGTCAAGATTTGAGGTCTGGTCTCAAGGGCAGTGACTGCAGGGATGGGCGACACCTCGGAAAAGCCCCGGGTCACCAAGTCCCACGGTCTGCCCTTGACAGAACCTTAAGAAAGAAGCCTCGGCAAGGCCACAGGTCAGCAAGCCCTGTGGTCTGGCCTCGAGGTCACCTGTTGGAATAACGCTTCGGAAAAGCTCCGGGTCCGACACAAACGAGTGTGCTGTGCGGGGGCTCCTCACAGCACCGCTCTGACGCGTCCTGTCCCGTCGCGTGCACCGAGCACTGTGGCGTGGTCCTGTCACCGCCAGCTCCTATGCCACCACATGTCACAAAGGGCCCTCTGACACCCTGTCCCTTTCCATCCCACGGTGACCATATGTCACAAAGGGCCCTCACGCACCCTGCCAGCTGCCCTGGTTCCCCCTGCCCCCATCCCCCCAAAAATGGCCCAGGTTGGGAGGAATCTCTTGCCCAAAGGGTCTAAGACAGCCCAACAGGATCTTTAGGAATGCCTCAAACCATCAGCCAACGCTGCCCTGCTCTGCAGGCTCAGGGCAGCAGAAGGAGCCCCCAGGGCTGCCGACGCAGCCGCAGCAGGAAGGGCACGGGGCCTTGCACAGAAGCTGGCACGGCCTCCTTGGGACACGTCCCAGCTGGTGGCCATTCTAAACCTGCAGGTGTGACACAGACAAGGAACGTGTGGGCCAGGGCACGAATGCTGCTCTGAGCCCTGGGGCCCGGCCAGCACTGAAATCAGCAGGTGTGGCAGAGTCCCCGCCAAGGCAGACCTGCCACCCCACCCGAGCCCTGGCAGTGCTGGCACTCGTCTCCTGCCCCAGAGACCTGTACCCCTGGGGGGCTTCTGTGCCAGAGGGCAGCCAAAGCCCACATCTTTTTAGAATTTTTCCAAAGCCTGCCGACTGTTTTCAAGGTTTTCTTCCTATTTTCTCCCTAGTGCACAATCTCCAGAAATTGTGCTTTTCCATCCTTTTGCATTTATTAAATTGACCTGCAATGACCAATCAATCAAAATCCTGGGAAAACTTGAACTTCAGCTTGAACCCGGGCAAAATATTTATCTCCCACACTTGAAGCCATGAATTGCCAAGTACTGTCCCCGCTGTCATACCCTGTCCCCTGTAGGTGTGCTGATGCCATTTCAAAGGGGTTGCCAATGAAAACCAGTTTGAAGATTTTTGTAGTTTCCACATTGGCATTCAAATCCTTGACTAGAAAAATCACATGTCAAAATTTCTAGGATTCTTCCATACCAAAGCTGTCATCTTCACCCTGGATTTTAGAGTGTCTGAACAGTCACACAAGGTTTGAGTTTTAGACACTACAGAAGAAGTCTTTGCTGTTGGGCTATACCATGACATCAGCATATAGTCCTGATGATTCCTTTAGGCAGGAGCAGCAAACACAAGAATGAGCCAAACAAGCTATTCCTGTGTTCTCATGTCCTGCACAGCAGTAACTGGGAATTCAAGAATGGATTCAGGAAGCAATGGGTGCACAGGGAGCCACAAAGACTTTGGGATGCTGAAATGGACCAGCCTGGTGCCTGTGCCTGGGCTGCACCGGGCTGAGCTCCAACTGGACGATCTAACAATGGCTGAATGGACACACCGTGGGCCACAGGAGACTCCTGCTGCCAGTTCTGTGAGCTACAATATTCATTTGTGATTCACCAGATGATTTTTTCATCTTTGCTTGAAATCCAGGAGAGGAAAAGGTCAACATGGAGAAATGTTCTTCCAATTCTAGTGACAGTTGTGTCTGCACACCACCTGTGCCCATGGCAGGGTGGTTGGAAGTGGATGATGTTTATGATACTTTGCAACACAAAATGTTCTGAGATTCTGTGATTCTCCAAGTGGAGTGGAAAACTAAGCCATGTAAGTCCCTGCTTTTTTTCAGTGCATGCTGCTTACTCCTTTGTTCCAAGCAAGTCCAGGATTTTGTTTCATGTGTCTTTAAGGTGCCTGGACAGAAGAGATGGAGGGCAGCTGCAGCACAGGGCTCATGTCCCATCAGAGTCTCTTACTCTCTCTCTCACGATGGCGCTGATGCCGCTGCCTTGGGACACCTGAGTGTGGAAGGCGAGCCCGCCCTCAAGCACGGCCATCCAAGTCAGTCAGGGGCACAGGCTGCAGCTGAAGCTGTCAAGCGTTGCTGTGAGGCTGGCAAGTGAAGAGAAAGCCATTGTGGCCAATTCTGCTGAAGCCTTCTGCCAAACCAAAGGCAACTGTGCCCACAGCCTCCCCCGGTTTGGCACCCGGCTGCTGCGGACGCCTCACTGTGCAGGTGCCGACGTTGGGGCTGCTGCTGTTCCTGTGCACACTCTGCTGCTGTTCCTGTGCACACTCTGCTGCTGTTCCTGTGCACACTCTGCTGCTGTTTCTGTGGGCTCCTGAGTCGCTTCAGCAGCAGCGACTGGGCAGCCCTGCTGGAGGAGACATCACCACCCTCCCCTTGGTGGCAGCAGCTCTGCGGACCCCGAGCTCTGTGTCAGGGGAGCCTCAGTCACAGCACCGTGTCCTGGGCAGCCGCGAGGGCCCGGGCTGGCGGCCAGCCCTGCCTCTGCCCACTGCCCCTTATCGCAGGCACCCAGTGGCCGTGGCCTGGCAGCACCCCCCTGCCCTGCATGTCCCCAGCCAGCCCAGCCTGGGCACACCTTGGGCTGTCCGCACCCTCCTGGAGGGGTGTTGTCCCAGCCTCGAGGGCTTCTGCTGCAGGCCTGGGAGACATTCTGGGGAAGTGCCAGGTCGGCCGGCTGTCAGGAAAAAGGTGGCTGCCCGGGGGCTGCTTATGCCCTCTGACACCCAATTCCTCAGGTCTTCCCACCGGTCCGGCCTTTCAGGGGCCTCCTGTCCCCTTTGGAGCCTCCAGCCTCCACACATGCCCCTCACGCCTTCCCACGCTTTTGTCCCGCCTGGGCCTCCACAGACCCTCATCCATTTACAGCCTCCCAGTGCCCTGTTCCCTCAGAGTCTCCCCCAGCGTGGACCAGCAGCAGCGCCACAGCCCCACAGGAGCTCCAGAGGAGCAGGATCAAGAGGCACGTGGGAGCCCTCAGCAACCCAGCCAGCACCACATGGGCACGAGGACACAGATGGCGGCGCTTCCTGGCTGAGACAGGGTTTGTGCCTTCAGCAGAACCACCAAAGGCCAAGGGTTTCTGGCCATTTTCCCTGCACCACTGCATGCCTGGGCAGCTTGCTGAGCTGTGATTCCCCAAGTGGAATCACATTTTCCCCGCTTCCTCTATGCCCTGTACACCATGGGCAGCAAGATAAAGGTCTTGGGAAGTGACTGCCTATTATAATATATACTATATTTATATCCTAAAAGAAAATGAAAAGAAGAAAAGAACAATATTTAAGAAACAAAAAAAAATCCCTGCTGGTTCAGGTGGCCCCAGCAGACAGAGCCTGCCGGGTCAGTTGCCAGCAGAGCTCCAGCAGCGCAGCCAGCTGAGGCCCAACAGACGAGGCCGTGTCCTCCATGCCCTGCGCAGCTGAACTTGCAGGTTCTCCAAGATGGAATATCGAGCCGTCTCTACTGCCTGGGTGATGTAAAATGTTTGAATTGCCAGGTTTCCGATGGCAGGGCTGGTGTCACAAACCACGTTCTTAAGGGCTGGAAGAGAGATGAACAGAGCCACGGTCAGATTCCCAGACCTGCGGAGGCCCACGGAGAGCCCCCGGCCAGGGCCATCCCAGCCGGCTCTTGCCATGGCCAGCAGGGAGCAGGGACCAAGGGGATCAGCCCGAAGCTGCTGGCCACGAATGCCCCACGTGAAACCTCGGAGTGATCCACCCACGCCGCCCCTCATCCGCACATTGAGCAGAGACCTTCGCAGACAGTCCAGGACTTGCAGCTCCACCCAGCAGCCCCGCTGACAGCCCGCTGCCCTCACTCACATTTGTAAATTAGCTGCAGGTCTTCTTTCTGCCGCCTCAGGAGCCGCCCGGTCATCCCTGGGAACACAGAGCCTGTCAGGGCCCCAGCGGCACAGCTCCCTGCCAGCGGCGCTGCCAGCCCTGTGGCCACACGCCCTCCCGCCCCGGCAGGGCTCAGCCCGGGCCCGTGCCGCATCCTGACTCAGCCCAAGGGCACGGCTGCCAGAGGCCGGCAGCAGCAGCCCCGAGGGCAGGCGGGGCTCCAGGGCACCGGGCCCGGGTGCCGCTGCCGGGGCAGCAGTCGGGGCCGGGGCCGAGCTGTGGCGGGGCGGGGAGGGAGCCCGGGCTCGTGGCTCACCGATGAACCTGATGGCCGCCGCTCGCATGGGCTCCTGTGGGCTCTGCAGGTACGGCAGGGCCCGACGCAGGTCCTCCGCCGCTCGGTTCCTGTCCTGTGCCAGCTGGAGAGAGCGGCAGGAGGGAGGGGTTGGCGCGGGCTCTGCCCCTCGGCCAGGCGCTGCCTGCCCGGCCAACCCTGAGGCCCGGCCAGCAGCCGGCTGCTGCCCAGGGAGCCGCGGTGCCGCCCTGCCCTGCAGCCCCAGTGGATCGGGGCTCCATCGGAACCAGGCTCGGGACCACAGGAGCCTGAAGAAGAAGCCGTGCGGCCCCCGGGGGCGGCACTGGGCAGCGGCGCAGCTGCCAGCCCCACACACCGAGCGCTGGGGACAGGGGGCTTCTCCAGGCTGAGGCTGGGCCTTCCAAGCCGTCCTTACCAGGCACTCGGTGATCATCCACAGCTTCTTCTTTTTCACAGGTCTTTCAAGATCTCTCCTCTTCAGGAACTCGGCCGCACAAAGCAGCGTTGCCCAAGAAGCCTGGAGAGCAGCAGAGACCCGCAGATGGCCCCACAAGTCAGGACACAGGACCCGCCCGCATTCGTGTGCCAAGGCCAGGAGGAGGCTGCAGCCGGCAAGGTGCCAGGGCAGGAGGCGGCCGAGCCCCCTCCCCGGGTGACAGCAGCAGCCCAGGAATCCTCACCTCTGCCACCTGCTGGTTCTCGTCATGGCAGTGGAAGAAGAGAGGCAGCAGGCTGTGGTGCACGTGTGACTTCAGGGCCTTTTTTTCCTTTTCTGTTAGAAGAGTCATCAATGATCGGAAGAATAATATGGACACCAGCTGCACCTGGCTATTATCCTATATGAAAGGAAGGAAGGAAAAAAGACCTCAGCCCTGTCTGCATGGGGCTCAGCAGGGCGCAGGCCTGAGAATCCCCCGGGCACCAAGTGTCTGGGCAGCAGCCAGTGGCCTCGGCTGGGGGCACAGAGCCTTACGTGGTCAAAGAGTGGCAGGAGCGCCTCAGCCAGCTGCAGGGCAATGGGGCTGGGTATCAGCATGTCCTTGTCCAAGACGATAAAGCTGAGCACCATGACTGTCATCCTGACTATCTCTCCATCTGCATCCCACAGGAAATCTACAAGACTTTCAGTCAGGCTCCGCATTTTTTCAGCCTGTGTGGAAGACAAGTCTGTGAAACGCCACCCTGCTGCCACAGGGCCAAGAGGCCAAAGGCCTGTCCCAAAGCACTCAGGAAGAAGCAGGAGGCAGGAGAGCTGGCAGCAGCTGCCTCGGGGCCCGAAGCCCAGCCGAGCCCAAGGGACTGCGTTTCCCGGCGCAGCTTCAGCCACTGCCCACTTCTCACCATCGAGGGATCGTCAATCAACTTGAAAAGGGCCCTGAGCGCCAGGTGACGCTTGTCCCTGCTCTCGCTCCGCAGGTGCCTTGAGAAGATTTCCAGGACTCTGTTAGCGCTGCGTTCGCTCAAGTCCAGGTAGTCCAGGATCTGAAAGGCACAGGGCAGTGACAGGGGAGGCAGCCGGCAGGAGCCCAGAAACAAGACAGGAAACAGGGCCCAGGCAGCAGCACAAGGCATGGGCACCGTCCCAGGCAGCTTCAGCTATGAGAGGGCAGAGAGGTGGCAGGCAGCTCTGCAGGGAGGCACTTTTGGCCATCAGGCTCACCTCCACAAGGAATGCCAGGGCAGGCAGATCCCAGCGTGCCTCCTGTGTGCTGAGCAGCTGGAGCAGGTAGGGAACGATGCGGGAACACAAGGGGATAGAGGCAGACGACATCTCCCTGCCAGGGTGAAAAAGTAGCCCAGACTGTGAGCTGGGAGGACAAACATCTCCCAGGACTGATTGACAGAGTTCAGATCTTTGAGCACCATCCTGCAAGGATAGGGGACCTGGGCCCTTGGGGAGGTGACTCCTTGTGGGCACCCTCCTTTCCCAGCCTTTTCCAGTCTCCCTAGCCGTCCCTCGGTGACGAGGCCCTCTGGCCCACGACAGTGGGGACTGTGTTGGGCAACCTCAGCACGGGGCACAAATGCCAGAGGCAGTGGGGAGAAGGGGGTCTCACCTGGCCAGCAGACCCACGGCATAGTGGTGGGTGTCAGCAGAGAGCAGCTTGTCCCAGCCACGCTTGTGTTCCATTTCCACCACCACTTCCTCACGATGCATTTGGCACAGCAGGGACTTCAGGGCCTGCACTGCAAAGCTGTGTGCACAGCAAAGCCCAGGTCACGCTGGGAGCACTGGCTCGTGCCGTGGAGACATGGCAGGGACAGGAGGAGTGGGATAGAGCACCTGTTGGGGCTGATGGCAAGGCCGTGTTGCTCCTGGCATCCCTTCCAGAAGGCATTGAGATCCTCTGGCATCTCCAAAGTGCTGAAGAACACTTGGAAGAGCAGATGCACAAAGAGGCGGGGGAAATGCACCGTCACTACATGTGGGACGCAGGGCATCTGAAGGATCTTCCACATCAGCACAGTTGCCTGCAGAGGACAGAGAACCCTGAGACAGCGCTCAGTGCCGAGGTGTGCGGGTGGCAGGGCCTGAGTGTGGCAGGGAGCGGTCAGGGGAAACCCCTGGGGAGCTCCACGCCTGGTGCCCCTGAAGCTGCCCCTAGGCCAGGTTTCAGCCCAGTGCCTGAGGCAGGGAGATGCAGTTGGGGAAGGAGGAAACTGAGCTGCTGAAGAGGTGGCTTGCCAGGGGCTGAGCAAAGGCCAGTTGCAGAAACTCACAGCCAGGGCAAAGACACCCGTGTTGTCTCCATCAGAGGTGCGCGTGCTGTGCTCTGGCCAGTTCCCCAGCACATCGAGGACTATCCGGTATGCCCGCTCCGCTGTCCTGGGCGAGCACAAGATGGTCTTCCACATGGTCATAGCAGCTCTGCGGGGCGACAGCTCTGTCTCACGGGGGTCTCAGACACATCCCCGTGGCCTGGGCAGCAGTGGGGGGGAGCTGAGCTTGCTGCCAGCTCTGCCTCTGCCTGCTGCCCCTCGCCAGCAGCAGCAGCCAGGCAGCCCAGCCCTGTGGGGACAGGGCCCTGAGGGCCATGGCATGGCAGCAGGCTCGGGGACCGATGTAGCAGGGCTGGGAAAGGTCCCAGGTAGACAGGACCCTGGAAGTCTCTGTTGGTCAGACACCTGGGCCAGGCTGTGCAGGCTGATGGGCTGAGGAGCCCTGAGCCCTCTGGGCACGTGGGCCCCGTACCTGTCACACGTTGGGGCCACACGCAGGAGAGCAATGACCACGTCAGCGGGCTGTGCCTCGCTCAGATCCAGCAGGGTCCTGTTCAGCCTGTGCTCAGAGAACTGATTGGCCATGAGCCACTGGTGGATGTACCTCACCATGGCAGGCACCTGGAGAAAGCACAAGGGGAGACTTGGAAAGCTGCCACAGGGAGTCAGGAATGTCCCCAGCTTCCCCAGAGAAGTGCTTCCCTTCTCAGCACGCTGCAATGGCCTCAAAGGCTTCGAGTGATCAGCAAGCGTGGCTTGGGAGGCCAAGCGATCCCTGGAGGATCAAACCCTGGCCACAGGCTGCTTACTTGCTTTTGACTGTAAAAACCCTCCTCTACAAGCATATCCAGCAGGGCAGCAGTGGCCTTGGTGTTGAAGATGTATGAATAAGGTCTGAGCCCAGTGGCCATGGCGCTGATCCCTTCTTCCCGAATTCTCTTGATGAAGCTGCAAACCAGCTGTAGGAGAAGGGCGGGAGACAGAAACATCGGGGATGTTCCATGGAGTGCTCCAGGCGTGCTGCTGGGCTGAGCAGTGCCAGCAGGCCCAGCCCAGTTGGGGATGGCTGCAGGTACCTGCGCTGTTCTGCGGAAGAGGCCACCACCAAGGTCCTGCTCTTGTGTCTGGGCCATGGCTGCATCTGGCAAAGAGCAGCCAGAGCTGAGGGGCTGCGGGAGAGGCCGGAGAACGCAGCCCAGCCCTGCGATCCCCAGGCAGGGACAGCCCCGCGGATGCCCCAGGGGATGGAGCACGGCCACTGCTGGGGGGGCAGCCCCAGCCCCTCTTTTATGCTGTCCATGGGTGTGTCTCCACAGGACAGGGTGGGATGGGATGAGATGGGATGCAATGGGATGGGATGGGGCCAAGATGGCCGCAGGCACCAGCCCTGTGGCCCAGCTCTGCCACTCACCCTCCTCCAGCGGCCGGAACTGCTGCACCTCTTCGGTCTCTGGTGCTGGGGCAGCTCCAGGGCCTTCTTCCTCTTCCTCCTCCTCCTCCTCCTGCACCCAGGCCAGCTTGGGCACTCTTGGGGGTCGCTGCTCCATATCATCTTCAACACTCTCCCATCCTTTCCATAGGAACAGCACCAGGGGATGGCATGGCATGCAATGGGATGGGGCCAAGCTGGCAACAGGCGCTAGCCCTAAGGCCGAGCTCTGCAACTCACCTTCCCGTGGTGCCTGGAACTCCTGCACCTCTTCAGTCTCCTGTGCCAGGACAGCTCCAGGGCCTTCTCCTTCCTCCTCCTCCTCAACCCAGGCCAACTTGGGCACTCTTGGGGGTCGCTGCTCCATGGCAGGGACTGGATTTATAGCTACTTGCAGGAGAGATGGCTCGGAAAAGCTCCGAGTCAGCAAGTCCTGCAGTCGTGCCTGGAAGGCACCTGCAAGACTCAAGTCCGGGCAAGACGGCAGGACAGCGAGTCCTGCACTTGTGTCTTGAGGGCTCCTGCCACAAGGACAGGAGGCTCCTCGTCAAGGTTTGAGGTCTGGTCTCAAGGGCAGTGACTGCAGGGATGGGCGACACCTCGGAAAAGCTCCGGGTCACCAAATCCCACGGTCTGCCTTGAGAGAACCTTGAGAAGCCTCGGCAAGGCCACAGGTCAGCAAGTGCTGCAGTCGTGCCTGGAAGGCACCTGCAAGACTCAAGTCCTGGCAAGACGGCAGGACAGCAAGTCCTGCACTTGTGTCTTGAGGGCTCCTGCCACAAGGACAGGAGGCTCCTCGTCAAGATTTGAGGTCTGGTCTCAAGGGCAGTGACTGCAGGGATGGGCGACACCTCGGAAAAGCCCCGGGTCACCAAGTCCCACGGTCTGCCCTTGACAGAACCTTAAGAAAGAAGCCTCGGCAAGGCCACAGGTCAGCAAGCCCTGTGGTCTGGCCTCGAGGTCACCTGTTGGAATAACGCTTCGGAAAAGCTCCGGGTCCGACACAAACGAGTGTGCTGTGCGGGGGCTCCTCACAGCACCGCTCTGACGCGTCCTGTCCCGTCGCGTGCACCGAGCACTGTGGCGTGGTCCTGTCACCGCCAGCTCCTATGCCACCACATGTCACAAAGGGCCCTCTGACACCCTGTCCCTTTCCATCCCACGGTGACCATATGTCACAAAGGGCCCTCACGCACCCTGCCAGCTGCCCTGGTTCCCCCTGCCCCCATCCCCCCAAAAATGGCCCAGGTTGGGAGGAATCTCTTGCCCAAAGGGTCTAAGACAGCCCAACAGGATCTTTAGGAATGCCTCAAACCATCAGCCAACGCTGCCCTGCTCTGCAGGCTCAGGGCAGCAGAAGGAGCCCCCAGGGCTGCCGACGCAGCCGCAGCAGGAAGGGCACGGGGCCTTGCACAGAAGCTGGCACGGCCTCCTTGGGACACGTCCCAGCTGGTGGCCATTCTAAACCTGCAGGTGTGACACAGACAAGGAACGTGTGGGCCAGGGCACGAATGCTGCTCTGAGCCCTGGGGCCCGGCCAGCACTGAAATCAGCAGGTGTGGCAGAGTCCCCGCCAAGGCAGACCTGCCACCCCACCCGAGCCCTGGCAGTGCTGGCACTCGTCTCCTGCCCCAGAGACCTGTACCCCTGGGGGGCTTCTGTGCCAGAGGGCAGCCAAAGCCCACATCTTTTTAGAATTTTTCCAAAGCCTGCCGACTGTTTTCAAGGTTTTCTTCCTATTTTCTCCCTAGTGCACAATCTCCAGAAATTGTGCTTTTCCATCCTTTTGCATTTATTAAATTGACCTGCAATGACCAATCAATCAAAATCCTGGGAAAACTTGAACTTCAGCTTGAACCCGGGCAAAATATTTATCTCCCACACTTGAAGCCATGAATTGCCAAGTACTGTCCCCGCTGTCATACCCTGTCCCCTGTAGGTGTGCTGATGCCATTTCAAAGGGGTTGCCAATGAAAACCAGTTTGAAGATTTTTGTAGTTTCCACATTGGCATTCAAATCCTTGACTAGAAAAATCACATGTCAAAATTTCTAGGATTCTTCCATACCAAAGCTGTCATCTTCACCCTGGATTTTAGAGTGTCTGAACAGTCACACAAGGTTTGAGTTTTAGACACTACAGAAGAAGTCTTTGCTGTTGGGCTATACCATGACATCAGCATATAGTCCTGATGATTCCTTTAGGCAGGAGCAGCAAACACAAGAATGAGCCAAACAAGCTATTCCTGTGTTCTCATGTCCTGCACAGCAGTAACTGGGAATTCAAGAATGGATTCAGGAAGTAATGGGTGCACAGGGAGCCACAAAGACTTTGGGATGCTGAAATGGACCAGCCTGGTGCCTGTGCCTGGGCTGCACCGGGCTGAGCTCCAACTGGACGATCTAACAATGGCTGAATGGACACACCGTGGGCCACAGGAGACTCCTGCTCCCAGTTCTGTGAGCTACAATATTCATTTCAAAGGTGAGATAACCTTTATAAAGTACATAGTTGAAAAAGTTAAAATTTTTGATATTGTGTTTTACCTTAAGATTATTGTTTCTACCTTGTATGATTCCATAATCCATTCAGTAATTCAAGGAATACTGAACAGAAAGTAGCTATAATAGCTCAAAAAAATGTTAACCAAATTTGAGAGAGAGTGGAAAAAACTTGATGCAGCACAAGAAATGTTAAAGAAATTAGAAATGGAAATAAAGTGAATGCAAAAAATGAGATTATTGAGAATATAGAAAAAATACTAAGATTCAAGTTGGTTTTTTTTAAAAGCATGAATCAATGTGGTCAAAAAGAGAAATGCGGGATTGCAGTAAAAGGAATTGATTTGTCCTAACTAAATAGTAACTGTTATTATTCGAATCAATCAAAAGAATCAGTGTTACAAGGCAGATGCAGCGCTTTACAGATGTTACATGTTAAAATTGAGGTACAGGATGTAGTCTGGAAGATAAGTGATGTCCCAAGATGAAAATGGCCTTGAGATAGACTGTCGCCCTGAAAACTCAGCTTCTGAGCTTGCTGACATAGTTTTCTAAGGACTTTCCCAGGAGAGTAACTGTAAACATAGATATGTGTACATTCTTTCTGTTACACGTCTTGTGATGGGCATCTCTCATGGCCAGTGCAGTGAGAAAGTGTTATCCTGACCATCCAATCCCTGGCTGTGGTCAGAAGCCTATAAATCCTGGGAGGAAAAATAAATTCTGCACTTTCTTTCACCACACCTCAACCTGTGTCCGTGTGATCTATTCATCTTCAGCGGTAACATCTGGGGAACCCCGACGTGTCTTGCACGTGTGTTACAGGGTACTGTCTAGCCTGTGGCTATGGATGGTTTTGGGCTTTCTCTCAGCGAGGGCCTGGTTCTGGAAATATGGCATGCGGTGTCTGATCAGAGAGGGATTGATGTTTCATATGCTGACTTTCAGCGATTGTGTGAGTATGGGAGAATTGAGGGGTTTTTCCCTGTGGTTGAAGCGATTTTTTCACAGTCAGCTTGGGACCCTTTAGGCGATTCCCTGATTGAGGCTCTGCTGGTCGGTTATGAGCCCCGGCTGCTCCGGCTGCTCGGGATCTGGCGAAGGTGCGACGGGTTGAACGGGGCCGCCGCGGGACCGGTGGGTGTGACCCCGCCTCGACCGGCGCCCCGGCGGCGTAGGCCTGGGGCGGGGTTGGATCCCTGCCAGCAGGCCGCTGGGAGCGCTGCGGACCCAGGGGGTGTAACGCCGCCTCGGCCCATGCCCCGGCGGTGGAAGCCCGGGGCGGACTCGCCTCCTCCGTGTGCCCTCCTGGCACAGACCGATGGGGGGGTGCTTGAACGGGGGGCGGCACCCACCCTGGGGGATGCCTCAGGGCCGGTCCCGTGTCCCTGCTGCGGCTGGGCCATGCCCTGCCCCGCGGTGGGGGACGGGCAGGGCCCGGGCTCCACGCCGGTGGCCGCGCACGCTTTTCCAGCAGAGGAGCAGCTGGCACCGCTTCTTGGACCTTTCGCCCCGAAGAAACGCTGTTAGGGGCAGTTCTGAGCGCTGCCCGCCCCGCGCCGGATTCGTGGGGGGTGGGGGCGGGTTCTGCGAGTGGTGCCGATGCCAAGCCGTGTTCTGCCAGCCCCATGCTGCCGGATTCCCATCCTGCGAGCCTGGATTGTCCCCTTGCAGCAGAGCAGGACGGTGCTGCGGCTTCGCAGGCTGTGCCTCTACCGGCGCCTCGGTCCTTCCCGGCGCTGGAGGCGGGCTGTGCTGAACTGCCTCCAGCCCCCCCCGCCTCGTATTCCCGGGCATCACCCGAGCCTGTGGCTGGAGCCGGCCCTCCCCCGCCACCTCCTGCGGCCGCGGCAGACCAAGGTCCTGCGCGAGTTACCACTGGCTCGGGTGGTGCTGCCGCAGGGGCGAAGTCAGTGGCCTTGACGGGCCAGGGGTCCCAGGCTGCTGGAGCTTCTTCAGCTGGCCTGTGGACCTTGTCCTCTTGTCAGATGACTGTGCAGCTGAGCGTATCAGGCATTCCATGTGTTTCTGAATGCTTTGGTCCGGTGGGTGAAGGCATGAGTGCTCTTCTTGTGGCGTGGATGAATACCGTGTTCATGCTCAAGGCACTATTGCTCACCCAGGGGACGTTGATTCAGAATTCCTGGGGTGCATTTCTGCCATGGGTTCCACACTCACCCCTCCTGTTCCTATCCCTGCAGGACCTGGATTTGCTCACCTTGTGCCTTTTGAGTTTTATGTTCGCAGAGCTGAGAACCAGCTGTGGGGAGATGGTGGCTTCGGGTTCCCTGGACCTCCCTGGGTCACTGGACTGCTGTTCTGACAGCCAGGGATCATCCTGAATGGGTCTACACCATCCATCTCCTGTCCATCCTTGGTGAGGTGCTGTCAGAGATTAGCTTCTGCGGGTTTTTGACACTGGCATGGACATCACGATTGTCAGGTTTGCTGATGGGCCCCAGAGTGACCCTTGGAGCCGATGCTGACAGATTCTATGCAAAGAAGAACTTGAGACTGACTCTTTGTTCAGCAGATTCTGTTGTCCTTTCCCATGATAGACTAGTCACCCTCCGTGACTTGATGCAAGAACAGTTGGATCACAGTGATCTGGAGTTTCAACCAGTCCCTGGGACATTCCTGTTTTCTGTGTCAAGAACAAGTCTGGGAAATGGAAGTTATTGCAAGACCTCCAGAAAGTTCATGCTATGATGGAAAGCATGGGGATGTTGCAGGCTAGCATGCCTTCACCTGCCATGCTTCCTGCTGATTGGCTAGTCCTCATTGTGGATCTGAAGGATTGTTCTTTGCAATTCCTTTGCAAAACAAAGAACAGACCCAAATTTGCCTTTCTGGTGCCAGCTATCATTAATGCTGAGCCCACACAGAGATATCAATGGAGATTTTGCCATAAGGCCTGCAAAATTTGCTGGCATTTGCCAATGATATGGAGCTGCAAGTGACTCCAGAAACAACCTCCTTGAAATTATTTGAGGGTCAAAATAATTTTTGGGATGAACAGTCCCGCATCTGGAGGTGCAATTCTTTTTTTTTGCATTCAGTGCAGACACTGCATGAATGATGTCCAAATATTAATGGAGTTTTACATGGTTGTGTCCTCATATGGGACTGACCACGACTAAACTGTCTCCCTTGTTTGGTCTATTAAAGGGGGACTCTGATTTAAAGTCACCTCTGACACTGACCCCAGAGGCACTGTAGATGCTGGAGGAGGTTCTGCAAGCAGTTTCTGCTCCTCAAGTTTATTAGATTAATCTTTCCATTGATGTCGCTGTTTTGTTTTTAGGTTGGTGGTTTTTGTTTTATTTTTTTGGAGAGTCATGAGTTTAGATCAGCCCAATTGATGGAATTACAGGCTGCTGTCAGAGCATTTCATAAGTTTTCCCAGGCGCCTTTCAATCTGGCCATGGATTCTGCCTCTGTGACCAAATTGAGAGCCATCCACAAGCAGGTGTTGATGTTGGACAATTGTTTCATTTATTTTTGAGTTTTGTTGGTTTTCTGCTTTTTTTTCAAAAAAAAAAAAAAGGTTTTTTTTGTAATAATGAAAGGGTGAGCTATCACCCTGAAATTACAGCCTTCTGATTGTATGGAGTATTGTATTTTCCTATTATTTATCTTTTTGATTGTTTATAATGTTGCTAGTTTCTTTGTTCATTTTTCTTTTTTCTTTTCTTTTTGTTAAACCAAAAAGGGGGAGATGTAGCCCTGAAAACTCAGCTTCTGAGCTTGCTGACATGGTTTTCTAAGGACTTTCCCAGGAGAGTAGCTGTAAACATAGATATGTGTACATTCTTTCTGTTACACGTCTTGTGATGGGCATCTCTCATGGCCAGTGCAGTGAGAAAAATGTTATCCTGACCATCCAATCCCTGGCTGTGGTCAGAAGCCTATAAATCCTGGGAGGAAATAAACTATAAACTCTGCTCTTCTTTTCAGCACACCTCCACCTGTGTCCGCATGATCTATTCATCTTCAGCGGTAACAGTATCCTAGTTCTTGTCATCCAGAACCATGGAAAAATCAGGGGTGCTGTTGCATCTCTGTTGCAATGTGATGTGTCCGACCCACTATAATATTTTTTCCCCTGATCTATCATGCTGAGAACCATGCAAGGCTGTAGAGAGGTCAAGACAACCTCTGTTTTTAAAACTCTGCCCTGCAGCTATTCCTTACGGTGCTGTCAGCAGGGAAGACATTTTGTCTTCTAAAACCTTACTTCTGATAGTGTTTCCCATCTGAAAACTATCTGGGCCAGGGGCAGCACCCAGGGACCTGCCCTGCCTGGGGGAACTTACAACTGGATCTTATAACTAAGTATCAGAAACAAGGGCACACACTCTGTATTCCAGACTCCAACATTTTATTCTTATTCTTAATTTTCCATGTTTTAAGTACTACTATGTCTTGATCTACTTCAGCTTCCACCTCTTCTTCCTAATATTCCTATTCTTATTCTTTATCATTTTTTGGTTTCTGGAGGGTCTTATGCAGGTTTTAGTGGGGGGGGGGGGGGGGGCGGGGGTTGGGTTTTTTTCTTTCCTACTACTACTTCCTAAATACAACTTTCTTTTCTTTTGTTAGAATTGTGTGTGTTGCAGTCCAGCAGGCCGCCGTCATGTCCTGGGAGCAACACCTCCTGCCTGTGTCCATTCCTCATGGCCAAAGTGCCACAGGATCAGCAAAGTCCTTTCCGAAGGAGAGGAAATGGCCTTGGAGTCCAGCAGGGAGGAGCTGGAGCCAGTGTCCCTGCAAAGGGCCAAGAGCCGTGTGGCTGTGGCCCTTGGGGACCCGGTGCAGGGGTGCCACTGGCAGTGCCAGGCTGCCGCTGGGAGCCGATGACTTTCCAGGTGCCTTCCTGGCCGGATGATGGGCCGGGATGTGGCGCTGAGCCCCGGCAGTGAGGGTCCCCCTTTGGGTGCCGCTTTGGGCTGCCGTGTGCCCTCGGGGAGCCGCCCCGGGGGTGCCGCAGAGCGGGCGCAGGGCCAGCGCAGGCCAGGGCAGCCCGTGCGGCTACCTTGGGGCACCGGGCAGGCCGCGGGGCAGCTGCCATCTGCAGCCTGGTGCTGCTGCCAGCGGGCGCTAATCCTGTGGCTGTGCCGCCAGGCAGGGGCAGCGGAACAGCCCCCGCAGCCCCCGCAGCCCCCGCCTCAAGAGCGAGCGGCCTTTCCTGTGGGGAAGTGGCTGCCCAGGAGAAGAGACATCTTCCACTGTGGCTTGGGCTGCCAGAGGGCCAGGCCCGGCACAGAGTTGCTCTTGTGGGCACAGCTCGGGTTCCTGGCTCTCCACCCAAGCTTCTCGAGGGACAGGCAGCAGGCTTCCCTCTTGGGCTAAATCTGCCAGTCTCTGCTGCCTGGCCTCTTCTCCTTCCTCGTGCAGCTCCAGGACGCTCACCTCATCCCAGTCATCATCCTCCCGCTGCCAGGGCTTGAGCTGGCTGCACAGGATGTCACAGTATTCCCTGCTGTCCTGAGCCAGTTCTCCATCAGTGTCATCATCCCAGCTGGACCTGGAGGATTTTCTCTTTGCTTTGCCTCCAGTCACCTCCTGGCCATCCAGGGACAGCTCTTGCTTGTGGCAAGCTTCCCAGTCCAAGAGTGCCCGGCAGCTCGTGCCTTCTCCTGGGGACAGCCGCTGCTCAGGAGATTCTTCCCAATCTGAAAATTCCTGACAGTGATCGCTGTCTGCCTGCCACAGCTCCTGCTCCCTGCACTCGTCCCACTCGGAGACAACTGGGGAGGGCTCTTGCTCCTTGCCCTCATCCCAGTCCCAGAAATGCCAGGAGCTCCCCCATACTTGGACCAGCTCTTGCTCAAGGCCTTCTTCCCACTCAGAGAGCTCCTGGCAGCTATGGGCTTCTCCTGGGCACAGCTGTGGCTGAGTGCAGGCTTCCCCTGGAGTCCCTTGCTGGAACTTGTTCATTTCTCCTTGGCAGACCTCTGCCTCTTCCTCAGCGCAGGACTCCACGGCTCCTCTCCTCCCTCTGCTTGCCCTCTCAGCCTCCTCCTGCTGCTCCCTCAAGGCTTGGGCTCTCTGTGAGCCGGGCCAGGGCCTGTGGGGCTGGGACTTGGGCTTTGCCTTCTCCTCCTGCATGCCTGCAGTCCTCTGGCGCACACAGGTACCTGGACACAGCCACTGTCCTGGGACAGACCCGGGCCCCGCAAGCCCTTTATATACTCCCCAGCTGGGGAGGGGCTCTGCCATGTCACAATGGACTTTGGGCACCGCAAGGTCCCGCGTCACCACAGCCCCTGACGCATCGTGCCTGTGTCACAAAGGCCACCCCGGCACCCCGTGCCTGTGTCACAAAGGCCACCGCGGCACCCCGTGCCTGTGTCACAAAGGCCACCGCGGCACCCCTTCAAAAGCCCAAGGCACCAGGAGCAGCCGGGAGCAGCTCTGGCCTTGGGGGATTGCCGCCCCTTTTCTGAGTCGCTCCTTCAAATGATCAGGAGTGGCTGGGGCCAAGTGAAGGTGCAAAAGGAGACCGTGTGTGTCTTTGTTTGAAAGACAGGGGCCTGCTAAGGGAGGCAGGAGGCTCCTTTGCAATGGAAAATGTAAACCCCCTCGCTCCCAATTATTATCCCTTTGAAAGGCACTCTCTAGCAAAGACAGGAGGACAGGAAGAACAGTTTGTGCTGCTTTTGCATGAATTGCTGTTTGGTGAGCAGGGAAGAAGCCCCCCATGGAAATGATGTTACTGAGAGGAGCTGCTAAGCGAGAGCTGCCTCTGTGCCAAACAAAATCCAAGAGCTGGCTGGCTGTGGGAACTGACTACCTATTAAAGCATTTAAAAAGCTGGATCCACCTCTGTGAGATTGACATTTTGCAGACAAGCAAGCCCGGGAAATCTCTCTCTTGCTTCCACCTTTGAGGAGGTATTCGGCTGCCGGTCGGGCCAGGCCCCGCTGCACTGCGGCCCTTACAGTCGTGCTGACAGTGGCCGCAACAATCCTTAAAACTTCAGGGTCCCCTGACACCCAGACAACCGAGGAGAAAATTAAAGGAGCGAGTGCCGTGGAGTCCCCAAAACCAACTGGAATAGGAAAATCAAGTAGGGATGAGGCCCATAAAGCCTGTGCAGCACAGGAACAAAGTGCAAAGACCAGGACTAGGGGCAGACAGAACAATATCTAGGGGAGGTGTGAGGGCGCAGTCTGAGGGCATGGGTCCAGACACAGGCTGGGGTTAGAAAGCTGCAAAATACTGTGATGAATTGCAATCAATCTGGGGAGAGATACGGGAAGATTCTAGAAACATAACTTTCAGTGGGGTGACTTGATGAACGTATGAATTGCCATCAAGCCTTTGGCAAGCGCTTCCCAAGGCTTGAACTCAAAGCCTGCTGCTTCAGGGCTGAAGTCTTTCTGGCCCTGTGTCCCAGAAGGGCTGAGTCACACAGGCTCGGCCTGGTGGGGCCGGGCCAGCCTTGGCAGTGACCGGGTGGGGACGGGAGGCTGCGGGACCCCGGTTGAGGCTGGGCCGGACCACGGCTGCTCACACCTTGCCAAGCCTAAGCTGTGCCCCCCTGCGGCCCCCGCTGAGCTGGAGTCCGCTGGGCTCCGGGAGGAGCTCCGGCTGGGTCCAGGCCCCCTCGGCCGCGGCCCGTGCGGCACACGGTAATTGAAACAAATTGGCCAGGAGGCAAGACTCCTGTTTGATGCCTTTCTTAGGATTTGGCTCTTGGGGTGGGGGGGGGGCCAAGGGGTTGCTTGCACCATGGCCATTCCCACACTGTCAGCTCCAAGGAGGAGACACAATTCAGCTTTGCAGCACACACTGCAGAGCTGGGGCTTCCGTCCTCAGGAAAGTAGCCAGGAGGCCTCTTGTTCAGGTTCACTGTCTAGGGGTGTCAGGCCATTCCTGTCCTCTTTAGGTCATGGTGATGCAGGAAGATGGTTTCTAAGCGGGTATAGGTGATGCAGGGAGATGATCTTTCATCATAGCTTGCTAGAATATGTTTCCTTGTCCTTTTATTCCTCTCTTAGCTCGTTGTTTTGGTGCCTTGCATGCCTTAGTTTGCACACTACTCAGTTGCACAGCTTCCTGGGAGTTTCTTTGTTCTAGTGTGGCACAGCTTCTATGGGAGCTGCTTTGTTATATAATAGCAAGGAAGTGAGGGAAAGGGTACAGGAATGTCTCATAAGAACCTTTAAAACACTTCAGAAACTGGTAAGTAATTAACCTTACTAATAACCATCGGAGTAAACAAGGGGTACAAGTTTACAAAGGGGATAAGAACGTTAACTGTACATAAGCTTCTCCACTGGGAGAATATCCTGACAGAGTCTTGTTCTGGGGACTCTACTTTTCTTAGAACAGGCTAGAAAGCATGGGGTGGAAGTCAAGTGACTAAAATTCTCAGCTGTGAGCTCAAACTCACAGTTTCTCTCCTACCCTTCTCTCTGAGCAGCTGTTTTTAGGCTATCGCTGGCCAGCCTGGACAGAAACGTGTGGGAGAGCGCTTGTCCTCGGAAGCACTTGGTTGCTCACCGAGATGTGCTAGACACCTCACAGCTGAGGGCTGTGGCA
Source organism: Cyanistes caeruleus (assembly GCF_971803275.1). Lineage (NCBI taxonomy): Eukaryota > Metazoa > Chordata > Aves > Passeriformes > Paridae > Cyanistes > Cyanistes caeruleus. The sequence continues at coordinate 53,163 of NW_028255925.1, read as the reverse complement.
CAGAGCGTCACCAGCTACAGCGCCATGCGCTTCTGGCAGGAATATGAACAGCTTTCATCATCCTTGGTTCTACTTTTCAGGCTCTTTGCTCTTGAGCTGTCAATGCAGTGTGAACTGGGAGTGATGTCTTAGCCGTTCTTTGAGCAATACATCTTAGGACACCGCTGACTGCGCTTCTGGCCAGCATTTCTGCCTGGCACACAGTACTTGACCAAAAAAATTGGAAAATGAGTAGTAAATCCAGACAAGAAATTAGGGAGGAGGAAAACCTACTGAAGTGCAGGCAAACCAGAGGCACATCTAGACAACTGCTAGACTCCACCGTGAACTAAGGACTCAGCTTTCTGCCTTTCTCACTGCCGGCCTCTACACACAAATGCTCCCTTTCCCATTCATGTTTTGCTTCCAGCTCAAGTCTTCACCTGTTCCACATCCTTCTGCACCATCAGCAATCTCTCTTCCTCAAATGAACTGAATCCCACTCTGTCTCAGGGTCTTAGCACTTTCAGGCAATTGCTGCAAGAAATGGTTCTAAGCCCTGCATGGCTCTACATCTGCAAATGAACGCCTGGTCCTGCTGAAACCTGTGCAAAATTTTGGTTATTTTTGGTACGGTGATCATTACTCCAACTCCCAGCACAGATTGCTCATACCATGTACAGACTGATTACACTACACGTCAGAAGGGTCGTCATCGTTTGGAGCGTTACTTGTAATAGCAACACTTTTCCATTAATAAAGAAATACTTCTTCCAGTCCTGCCACTTCAAAGTTTAGAGACATCTTTTAACCAAACACTCATTTTTATTTGTATTATTTTTGTTGACAATTTCTTGCAGGAAGACATTAAATTGAGATAGGTATTTGAAAACAAGGAGCATCAAGACAATTGCTTGTTATTAGTCATTTAATGATTACTTTTTTAAAGCTATTACAAATGCTGCTAGTCAAAAGGCAAACTTATTGTAGATTTATAATGCTCTTTGGATTAATCAGAAACTTGTGAAACTGGAAAAGGTTTTCTTTACAAGTTTCATCTATATAATGAGGAGAAAAATGTGGCCTAACATTTAAGAAATGCTTGTGGTCAAAAATGTAATCAGCTAAGAGGCTATCTCAGAAACAAAAAAACCCCAACACTGTTCAAGTTTACAACTGAGCTACATTTTTCCATTACTGTGATTACAATACCCTTCACTTGTGAAGTGTGTAATGACTATTCTGTAACAAACAATACAGGAAACCAGCCACACTTACGGATTTTCCCTATAAAGCCACTGGCTTTCAGATGGAAAACCCATTTATTGTTCCTTTTCACAACTTTCTATTTAATTTTCAATAACTTAGCCTAAAAAATCCCACTATCTGCATACATGATAGTAATGTCTTTCAAAGCAGTGGAAGGAAGTTGCTAATTGCATGCCGTGGGTGCTGACTGCTTGGCAGCAGAAAGGCAGTTTTATCTCCAGGCTTAGAATAAACTATTGTTATAAATATATTTTGTTCCACGTTAATCAGGGTATCGAGACCACTGTCATCTTTGCACGATGATCAAATGGGCAGCTCTGCAATTCAAGCAGCTCAGGAATTCATTAGGTGTGTGTGGTGTAAGCTGCAAACCCACCCTTTACTGCTCAAGTCATGCCATGTGAAGTGTAAGACAGATCCATTAATGAGGAGGACTGAGCATTTTCTGCTGCAATTTACCAAGAAATTTGCTTATGCAAAGAGAGAAAAGACTCTTCCTTCCCATTATATCAGGGTCAGAGGTTCCAAGTTAATAAATATACAAAAAAAAAAAAAATAATAGCAGCATTGATTCAGAATGTATTAATTTTAGTGAGTTTTTACGAATGTTTGTCAATTTGAGTGAAAGCTCCTTAGCAATACTGAAATTGGTTACAGGAAAGGGATAATGGGGATAGAAAATGAAAATGAAAAAGAAACCAAGTCTCTGCAAGCACAATCAACAATCTGAAGTACCTCTGCCCTTTTAAAGAAAGTAATGTATAATTAAAACTTCTGTTAAAAATTGATTTTAGAATATGTAATAAAATAGAGTTAAGAATCTGTATTATTACCCTAAAATCCATTTGTTTTCCACACCAATAACAAAAGAGAAGTTCTAAAATAGTCTTGTACATTGCAAAGAGGGAAAACATGCTGCCATATCCAGCACTTCAGGTAAGCAGTAATCCAAACACTTCCCAAAGCAGAATGTCATTCACAGTCAGCTGGAAAAATCATCACAGTTTCATCTTTCCTTTCCCTTGGCAGAAGTAACTCTGGAGAAAATGGGTAATTTAGATGATTTTTTTTTTTAAAAAAAAACCCGAATGCTTTAGCACTGCCTTCAACTTCCTCACACCCTTCACTTTCTCCTGTATAAAAAATCCCCCCTGCCTTGTGTGCTCCTGAACACGCAGCACCTAAAGCACAGCCCCGCTTCCCTGTGGCAACAAACAAAGAGCAAGAACCAGAGGAGTTTGCAGAGGGAGGCTACTCAGCATGCAAGGTAACGCTGCAGGATCAATGATAGCACTGTCTGCTCCAAACTGAGAGCTCATCAGCTGGCAATCACTGAGGTGAGAAAGGACGTAGGGACCAGTCAAAGTTAGGGATTGTCTGTCAGCAGCCAAAGTGAGTTGTCTGGAAAATACTGCAAGCAGTTTTCAGACAGGAAAAGAAGAGGTGGATGTATGGAAGTGTTGATGCTTGTTCATATGGCTGAGGTACACCCTCACTTGGAAGGCTGGTTAAAGTTTGGGGAAAGTGATTCCAAGCGGAAGAGGTGGAGAGAAGAGCTGTCCCCATGATCAGGTGAATACACAGCATGATAGCCGAGGTGAAGGTTGAGAGCTGATATAGCTGCAGCACTCAAGGGGGAGACATTAATATGCAGTGGTAGCTCACAACTATTTAAGAAAAAGAGATTTTTGGCATAATAACAATTGGGTAAAATTGGTGCAGAAAGTTAGGATGGAAATTAGAAGAAGCCCTTAAATCACCAGAGTGAAGCAGACGCGTCCTGTGAGCAGTGAGGGCAAAAAGTGTGGTTAACCTGGAGATGGAGCTTGAGTGACCATCACACATTGCTCATCACGGTGCTGGACCGGCCTTGATGGAGGATTCAGAGCATCTATCCATCAGTGACCCCAGAGTTTTTATAGTGCTGGCAGATCAAACCCAACAAGAACACGAATAAATCCTCATCACTGATGCTGGAGTTGCTGTCGGCTGTTTCAGCTGTGCTTTGTTTGTCACACTGGTTGTTTCAGGCTCTCTGTAGGCACTAGAGAAGATGAGCACCTGCACTGTGTTCACATGAATATGAACATCTCCTCACAAGTCATCATTTTTTAATGAAAGCCTGTATTCTGGAACATGAGATGTTAGCCTCCAGGGAAACATATCAGCTTGTCATCCGTCCCACAAGTCAACAGGTAAAGAAAAAAAGGGCGAAATTGTTTTCTTTCCTGCTAGAATTAATTTGAATAACAGATCTTTCTGCTTATTAATATTTCAGTTCTCCCCAAACATGAAATGGATTGAAATATCAGATAAGCCGGTAGAACTCTTATGTTTATCGTCTATTATTTTGATTTAATCTTAAGAAATTGCATCAATAGGTTGCCCATATGTAGTCATGCACCATACACAGAGATCTTCATTACCCTGTTCATCAATATTCATGATAGCCCATCTTATGCAGGTTATTATCCTACATTGTTATATGTGATGCCACATGAATACCATATGGGAGAGGGATTTAAAAAAGGTTACAGGCTAATAAATGTATTTTATTCCACTCAGAAAACTCAAGAGAAACAGCTCTTTTCAAAGATCCAGAGACTGTAATTACATGCAAAATGTTAAGTCACCTTAAAGGCAAATGCTAACCCAGACAGACTGAAGGTTAAAATTAAAAGCTAAAACTTCCTATTGTTATTAGTGCCCCACTGCACTAGATATTGTGCAAATATATGAAAAAGGGGATTACTATCACAAGGAGTTTAATTCTACCTTTCAGCTTGGTTGTTCTAGAGCAGAAATTGTAGTAGGTTTGAGCTAGCAGCTGGTGGTCATATAAGAGCAGTGAATTATAACACTTTCTAATGCCACAAATATTGTATGCAATTCCCTGTGAAGTTTCCTAGGCGCTGTGCCTAGAAAATGCTGCTTTGGCATGTCAGCCTTACCACTTAATTTCATTTACCCATGGTGTGCCACAGCTCTTGCACGTCGTGCCTGGGCCACAAACTCCCGAGGACGGGGCACAGAGGCAGCTGGACAACTCAGGGGATTCACATGAAATAATCTGGATGCAGCTCCCTGTCACGATCCGCAAGGTGGGATTCGTGATGTGGTTCTTTTAGTCGGTCTTAGAGTACAAAAGATTATCAGCAAAGCAAGGACTTAAACAGCAAAACACACTTTATGGAGTGCTCATCAGCACTAATATGCGATAGAGGGAGAGAAAGGAGAAAGCAAAGCATAAGGAAAAGAGAGTAAGGGGATTAGAGCTACCAACGTCAAAGTCCACTCAGCCGTCCAACGATGCAGAGTCTTCTGTCCGTTGGGGAGATCTCAAAGGAAGGTAAGTTTGGGGTATAATTTTATGGTCTTCTGCAAAGCGAGGGGCGCAGGGCCAAAGCCAGAGGAGATTGATGATCATTGTGATGAATTCCATTGCGCGGGGAGCAGGTGTAGGGTACAGAGCGATCCATGTCTTGCAAGTCTTTGCTCACCAGCAGGAACGAGGGCAAGGTGTTGTGGAAAACCCATTGCACAGGGTACCACGCACAAGCCTCTGCTCACCAGCAGGAACGAGAGCCATGAGTCCTGGAGAACTCGTTGCGCAGGTTACCAAGCCTCTGTTCACCAGCAGGAACGAGGGCAGTGTACCGTGCAACCTCCTGCAAACAATCACTGAGCAAACATCCATCTCAGCTAGGCCCAAAGCCCCAAACCAAGTCCCTTGTGATATTCAGGGTCTCAGTCTCTGTCCTTGAGACGGTTGTGAGACAGATGAGGGAATCTTCAGACCATCTCTTACACCTACCAAATCCCAGAAACATCCCACAAAATCTTCACAACTTTCCACACAATCTCAGAAAAATATCTCAAACTACTTCAAGTCAACTCAATATCCCTCAAAAGTCCAAAAGCATCCCAAAAATTTCAGGAAACATCCCACAAAATTCCCAAAACCTTCTCAAAACCCTTCCAAATTACAGAGACATCCCACAAAATCTTGACAACTTTCCACACAATCTAGGAAAAATCTCACAAAATTCTTCATGTCTCCTCAAAATCCTTCAAAATTCCACAAAATCACATGAAATTCCAGAAAGATCCCACAAAATTCTCGAAATCTTCTCAAAACCCTGCCAAATTCCAGAAACATCTCACAAAATCTTGACAAATATCCACACAATCTAGGAAAAATCCATCAAAATTCTTCATGTCTCTTCAAAATCCCTCAAATTTCCAAAAAAATGCCACAAAATTCCAGAAACATCCTACAAAATCCCCACAAATTTCCACACAAACTAAGAAAAGTCCCTCAAAATTGTTCAAGTGTCCTCAACATCCCAGAACATGACAAAGAAATGCCACAAAATTCCAGAAAAATCTTGCAAAATTATTAAAATTTTCTCAAAATCCCACAGAATTACACAAAAAATCCCACAAAATTCCAGAAACATCCCACAAAATTCCCGAAATCTTCTCAAAACCCTACCAAATTCCAGAAACATCCCACAAAATCCCCAAAATCATCTCAAAACCCTAACAAATTCCAGAAACATCCCACAAAATCTTGACAACTTTCCACACAATCAGGGAATTATCCCTCAAAATTATTCATGTCCCTTCAAAATCCCACAAAATTCCACAAAAATCCCACAAAATTCCAGAAACATCCCACAAAAATCCCCAAAACCTTATCAAAACCCTACAAAATACCAGAAACATCCCACAAAATTCCCAAAAACCTCTCAAAACCCTACCAAATTTCCGAAACATCCCACAAAATCTTGACAACTTTCCACACAATCTTGAAAAAATCCATCAAAATTATTCATGTCTCCTCAATATCCCACAAAATTCCCACAAAAAATCCCACAAAATTCCTGAAACATCCCAAAATATTCCCAAAATCTTCTAAAAACTCTACCAGATTCCAGAAACATTCCACAAAATCTCGACAACTTTCCACACAATCTAGGATAAATCCATCAAAATTATTCATGTCTCCTCAAAATCCAACAAAATTCCAGAAACATCCCACAAAATCCCCAAAACCTTATGAAAACCCTACGACATTCCTAAGACATCTTACAAAAAAAAGAAAACTTCCCACACAATCTAGGAAAAATCCATCAAAATTCTTCATGTCTCCTCAATATTCCCAAAAATTCCACAATAATCCAAAAATTTCACGAAAAAAATTCCTGTAATCTTCTCAAAACCCTTCCAAATTCTAGAAATATCCCACAAAATCTGTACAAATTTCCACACAATATATGAGAAATCTTTCAAAATTACTCAAGTGTTCTCAAAATTCCACAAAATCTTATCAAATTCCACAACATTCCAAAAAAATCCTATAAAATTCAAGGAAAATCCCACAAAATTATTAAAATTTTCTCAAAATGCCACAAAATTATTGCGAGACCACCAGCTATTCACCAGCCTTCACAGAAGTAAACGTGAACGCCTTTTATTTCTACCTTTTGCACACTTATATGGGGTTTTACAGGGTCTGCGGGCTAAGCAAGCTACTATTGGCTAATGCACGCAGGTTTACATTTTTTGTCCTGTACACACGGATATTGTTTTGCTTTACTCTCTCTCCTGCAGGAAGGTTTCAAGGACTTTAGCCTTTAATATCACGACGTATTTCAAAGACTGGTTTGTGCAGACAGGCCCTTACTAATATATAAAATAGATCAACACATAATGAGCTGAAATAGAGAATTTCATCTTCATAAGACTTCTCTTAAAATGTTGCTAGGGTCCTTAACTTTGATGACATTAATTTTCTTTTTGGCCACCATTCCATATTGCATGCCAAATATTTTATTGTTAGAAACTTTATTCCAAGGCTGTAGGGCTGTGTTGGTAACACAGAGACCATATGATATCGTCAGTCATATCATCGGATAATGCCCCTAAACTAAAACTACTCCTACAAGCCTATGGGGCAGTCCCTTTGTAAATTTGTATTTCCAATGGCAATGTCCCTACATCCATTTAGTACAAATGAGTGCAGACCCTCAGTACTATCAAGTCATTTGGATCCACTAACCCAAGAACACTCGGTAGAGATATTTTCCAGCACAGCATCCTGCTAGGATGCACAAATGTAGATCTCTCTCTGCCTTCCCCAATGACTTTCAGCTTATGAAAATAAGATTATAGGACAGGATGTAAAATTTGGTGGCAGATAGCAAACACTGCTGTTTCTTCTTCTCTGGCAGGCTGTTCAAGGGGAAGTTTACTTGTAGTAATACTTTTTGGACCCAAAAAATAAAAGTAAAATTTAGAAAGGAAGTACCTCTGAGAAGAGATGAGCTCAGAATGTGGTTTAAAATGGCAGATAAACACAAGATGCAGAGCAGGTATTTTTCTTTATTTTTTTTTCACATTAATTGCAACAGGGGGAAAAGGTCCTACGTCCTTGTTCTGAATGAGACTCTTTTTTTCTTTTACAAACTGTGCACGAGCGGACCTAGGAATGAGTTGGGGAGGAAAAAGGACTGAACTGTTCTTTACTTTTGCCTCTGGAGAATCAAAGTTGTGGCCTGAAATCTACCTGAGCCAAGCATATTTTCAGTTTGTAGAAGCTTATTCTGCTATGAATTTCTGTCTCTTGGCTGGATACTCAGCATCTCTAAGTGTAGAATCCTCCCTGGCACCGTATATCCTCGCCTTGTCCCTGCCACCACCACTAAACTATTTTCCTTTCATTGTAAAGTGAGTGAGATTTTACTCGGGTGGGATTCTGCAGAGTTAGGGAATGAAGGCTTTTTCCTTCTTCATTTTTTTATGATGAATTTCTTATTTATTCTATTGACACCTTCTGAGTGAGCCTTTCATAAGGGCTTCTGTATTTCACAGAGGCTACACCTATTTGGGTCTGAAGACTTTGATACAATTCGAATCACTTCAAAATCCAACCTGTTTGATTTGTATGGAAGGCAGCCATTCTCCCTGTTCCAAACTTCATAAAATAGATAATCCATGTTGAAAAAAATAAATACCTCTGGGCGATAGCTGAGACAGTGCATCAGGGTGATTCCAGGGATGGATAAGAAGACCATCAACTTCCTCATGCCATCAAACTTGAGACTAATACTCAGGTCTGCAGTTATAATTTTAATCCACAGTAATCTACAGACAATCCTTTATTATCTAAAAAAGCTAATACCATAAACTTGGAAGCAAGCTGAAGTTGGAAGAGTTAAGTGTCTTAAAAGCTCTTGTTTACAGCAGGATTGGAGAGCCTTTACATCTTGTAACAGTAAGGTTTTAAATTTGTAATCCTGACCTTGCAACTAGAAATTGGTGGCTCCATTGTTGCACTTGCAGCAGCCACATGACATCCAAGGAGAAGCGCATTGATCTAACTTCTGTGGAACCAGTGGCTGCAAATACCATCAAAAGTGCTGGACTGGCAGGACATTGGATGGATGCTCTAAGCCCACAGAGCTGGAAATATCAGTTCTAGCCACATGAGAAGTCCATTTATGGAATTCCAAATCTGTTCCACTATCTGTGTTCCTCTATTCTGTATCAGCTTGGTGAGGAGGTAGATGAAACTGTTGGGGAAAAAAACCACTTAAATTTAAAGCAGAGTAACTGTTCCATTATAAATGGTGAAGACAAACCTGTGAGGCTCCCAAAGAAATCTTTCTTTGGCTTCCAGTAACAATTTAAAATGGATAACAAATCTATGCTGTATAATCTGCTTTGCATGGATTTCCTTCGGAACATGTACTTCTTACTGAATGACAGAACTGCAATATTTTCACACTTGCAATTGCACCCTCCAATGGCCGCAGGAAATGCAGCAGCTTCTGTTTTCTGTTGCTTCTGTTTGTTAATGCTTCAAGGTGTTGCTCTGGATTTGTACCCAGCTGTCATGACCTTAGAAAGAGAATGTTCTAAAAATAGGAGTAAAAAAGCCAGAGAGCCCCTCCTTGCAGCAGACACGGGCAACATTGGATCTTAATTGTTTTTGCAAAGCATTCTAATGGGGAGAGGCAGATATCAATAATGGAAACTTCAGAAGGTGTGTGGCTGCTTCGTACCTTAGGCTGGATTCAGGAAGGGCCGTGTTACAGAGAGCAAAGTCAAGAGTTTGAATCAAGGAAGTGTGAGCTGCCCAGAAAGTTAGGGCCCACACTGCTCATGTGTATCAGGGGAAGGTGAGAATCAGGCCCATCTGCTGACAGAAATGCAAGTTACAGCTTTAGCATCCAAAGGATATGCAAATAAATGGCTTCTATGTATTGGAGAGCATTAAGCATGAAGTTAGTGTTTCATACAGGTATTTGAAGGCAATGTAGGACTCCAGAGCTCAGTGTTTGAATTGCAACTTGAATTTCCTTATTTGCTGTTGTTTAGACTGCTCTGAAGTAGTAATGAGAAGAAAAAAATGAAAGAAAATGTTGTTTGATGGGGACTGTGGTAGGGCTTTCTTGACAGATTTGAAATGGCTTGAATTCATTAAAATCTCCAGGTGAGGGGAAGATTGTATCTATTCCTCTCTTTTTAAAGCAAATTTTCCAAGAGGGATCTAAAATTGCATTTGAGGGTTGGGGTGTGGTTTTTTTCCCTTCTTTCATGTGCAACCTAACAACTCCAGCTTCACAGGCCTATTTAACATTTTATCCATCAAAATCCGTCCTTTGATTTGTGTTTTGGAAACTTGTTCATCTTGGGGAATTTGCCATCTTCTCAGGGTATTGAAGGTCCATCAAATGCTGCAGGTTTCATTCTTCTTTTAATACGGTCTATGTGCTGGAGTTTGACTCTTAAGCAGAGCTAATTGTTTATTTTACAGCCTAGCAGTTCTACTGTGGGGCTCTGGGCAGGTCAATTCACTTGAGAACGATGGGTAAATCAGCTCCTGGGAAGATGTGTACTGCCTGGCCCCGATGCTTCAGCATGCTTGAGGTCAGCTTGGCTGTCTCCGACTGTCTAATACTAATGCAGAATAATGGAATTAAGTATTCATTTTAATTGCTGATCAATAAGATTTGTTTTCAGCTAAGTCTGCGTGCTAGTTTCTAAACCACTACAGTCTGTTTCATCAATGACCTTCTTGATTTTAGCTTAAGCTTTCTAGTTTCTGCCGATCTCATTTTCTCGCCTGTCCCTGGGAGAGGAAGGGATGATGGCTGGAGGTTTGGCAGTCAGCGAGGGCCTGGCCACCACTACAGTTCTGGACACTCAGCCTTGGAGATGTGATCAGGAATCTGCTCTTAGTTCCCAGTTTTGTATTGCAAAGACTGACCATGCTGCCAGCACTGTGTTTTATGAGTGAATTTCCATTTGGTCAAACTCCAAAGCAGCCTTAATTTTAAGGTGGAATTCTTTGTGGATGAGGCTGTGAAGAATATGGTGTTTATACTCCCATCCTACCGGCAGTACAGTAGAACAACTCCTAACTGATTTGGTAATAAAGACCTAGTTTTTCTTCACTAAACCTGCCCTAGCAAAATTCATAAGCTGGTGATAGCTATCTCTGGCGTGGAAAATCTTTATTGAGTTTATTGACAATTTAATATACGTTGTCAAGCTTTGTTGTTTAGTTTCTGTTTGTCCAGAGACACCTGGGGCTACTTTTGCTTCCTAAGGGATTAAACTAGCAAGCACTTAGAATCAGATATTGGGAAGATGGGTGCAGGAGACTTTGTAATTTACTATGGGAAAACATAATAATGATGAACATTTCAGATGGAAATGATAGTATTTGACATACTATGTGAAATGCTTTTATATGATTTTTTCATTTTTCTTTAATTTTTAATCCTGGATAAATTAAATGAGGCTTTTAGGGAAAGCATGAGCTGGATTTTATATTGAGTTTGATAACCTCTGATTCTGCTCTCGTTTCTCTATCTGCTGGAACTTGTAGCAAACTAGCTATGTCCATGTTTAATTCTGTAATAATTATCTTTCAAATCGAGCCTTTCTCACTTGGTGTTGATATATTTGGGAGAGGGAGGGGAATGGAGAAAAAAAAGCTACTTTCATGAATACAATTGAAATTTCATATTGCTGATTTGACCCTTTCCAAGATTCAAGTGACCATTGGATCAGGTTGGAACGGAGGGGATGACTCATGACTCAGGCAAAAAAACTACGTTTCATTCCACATATTAGGAGTTTTCTGTTGCCCACAAGAAAGTTCAGGAAAAAAAAAAAACAAAAGAGAAATGGGTTTCAAATTTCCTCTGCTATTTTCTGGTGACTCTTCTTTCTGGAGATGCCTTAGCAAGTGTAGGACATCTGAAAAACTTGGAACTGCAACTTTATTGTTGAGGCTCTGATGAACATTGCTTCTGTCATCAAGTTCTTGTGTTAATACTTTCAACTTAGCTGAGTAATGTTGGTATCAGCAGACTCTGCTAAAGCCATGCCTTCCTAATTTATAATGCATTCTTAATAAAAAAAAAAAAAAATCAGTTTCTTCATGTATTTAATTACCTAGTGAGTATAAGAGGGAATGAAGTTAATACTGCACAGATTTGAAGCAAAACACGGCTTTCTAATGTGCTTCAGTATAGGCTATGCACAAGTAAATAGACATGATCTTTAAGCTTCAGTTACCTTGAATTACCCTATGCATATTCAAATTCAGATTGATGAATGCTGAACCAAAAGCAGACATCATATAGTTAATTGAAGTTCTTTTCATTCAGAGGCAAACTATTTTCATTGCTTTGTTTTGAGGGTGGGTTGTTTTTGATGGGGTTTTTTTCTGCTAAGGCAATGGCAAGCATTTATTTATCCAGCTCCCTCCACATTTTCCACCATCTTCTTCTTTCCCGCTGCCCTCCATACTCTTGCAAACCCTGCTGGGGCACTCGGGCTCTCCATTGCAGGCAGTCTGGAGCTGCCATGCAAACCCATCTCTCAAGGAGTCCCCAGGTCTCAGGTGCAACATCAAGAAAATGACACAGCAACATGTAGAAAACGTGAACTTTATTCACTTGACTACTTCTAAAATCTACACTACAACGTTACTTGAAGACTATGGGGTAAGAATCTTAAGCCTAAAATACTTCAATACTTCAACTGTTTAGAACTGAACACTAAGGGAAAGGTCAACTTCTTGGGGGAAACGTGGTGGGGAATCCTACAACTAACAATAGGGGTGTGGCTAACTTCTAAGATGGGGAACGTCGCAGTGCCTGGGCTGGGCACTGGTCACACATTCCCCGTAATGTTCTGAAGACAGAGTGCCGCACTGGAGGTCAGAGCTGCGGGGAGGTGCGGAGTCTCCTGCCAATGCCCTCTTTTGCCGCCGTCTTGGTTGTTGGTCTCGGCTGAGAGCGAAGGCACAACCGCATCAAGTCACGGTTGTGCCTCAGCAGCTGCATCAACTTCTTTGGACAGCCGTGTCTTCGATGGCGGCGGGGCTCTGCACGGCCTGGAGGGCTCCGGAGATTCCGCTGCAAGGCAAAGCGCAGGGATCCCCATGGAAGAGGCAGAGGGGCAGAGCGGGGCCGGCACCCACAAAGTGGGGCTGCCTTTGGCCTCGGAGACAGAGACTCGGGCTCAGTTGGGCTGGGCTGCCCCGGGGAAGAGGCTGCAGGAGGCAGAGCTCTGGCCGCCTCTGCTTGGTGCTGTCCATGGGGCTCAGCCCCTGTGCTGGATTCCCCAGCCAGGAGCTCAGGCCCCTTCTGCCGCAGGGCATTGGCCAAAGGGTGCCCAAGAGGCCCTCAAGGTCTGCCCCATCCCTCCTCCCTGACCCCCCCAGCCCCGCCTCACCTCTCCCCAGCATCTCTGAAATCTTCTCTCAAGGGCCCATCCCATGGCCATGCCTATGATGAGCACGCCAACCAGCAGGACTGCCCAGGACACCCACAGGATCTGCTCAGGGTCCGTCTCCTCCGGGTAGAAATCCTCCGGAAGGATAGGAGAGGCATCCGTGCTCTGCTCGAGTTTGCTGGAAGGGTCGAGGGGATGGGCCAAGAGCAGCAGCACGTAAAGCTGCAGCAGCGAGGAAGAGCCGTGAGCAGCCATAGAGCTCTGCCGGCAGCACAGAGGCTCTGGGCGTCTCTCTGCAAGCAGGTCTGCCTGGGCTCTGGGGCGCAGCAACAGCTGGCGACAGTTGCCAGGCACCGTGCCGTCGCCAGAGGCTGTGATGTCACAGAAGCACAGAACGCCCTGGCCTCAGAGAGCCCTGAGAGAATGTTGAGTCCAACCTGTGAGCCATGGCGGCAAGCATGGCCAGCAGAGCGGGGCCCGAGCGCTGCGGCCTGGCTTGCCTTGCCCACCTGCCACAAGGATGACTCCAGCAGCCCCCTGTCAGGCCATTGCAGGATCTAATGGCCCTTTCTGGGCACAAGTTCTTGCCAACGCCCAGCGTAAACCTCCCTTGGCACAGCTTCAAAGCCTTGTTGGCATCTTCTCTCTCTTGTCCTTGCCCATCTGGCTGGCGCTGCCGTGTTGCTCACTGGCCTGTCTGTGGGAGAAGAGGCTGTGCCAATGAGTGCTGCTCAACTTTGAGGCCATTCAAAGGAGGATTTGATTGTGCCTGCTGTGGGAAGGAAGATGCGTGCACATGGCCACTTCCCATAGGTTTTACCGCAGATTTTCATCAACAGCTGTCCTACTGAAAGTAAAGTCTGTTTTAGTGAGTATTTGAGGGGTTCCAGAACACAATGGCATCTCAGGGAAATTCTGCTGGTTCAGTTCTACTGAGGTTTTGAGATGAGTTGCAAATCCTGAAAATTTTCTCCTTGCCGAGGTGGTAATTTCACAGTTTAGATTGTGGGGATATTGATTGTTCAGCGTTGAGGACCTAATGTAACTTTCAGCAGCAGAAATTTTCAACATCCAGTGATTGTCTTTGAGACAAAAACATTTGAAATTTTTTTTCTGTGGACAGGAATTGCTTCTGTGTTACTTCACATCATCCATTAAAAATTTGATGCCTGGAAAAAGTCCCGAGTGCTGTGTGATTTCCTTGGTCGTGTTCTTTGGAATGGCTTCCCCCCCATTTTCTGAAGCTAGCCACAGAAAGGTAATAGATGGGTGAGAAGTTATGAAAGGCCAACTGGTGTAGATCTTTGCCTCCTGTTTCGAGGTCTGTGGTGAGCTGTGAGTCCAAGAGCTGATTTGACGCTCTGGAGGTCAGAACTGAGGGGAGATGCGGAGTCTCCTCCCAATGCCCACTTTTGCCGCTGACTTGGTTCTTGGCCTCGGCTGAGGGCAGTAACGAAGGTGCAGCCGCATCAGGTCACGGTTCTGCCTCAGCAGCTGCATCAACTTCTTTGGACAGCCCTGTCCTCGGTGACGGCGGGGCAATATAAATACAATATAAATTCCAGCTCATGCTTTCCCCAAAAGCCTCATTTAATTTATCCAGGATTAAAAATTAAAGAAAAACTAAAAAATAACTTAAAAGCATTTCACATAGTATGTCAAGTACTATCATTTCCATCTGAAATGTTCATCATTATTATGTTTTCCTGAAGTGAATTACCAAGTCTCCTGCACCCATCTTCCCAAAATCTAATTCTAAGTGCTTGCTAGTTTAATCCCTTAGGAAGCAAAGGTAGCCCCAGGTGTCTCTGGATAAACAGAAACTAAACAACAAAGCTTGACAACATATATTAAATTGTCAATAAACTCAATAAAGATTTTCCACTCCAGAGATAGCTATCACCAGCTTATGAATTTTGCTAGGGCAGGTTTAGTGAAGAAAAACTAGGTCTTTATTACCAAATCCGTTAGGAGTTGTTCTACTGTACTGCCGGTAGGATGGGAGTATAAACACCATATTCTTCACAGCCTCATCCACAAAGAATTCCACCTTAAAATTAAGGCTGCTTTGGAGTTTGACCAAATGGAAATTCACTCATAAAACACAGTGCTGGCAGCATGGTCAGTCTTTGCAATACAAAACTGGGAACTAACAGCAGATTCCTGATCACATCTCCAAGGCTGAGTGTCCAGAACTGTAGTGGTGGCCAGGCCCTCGCTGACTGCCAAACCTCCAGCCATCATCCCTTCCTCTCCCAGGGACAGGCGAGAAAATAAGATCGGCAGAAACTAGAAAGCAAAAATCAGGAAGGTCATTGATGAAACAGACTGTAGTGGTTTAGAAATTAGCACGCAGACTTAGCTGAAAACAAATCTTATTGATCAGCAATTAAAATGAATACTTAATTCCATTATTCTGCATTATTATTAGACAGTCGGAGACAGCCAAGCTGACCTCAAGCATGCTGAAGCATCGGGGCCAGGCAGTGCACATCTTCCCAGGAACTGATTTACCCATCGTTCTCAAGTGAATTGACCTGCCCAGAGCCCCACAGTAGATCTGCTAGGCTGCAAAATAAACAATTAGCTCTGCTTAAGAGTCAAACTCCAGCACATAGACCGTATTAAAGGAAGAATGAAACCTGCAGCATTTGATGGACCTTCAATACCCTGAGAAGATGGCAAATTCCCCAAGATGAACAAGTTTCCAAAATACAAAGCAAAGGACTGATTTTGATGGATCAAATGTTAAATAGGCCTGTGAAATTGGAGTTTTGATGGATTTTTCTGAGATTGTGTGGAAAGTTGTCAAGATTTTGCGAATGTTTCTGGAATTTGGAAGGGTTTGGAGAAGATTTCTGTAATTTTGTGGGACGTTTCTGGAATTTCGTGTGATTTTGTGGAATTTTGTGGGATTTTGAAGAGACATGAAGAATTTTGATGGCTTTTTCCTAGACTGTGTGGAAAATTGTCAAGATTTTGTGGGATGTTTTGGAATTTGGTAGGGTTTTGAGAAGATTTTGGGAATATTTAAGGGATTTTTCCAGAATTTCTTTGGGTTTTTTTAGAATTTTGAGGGATTTTTAAGGAGACATGAAGAGTTTTGACGGATTTTTCGTAGATTGTGTGGAAAGTTGTCAAGATTTTGTGGGATGTTACTGAAATTTCGAAGAGTTTTGAGAAGATTTCGCGAGTTTTATGGGATATTTCAGGAATTTTGCGGGAATTTTGTGGAATATTCTTTGGGGATATTGAAGAGATATGAAGAATTTTGAGGGATTTTTCCTAAATTGTGTGGAAAGATGTCCAAATTTTGTGGAATGTTTTTGGAATTTGTTAGGATTCTGAGAAGATTTTGGGAATTTTGTGGGAATTTTCTAGAATTTTTTGGGATATTGAGGAGACATGAATTATGATGGATTTTTGCTAGATTGTGTGGAATGTTGTCAAGATTTTGTGGTATGTTTTTGGAATTTGATAGGGTTTTGAGAAGATTTCGGGAATTTTGTGGGAAGTTTCAAGAATTTTGTGGGAATTTTTGGGAATTTTGAGGGATATTGAGGACACATGAAGAATTTTGAGGGATATTTCCAAGAGAGTGTGAAAAGTTCTCAAGATTTTGTTAGATGTTTCTGGAATTTGGTAGAGTTTAGAGAAGATTTAGAGAATTTTGTGGGATGTTTCTGGAATTTGGTAGGGTTTTGAGAAGATTTGGGGGAATTTTGTGGGATGTTTCTGGAATTTTTTGAGATATTGAGGAGACATGAAGAATTTTGAGGGATTTTTCCGAGATTTTGAGGACAGTTATAGAGATTTTGTGGGATGTTACTAGAATTTCAAAGGGTTTTGAGAAGAGTTTTGGAATTTTGTTGGATGTTTCTGGAGTTTGGTAGGGTTTTGAGAAGATTTTGGGAATTTTGTGTGATTTTTGTGGATTTTGTGGGATTTTGAGGAGACAAGAAGAATTTTGATGGATTTTTCCTAGATTGTGTGGAAAGTTCTCAAGATTTTGTGCGCTATTACGGGAACTTCGAAGGGTTTTGAGAAGATTTAGAGAATTTTGTGGGATGTTTCTAAAATTTGGTAGGGTTTTGAGAAGATTTGTGGAATTTTGTGGGATGTTTCTGGAATTTGGTAGGGGTTTGAGAAGATTTCGGGGATTTTATGGGGTGTTTTTGGAATTTTTTTAGATATTGTGGAGACATGAAGAATTTTGATGGATTTTTACAAGATTGTGTGGAAAGTTGTCAAGATTTTGTGGGATGTTTCTGGAAGCTGGTAGGGTTTTGAGAAGATTTCGGGAATTTTGTCGGATATTTCTGGAATTATTTGGGAATTTTGAGAAGACATGAAGAATTTTGTGAGATTTTTCCTAGATTGTGTGGAAAGTTGTCAAGATTTTGTGGGATGTTTCTCGAATTTGGTAGGGTTTTGAGAAGATTTTGAGAATTTAGGGGGATATTTTAGGAATTTTGTGGGATATTGAGGAGACATGAAGAATTTTGACGGATTTTTACTAGATTGTGTGGAAAGTTGTCGAGATTTTGTGGGATGTTTCTGGAATTTGTTAGGGTTTCCAGAGGATTTTGTGAATTATGTGGGAGGTTTCGGGAATTTTGAGGAATTTTTTTGGATATGGAGTAGACATAATGAATTTTGTGAGATTTTCCCTAGATTGTGTGGAAAGTTGTAGAGATTTTGTGGGATGTTTATTTAATATGGTAGGGCTTTGAGACGATTCATAGAATTTTGTGGGATGTTTCTGGAATTTTGTGGGATCTTTGTGGAATTTTGAGGAATTTTGAGGAGACATTAAGAATTTTGATGGATTTTTCTGAGATTGTGTGGAAAATTGTCAAGATTTTGTAGGATGTTACTGGAATTTCGAAGAGTTTTGAGAAGATTTTGGGAATTTTGAGGGATGTTTCTGGAATTTGTTAGGGTTTTGAGAAGATTTTGGGAATTTTGTGTGATGTTTCTGGAATTTTGTTGCATTTTCACAAGGTTTATCGCAATTTGTGGGATGTTTGAGAAATTTTGTGGGATTTTTGTGGGTATTTGAAAAAATTTTAATAATTTTGCAAGATTTTCCTGGAATTTAGTGGCATTTCTTTGCAATGTTCTGGGATACTGAGGAGACTTGAACAATTTTGAGGGATTTTTCTTATTTTGTGTCAATTTGTGGAGATTTTGTGGGATGTTTCTGGAATTCGGTGGGATTTCTGTAGAATTTTGTGAAATATTGACATGACTTGATGAATTTTGATGCATTTTTTTTAATTTGTGGGGGAAGTTGTCAAGATTTTGTGGGATGTATCTGAAATTTGGAGGGATTTTTGTGGAATTTTGAGGAATTTTGAGGCGACCTGAAGAATTTTGAGGGATTTTTCTGAGATTATGTGGAAAGTTGTCAAGATTTTGTGGGATGTTTCTGGAATTTGTTAGGGTTTTGAGATGATTTCAGGAATTTTGCGGGATTTTTCTGGAATTTTGTGGGAATTTTGTGGAGTTTTGAGGGATAATGATGAGACATGAAGAATTTTGATTGATTTTTCCTAGACTGTGTGGAAAGTTGTCATGGTTTTGCGGGATGTTACTGGAATTTCGAAGGGTTTTGAGAAAATTTTGGGAATTTTGTGGGATGTTTCGGGAATTTTGTGGACTTTTTTTGGATATGGAGTAGACATAATGAATTTTGTGAGATTTTTCCTAGATTGTGTGGAAAGTTGTCAAGATTTTGTGGGACGTTTCTGGAATTTTGTGGGATATTGAGGAGACATGAAGAATTTTGAGGGTTTTTTCCGATATTTTGTGGAAAGTTCTCAAGATATTGTAGGATGTTTCTGGAATTTCGAAAAGTTTTGAGAAGATTTCAGGAATTTTGTGGGATGTTTCTGGAATTTGGTAGGGTTTTGAGAAGATTTGGGGAATTTTGCGCAATGTTTCTGGAATTTGGTAGGGTTTTGAGAAGATTTTGGGAATTTTGTGGGATGTTTCTGGAATTTGGTAGGGTTTTGAGAAGATTTTGGGAATTTTGTGCAATGTTTCCGGAATTTTGAGGGATTTTTGTGGAATTTTGTGGGATTGTCAGTAGACATGAAGAATTTTGATGGATTTTTCCTAGATTGTGGGGAAAGTTGTTAAGATTTTGTGGGATGTTTCTTGAATTTGGTAGCGTTTTGAGAAAATTTTGGGAATTTTGTGGGATCTTTCTGGAATTTCATGTAATTTTGTGGAATTTTGTGGGATTTTGAGGAGACATGAAAAATTTTGAGGGATTTTTCCGAGATAATGTGGAAAGTTGTCAAGATTTTGTGGGATGTTTCTGGAATTTGTTAGGGTTTTGAGAAGAATTTGGGAATTTTTTGGGAATTTTGTAAAATTTTGGGGGATATTGACTAGATATGAAGAATTTTGCTGGATTTTTCTTAGTTTGTGTGGAAAGTTGTCAAGATTTTGTGGGATGTTTCTCGAATATGGTAGGGTTTTGAGAAGATTTCGGGAATTTTTTGGGTTTTTTCTGGAATTATGTTGGATTTTTGTGGTATTTTGAGGTATTTTGACAAGACATGGAGAATTTTGATGGATTTTTCCTGGATTGTGTGGAAAGTTGTCAAGATTTTGTGGGATGTTTCTGGAATTTGTTAGGGTTTTGAGAAGAATTTGGGAATTTTTTGGGAATTTTGTAAAATTTTTGGGGATATTGACTAGACATGAAGAATTTTGCTGGATTTTTCTTAGATTGTGTGGAAAGTTGTCAAGATTTTGTGGGATGTTTCTAGAATATGGTAGGGTTTTGAGAAGATTTTGGGAATTTTTTGGGTTGTTTCTGGAATTATGTTGGATTTTTGTGGAATTTTGAGGTATTTTGACAAGACATGGAGAATTTTGATGGATTTTTCCTGTATTGTGTGGAAAGTTGTCAAGATTTTGTGGGATGTTTCTGGAATTTGTTAGGGTTTTGAGAAGATTTCAGGAATTTTGTGGGATTTTTCTGGAATTTTGTGGGAATTGTGTGGAGTTTTGAGGGATAATGATGAGACATGAAGAATTTTGATTGATTTTTCCTAGACTGCGTGGAAAGTTGTCAAGGTTTTGCGGGATGTTACTGGAATTTCGAAGGGTTTTGAGAAAATTTTGGGAATTTTGTGGGATGTTTCGGGAATTTTGTGGAATTTTTTTGGATATGGAGTAGACATAAGGAATTTTGTGAGATTTTTCCTAGATTGTGTGGAAAGTTGTAGAGATTTTGTGGGATGTTTATTTAATATGGTAGGGTTTTGAGACGATTCATAGAATTTTGTGGGATGTTTCTGGAATTTTGTGGGATCTTTGTGGAATTTTGAGGGATTTTGAGGAGACATGAAGAACTTTGATGGATTTTTCCTAGACTGTGTGGAAAATTGTCAAGATTTTGTGGGATGTTTCTGGAATTTTGTGGGACTTCTGTGGAATTTTAAGGCATCTTGATGGATTTTTCCTAGATTGTGTGGAAAGTTGTCAAGATTTTGAGGGATGTTTCTGGAATTTTGTGGGATAATGAGGAGAAATGAGGAATTTTGATGGATTTTTCAAAGAGAGTATGGAAAGTTATCGAGATTTTTTTTAGGATGTTTCTGGAATTTGGTAGGGTTTTGAGAAGGTTTTTGGAATTTTGTGGGATATTGAGGAGACATGAAGAATTTTGAGGGTTTTTTCCGATATTTTGTGGAAAGTTCTCAAGATTTTGTAGGATGTTTCTGGAATTTCGAAAAGTTTTGAGAAGATTTCAGGAATTTTGTGGGATGTTTCTGGAATTTGGTAGGGTTTTGAGAAGATTTGGGGAATTTTGTGGGATGTTTCTGGAATTTGGTAGGGTTTTGAGAAGATTTGGGGAATTTTGTGGGATGTTTCTGGAATTTGGTAGGGTTTTGAGAAGATTTGGGGAATTTTGTGCAATGTTTCTGGAATGTTGAGGGATTTTTGTGGAATTTTGTGGGATTGTCAGTAGACATGAAGAATTTTGATGGATTTTTCCTAGATTGTGGGGAAAGTTGTTAAGATTTTGTGGGATGTTTCTTGAATTTGGTAGCGTTTTGAGAAAATTTTGGGAATTTTGTGGGATCTTTCTGGAATTTCATGTAATTTTGTGGAATTTTGTGGGATTTTGAGGAGACATGAAAAATTTTGAGGGATTTTTCCGAGATAATGTGGAAAGTTGTCAAGATTTTGTGGGATGTTTCTGGAATTTGGAAGGGTTTTGAGAAGATTTCTGTAATTTTGTGGGATGTTTCTGGAATTTTGTGTGATTTTGTGGAATTTTGTGTGATATTGAGGGGACTTGAAGAATTTTGATGGATTTTTCCGATATTGTGTGGAAAGTTGTCAAGATTTTGTGGGATGTTTCTGGAATTTGTTAGGGTTTTGAAAAGATTTCAAGAATTTTGTTTGATGTTTCTGGAATTTTGTGGGATATTGAATTTACTTGAAGTATTTTGATGGATTTTTCTGAGATTGTGGGTAAACTTGACACGATTTTGTTGCATATTTCTGGAATTTGGTAGGGTTTTGAGAAGATTCATAGAATTTTTTGGGATATTTCTGGAATTTTGTGGGATTTTTGTTGAATTTTGAGGAGACATGAAGAATTTTTAGGGATTTTCCCTAGATTTTGTGGAAAGTTGTCAAGATTTTGAGGGATGTTTCTGGAATTTTGTGGGATATTGAGGAGAAATGAGGAATTTTGATGGATTTTTCAAAGAGAGTGTGGAAAGTTATCGAGATTTTTTTGGGGATGTTTCTAGAATTTGGTAGGGTTTTGAGAATATTTCTCGAATTTTGTGGGTTGTTTCTGGAATTTGGTAGGGTTTTGAGAAGATTTGGGGAATTTTGTGCAATGTTTCTGGAATTTGGTAGGGTTTTGAGAAGATTTTGGGAATTTTGTGCAATGTTTCCGGAATTTTGAGGGATTTTTGTGGAATTTTGTGGGATTGTCAGTAGACATGAAGAATTTTGATGGATTTTTCCTAGATTGTGGGGAAAGTTGTTAAGATTTTGTGGGATGTTTCTTGAATTTGGTAGCATTTTGAGAAAATTTTGGGAATTTTGTGGGATGTTTCTGGAATTTTGTGGGATCTTTGTGGAATTTTGAGGAATTTTGAGGAGACATTAAGAATTTTGATGGATTTTTCTGAGATTGTGTGGAAAATTGTCAAGATTTTGTAGGATGTTACTGGAATTTCGAAGAGTTTTGAGAAGATTTTGGGAATTTTGAGGGATGTTTCTGGAATTTGTTAGGGTTTTGAGAAGATTTTGGGAATTTTGTGTGATGTTTCTGGAATTTTGTTGCATTTTCACAAGGTTTATCGCAATTTGTGGGATGTTTGAGAAATTTTGTGGGATTTTTGTGGGTATTTGAAAAAATTTTAATAATTTTGCAAGATTTTCCTGGAATTTAGTGGCATTTCTTTGCAATGTTCTGGGATACTGAGGAGACTTGAACAATTTTGAGGGATTTTTCTTATTTTGTGTCAATTTGTGGAGATTTTGTGGGATGTTTCTGGAATTCGGTGGGATTTCTGTAGAATTTTGTGAAATATTGACATGACTTGATGAATTTTGATGCATTTTTTTTAATTTGTGGGGGAAGTTGTCAAGATTTTGTGGGATGTATCTGAAATTTGGAGGGATTTTTGTGGAATTTTGAGGAATTTTGAGGCGACCTGAAGAATTTTGAGGGATTTTTCTGAGATTATGTGGAAAGTTGTCAAGATTTTGTGGGATGTTTCTGGAATTTGTTAGGGTTTTGAGATGATTTCAGGAATTTTGCGGGATTTTTCTGGAATTTTGTGGGAATTTTGTGGAGTTTTGAGGGATAATGATGAGACATGAAGAATTTTGATTGATTTTTCCTAGACTGTGTGGAAAGTTGTCATGGTTTTGCGGGATGTTACTGGAATTTCGAAGGGTTTTGAGAAAATTTTGGGAATTTTGTGGGATGTTTCGGGAATTTTGTGGACTTTTTTTGGATATGGAGTAGACATAATGAATTTTGTGAGATTTTTCCTAGATTGTGTGGAAAGTTGTCAAGATTTTGTGGGACGTTTCTGGAATTTTGTGGGATATTGAGGAGACATGAAGAATTTTGAGGGTTTTTTCCGATATTTTGTGGAAAGTTCTCAAGATATTGTAGGATGTTTCTGGAATTTCGAAAAGTTTTGAGAAGATTTCAGGAATTTTGTGGGATGTTTCTGGAATTTGGTAGGGTTTTGAGAAGATTTGGGGAATTTTGCGCAATGTTTCTGGAATTTGGTAGGGTTTTGAGAAGATTTTGGGAATTTTGTGGGATGTTTCTGGAATTTGGTAGGGTTTTGAGAAGATTTTGGGAATTTTGTGCAATGTTTCCGGAATTTTGAGGGATTTTTGTGGAATTTTGTGGGATTGTCAGTAGACATGAAGAATTTTGATGGATTTTTCCTAGATTGTGGGGAAAGTTGTTAAGATTTTGTGGGATGTTTCTTGAATTTGGTAGCGTTTTGAGAAAATTTTGGGAATTTTGTGGGATCTTTCTGGAATTTCATGTAATTTTGTGGAATTTTGTGGGATTTTGAGGAGACATGAAAAATTTTGAGGGATTTTTCCGAGATAATGTGGAAAGTTGTCAAGATTTTGTGGGATGTTTCTGGAATTTGTTAGGGTTTTGAGAAGAATTTGGGAATTTTTTGGGAATTTTGTAAAATTTTGGGGGATATTGACTAGATATGAAGAATTTTGCTGGATTTTTCTTAGTTTGTGTGGAAAGTTGTCAAGATTTTGTGGGATGTTTCTCGAATATGGTAGGGTTTTGAGAAGATTTCGGGAATTTTTTGGGTTTTTTCTGGAATTATGTTGGATTTTTGTGGTATTTTGAGGTATTTTGACAAGACATGGAGAATTTTGATGGATTTTTCCTGGATTGTGTGGAAAGTTGTCAAGATTTTGTGGGATGTTTCTGGAATTTGTTAGGGTTTTGAGAAGAATTTGGGAATTTTTTGGGAATTTTGTAAAATTTTTGGGGATATTGACTAGACATGAAGAATTTTGCTGGATTTTTCTTAGATTGTGTGGAAAGTTGTCAAGATTTTGTGGGATGTTTCTAGAATATGGTAGGGTTTTGAGAAGATTTTGGGAATTTTTTGGGTTGTTTCTGGAATTATGTTGGATTTTTGTGGAATTTTGAGGTATTTTGACAAGACATGGAGAATTTTGATGGATTTTTCCTGTATTGTGTGGAAAGTTGTCAAGATTTTGTGGGATGTTTCTGGAATTTGTTAGGGTTTTGAGAAGATTTCAGGAATTTTGTGGGATTTTTCTGGAATTTTGTGGGAATTGTGTGGAGTTTTGAGGGATAATGATGAGACATGAAGAATTTTGATTGATTTTTCCTAGACTGCGTGGAAAGTTGTCAAGGTTTTGCGGGATGTTACTGGAATTTCGAAGGGTTTTGAGAAAATTTTGGGAATTTTGTGGGATGTTTCGGGAATTTTGTGGAATTTTTTTGGATATGGAGTAGACATAAGGAATTTTGTGAGATTTTTCCTAGATTGTGTGGAAAGTTGTAGAGATTTTGTGGGATGTTTATTTAATATGGTAGGGTTTTGAGACGATTCATAGAATTTTGTGGGATGTTTCTGGAATTTTGTGGGATCTTTGTGGAATTTTGAGGGATTTTGAGGAGACATGAAGAACTTTGATGGATTTTTCCTAGACTGTGTGGAAAATTGTCAAGATTTTGTGGGATGTTTCTGGAATTTTGTGGGACTTCTGTGGAATTTTAAGGCATCTTGATGGATTTTTCCTAGATTGTGTGGAAAGTTGTCAAGATTTTGAGGGATGTTTCTGGAATTTTGTGGGATAATGAGGAGAAATGAGGAATTTTGATGGATTTTTCAAAGAGAGTATGGAAAGTTATCGAGATTTTTTTTAGGATGTTTCTGGAATTTGGTAGGGTTTTGAGAAGGTTTTTGGAATTTTGTGGGATATTGAGGAGACATGAAGAATTTTGAGGGTTTTTTCCGATATTTTGTGGAAAGTTCTCAAGATTTTGTAGGATGTTTCTGGAATTTCGAAAAGTTTTGAGAAGATTTCAGGAATTTTGTGGGATGTTTCTGGAATTTGGTAGGGTTTTGAGAAGATTTGGGGAATTTTGTGGGATGTTTCTGGAATTTGGTAGGGTTTTGAGAAGATTTGGGGAATTTTGTGGGATGTTTCTGGAATTTGGTAGGGTTTTGAGAAGATTTGGGGAATTTTGTGCAATGTTTCTGGAATGTTGAGGGATTTTTGTGGAATTTTGTGGGATTGTCAGTAGACATGAAGAATTTTGATGGATTTTTCCTAGATTGTGGGGAAAGTTGTTAAGATTTTGTGGGATGTTTCTTGAATTTGGTAGCGTTTTGAGAAAATTTTGGGAATTTTGTGGGATCTTTCTGGAATTTCATGTAATTTTGTGGAATTTTGTGGGATTTTGAGGAGACATGAAAAATTTTGAGGGATTTTTCCGAGATAATGTGGAAAGTTGTCAAGATTTTGTGGGATGTTTCTGGAATTTGGAAGGGTTTTGAGAAGATTTCTGTAATTTTGTGGGATGTTTCTGGAATTTTGTGTGATTTTGTGGAATTTTGTGTGATATTGAGGGGACTTGAAGAATTTTGATGGATTTTTCCGATATTGTGTGGAAAGTTGTCAAGATTTTGTGGGATGTTTCTGGAATTTGTTAGGGTTTTGAAAAGATTTCAAGAATTTTGTTTGATGTTTCTGGAATTTTGTGGGATATTGAATTTACTTGAAGTATTTTGATGGATTTTTCTGAGATTGTGGGTAAACTTGACACGATTTTGTTGCATATTTCTGGAATTTGGTAGGGTTTTGAGAAGATTCATAGAATTTTTTGGGATATTTCTGGAATTTTGTGGGATTTTTGTTGAATTTTGAGGAGACATGAAGAATTTTTAGGGATTTTCCCTAGATTTTGTGGAAAGTTGTCAAGATTTTGAGGGATGTTTCTGGAATTTTGTGGGATATTGAGGAGAAATGAGGAATTTTGATGGATTTTTCAAAGAGAGTGTGGAAAGTTATCGAGATTTTTTTGGGGATGTTTCTAGAATTTGGTAGGGTTTTGAGAATATTTCTCGAATTTTGTGGGTTGTTTCTGGAATTTGGTAGGGTTTTGAGAAGATTTGGGGAATTTTGTGCAATGTTTCTGGAATTTGGTAGGGTTTTGAGAAGATTTTGGGAATTTTGTGCAATGTTTCCGGAATTTTGAGGGATTTTTGTGGAATTTTGTGGGATTGTCAGTAGACATGAAGAATTTTGATGGATTTTTCCTAGATTGTGGGGAAAGTTGTTAAGATTTTGTGGGATGTTTCTTGAATTTGGTAGCATTTTGAGAAAATTTTGGGAATTTTGTGGGATCTTTCTGGAATTTCATGTAATTTTGTGGAATTTTGAGGGATTTTGAGGAGACATGAAAAATTTTGAGGGTTTTTTCCGAGATAATGTGGAAAGTTCTCAAGATTTTTGTGAGATGTTACTGGAATTTGGAAGGGTTTTGAGAAAATTTCTGTAATTTTGTGGGATGTTTCTGGAATTTTGTGTGATTTTGTGGAATTTTGTGTGATATTGAGGGGACTTGAAGAATTTTGATGGATTTTTCCAAGATTATGTGGAAAGTTGTCAAGATTTTGTGGGATGTTTCTGGAATTTGGAAGGGTTTTGAAAAGATTTCAAGAATTTTGTTTGATGTTTCTGGAATTTTGTGGGATATTGAATTTACTTGAAGAATTTTGTGAGATTTTTCTGAGATTGTGGGTAAACTTGACAGGATTTTGTTGCACATTTCTGGAATTTGGTAGGGTTTTGAGAAGATTCATAGTATTTTGTGGGATGTTTCTGGAATTTTGAGGGATTTTTGTGGAATTTTCAGGTATTTTGACAAGACATGGAGAATTTTGCGGGATTTTTCCTGGATTGTGTTGAAAGTTGTCAAGATTTTGTGGGATGTTTCTGGAATTTCTTAGGGTTTTGAGAAGATTTTGGGAATTTTTTTTTGAATTTTGTAAAATTTTTGGGGATATTGACTAGACATGAAGAATTTTGCTGGATTTTTCTTAGATTGTGTGGAAAGTTGTCAAGATTTTGTGGGATGTTTCTAGAATATGGTAGGGTTTTGAGAAGATTTTGGGAATTTTTTGGGTTGTTTCTGGAATTATGTTGGATTTTTGTGGAATTTTGAGGTATTTTGACAAGACATGGAGAATTTTGATGGATTTTTCCTGGATTGTGTGGAGAGTTGTCAAGATTTTGTGGGATGTTTCTGGAATTTGTTAGGGTTTTGAGAAGATTTCAGGAATTTTGTGGGATTTTTCTGGAATTTTGTGGGAATTGTGTGGAGTTTTGAGGGATAATGATGAGACATGAAGAATTTTGATTGATTTTTCCTAGATTGCGTGGAAAGTTGTCAAGGTTTTGCGGGATGTTACTGGAATTTCGAAGGGTTTTGAGAAAATTTTGGGAATTTTGTGGGATGTTTCGGGAATTTTGTGGAATTTTTTTGGATATGGAGTAGACATAATGAATTTTGTGAGATTTTTCCTAGATTGTGTGGAAAGTTGTAGAGATTTTGTGGGATGTTTATTTAATATGGTAGGGTTTTGAGACGATTCATAGAATTTTGTGGGATGTTTCTGGAATTTTGTGGGATCTTTGTGGAATTTTGAGGGATTTTGAGGAGACATGAAGAATTTTGATGGATTTTTCCTAGACTGTGTGGAAAATTGTCAAGATTTTGTGGGATGTTTCTGGAATTTTGTGGGACTTCTGTGGAATTTTAAGGCATCTTGATGGATTTTTCCTAGATTGTGTGGAAAGTTGTCAAGATTTTGAGGGATGTTTCTGGAATTTTGTGGGATAATGAGGAGAAATGAGGAATTTTGATGGATTTTTCAAAGAGAGTATGGAAAGTTATCGAGATTTTTTTTAGGATGTTTCTGGAATTTGGTAGGGTTTTGAGAAGGTTTTTGGAATTTTGTGGGATATTGAGGAGACATGAAGAATTTTGAGGGTTTTTTCCGATATTTTGTGGAAAGTTCTCAAGATTTTGTAGGATGTTTCTGGAATTTCGAAAAGTTTTGAGAAGATTTCAGGAATTTTGTGGGATGTTTCTGGAATTTGGTAGGGTTTTGAGAAGATTTGGGGAATTTTGTGGGATGTTTCTGGAATTTGGTAGGGTTTTGAGAAGATTTGGGGAATTTTGTGGGATGTTTCTGGAATTTGGTAGGGTTTTGAGAAGATTTGGGGAATTTTGTGCAATGTTTCTGGAATGTTGAGGGATTTTTGTGGAATTTTGTGGGATTGTCAGTAGACATGAAGAATTTTGATGGATTTTTCCTAGATTGTGGGGAAAGTTGTTAAGATTTTGTGGGATGTTTCTTGAATTTGGTAGCGTTTTGAGAAAATTTTGGGAATTTTGTGGGATCTTTCTGGAATTTCATGTAATTTTGTGGAATTTTGTGGGATTTTGAGGAGACATGAAAAATTTTGAGGGATTTTTCCGAGATAATGTGGAAAGTTGTCAAGATTTTGTGGGATGTTTCTGGAATTTGGAAGGGTTTGGAGAAGATTTCTGTAATTTTGTGGGATGTTTCTGGAATTTTGTGTGATTTTGTGGAATTTTGTGTGATATTGAGGGGACTTGAAGAATTTTGATGGATTTTTCCGATATTGTGTGGAAAGTTGTCAAGATTTTGTGGGATGTTTCTGGAATTTGTTAGGGTTTTGAAAAGATTTCAAGAATTTTGTTTGATGTTTCTGGAATTTTGTGGGATATTGAATTTACTTGAAGTATTTTGATGGATTTTTCTGAGATTGTGGGTAAACTTGACAGGATTTTGTTGCATATTTCTGGAATTTGGTAGGGTTTTGAGAAGATTCATAGAATTTTTGGGGATATTTCTGGAATTTTGTGGGATTTTTGTTGAATTTTGAGGAGACATGAAGAATTTTTAGGGATTTTCCCTAGATTGTGTGGAAAGTTGTCAAGATTTTGTGGGATGTTTCTGGAATTTTGTGGGATCTTTGTGGAATTTTAAGGCATCTTGATGGATTTTTCCTAGATTGTGTGGAAAGTTGTCAAGATTTTGAGGGATGTTTCTGGAATTTTGTGGGATATTGAGGAGAAATGAGGAATTTTGATGGATTTTTCAAAGAGAGTGTGGAAAGTTATCGAGATTTTTTTGGGGATGTTTCTGGAATTTGGTAGGGTTTTGAGAATATTTCTCGAATTTTGTGGGTTGTTTCTGGAATTTGGTAGGGTTTTGAGAAGATTTGGGGAATTTTGTGCAATGTTTCTGGAATTTGGTAGGGTTCTGAGAAGATTTTGGGAATTTTGTGCAATGTTTCCGGAATTTTGAGGGATTTTTGTGGAATTTTGTGGGATTGTCAGTAGACATGAAGAATTTTGATGGATTTTTCCTAGATTGTGGGGAAAGTTGTTAAGATTTTGTGGGATGTTTCTTGAATTTGGTAGCATTTTGAGAAAATTTTGGGAATTTTGTGGGATCTTTCTGGAATTTCATGTAATTTTGTGGAATTTTGAGGGATTTTGAGGAGACATGAAAAATTTTGAGGGTTTTTTCCGACATTTTGTGGAAAGTTCTCAAGATTTTTGTGAGATGTTACTGGAATTTGGAAGGGTTTTGAGAAAATTTTGGGAATTTTGTGGGATGTTTCTGGAATTTTGTGTGATTTTGTGGAATTTTGTGTGATATTGAGGGGAGTTGAAGAATTTTGATGGATTTTTCCAAGATTATGTGGAAAGTTGTCAAGATTTTGTGGGATGTTTCTGGAATTTGTTAGGGTTTTGAAAAGATTTTGGGAATTTTGTTTGATGTTTCTGGAATTTTGTGGGATATTGAATTTACTTGAAGAATTTTGTGAGATTTTTCTGAGATTGTGGGCAAACTTGACAGGATTTTGTTGCACATTTCTGGAATTTGGTAGGGTTTTGAGAAGATTTGGGGAATTTTGCGCAATGTTTCTGGAATTTGGTAGGGTTTTGAGAAGATTTTGGGAATTTTGTGGGATGTTTCTGGAATTTGGTAGGGTTTTGAGAAGATTTTGGGAATTTTGTGCAATGTTTCTGGAATGTTGAGGGATTTTTGTGGAATTTTGTGGGATTGTCAGTAGACATGAAGAATTTTGATGGATTTTTCCTAGATTGTGGGGAAAGTTGTTAAGATTTTGTGGGATGTTTCTTGAATTTGGTAGCGTTTTGAGAAAATTTTGGGAATTTTGTGGGATCTTTCTGGAATTTCATGTAATTTTGTGGAATTTTGTGGGATTTTGAGGAGACATGAAAAATTTTGAGGGATTTTTCCGAGATAATGTGGAAAGTTGTCAAGATTTTGTGGGATGTTTCTGGAATTTGTTAGGGTTTTGAGAAGAATTTGGGAATTTTTTGGGAATTTTGTAAAATTTTGGGGGATATTGACTAGACATGAAGAATTTTGCTGGATTTTTCTTAGTTTGTGTGGAAAGTTGTCAAGATTTTGTGGGATGTTTCTCGAATATGGTAGGGTTTTGAGAAGATTTTGGGAATTTTTTGGGTTTTTTCTGGAATTATGTTGGATTTTTGTGGAATTTTGAGGTATTTTGACAAGACATGGAGAATTTTGATGGATTTTTCCTGGATTGTGTGGAAAGTTGTCAAGATTTTGTGGGATGTTTCTGGAATTTGTTAGGGTTTTGAGAAGATTTCAGGAATTTTGTGGGATTTTTCTGGAATTTTGTGGGAATTGTGTGGAGTTTTGAGGGATAATGATGAGACATGAAGAATTTTGATTGATTTTTCCTAGACTGTGTGGAAAGTTGTCAAGGTTTTGCGGGATGTTACTGGAATTTCGAAGGGTTTTGAGAAAATTTTGGGAATTTTGTGGGATGTTTCGGGAATTTTGTGGAATTTTTTTGGATATGGAGTAGACATAATGAATTTTGTGAGATTTTTCCTAGATTGTGTGGAAAGTTGTAGAGATTTTGTGGGATGTTTATTTAATATGGTAGGGTTTTGAGACGATTCATAGAATTTTGTGGGATGTTTCTGGAATTTTGTGGGATCTTTGTGGAATTTTGAGGGATTTTGAGGAGACATGAAGAATTTTGATGGATTTTTCCTAGACTGTGTGGAAAATTGTCAAGATTTTGTGGGATGTTTCTGGAATTTTGTGGGACTTCTGTGGAATTTTAAGGCATCTTGATGGATTTTTCCTAGATTGTGTGGAAAGTTGTCAAGATTTTGAGGGATGTTTCTGGAATTTTGTGGGATAATGAGGAGAAATGAGGAATTTTGATGGATTTTTCAAAGAGAGTATGGAAAGTTATCGAGATTTTTTTTAGGATGTTTCTGGAATTTGGTAGGGTTTTGAGAAGGTTTTTGGAATTTTGTGGGATATTGAGGAGACATGAAGAATTTTGAGGGTTTTTTCCGATATTTTGTGGAAAGTTCTCAAGATTTTGTAGGATGTTTCTGGAATTTCGAAAAGTTTTGAGAAGATTTCAGGAATTTTGTGGGATGTTTCTGGAATTTGGTAGGGTTTTGAGAAGATTTGGGGAATTTTGTGGGATGTTTCTGGAATTTGGTAGGGTTTTGAGAAGATTTGGGGAATTTTGTGGCATGTTTCTGGAATTTGGTAGGGTTTTGAGAAGATTTTGGGAATTTTGTGCAATGTTTCTGTAATGTTGAGGGATTTTTGTGGAATTTTGTGGGATTGTCAGTAGACATGAAGAATTTTGATGGATTTTTCCTAGATTGTGGGGAAAGTTGTTAAGATTTTGTGGGATGTTTCTTGAATTTGGTAGCGTTTTGAGAAAATTTTGGGAATTTTGTGGGATCTTTCTGGAATTTCATGTAATTTTGTGGAATTTTGTGGGATTTTGAGGAGACATGAAAAATTTTGAGGGATTTTTCCGAGATAATGTGGAAAGTTGTCAAGATTTTGTGGGATGTTTCTGGAATTTGTTAGGGTTTTGAGAAGAATTTGGGAATTTTTTGGGAATTTTGTAAAATTTTGGGGGATATTGACTAGACATGAAGAATTTTGCTGGATTTTTCTTAGTTTGTGTGGAAAGTTGTCAAGATTTTGTGGGATGTTTCTCGAATATGGTAGGGTTTTGAGAAGATTTCGGGAATTTTTTGGGTTTTTTCTGGAATTATGTTGGATTTTTGTGGAATTTTGAGGTATTTTGACAAGACATGGAGAATTTTGATGGATTTTTCCTGGATTGTGTGGAAAGTTGTCAAGATTTTGTGGGATGTTTCTGGAATTTGTTAGGGTTTTGAGAAGATTTCAGGAATTTTGTGGGATTTTTCTGGAATTTTGTGGGAATTGTGTGGAGTTTTGAGGGATAATGATGAGACATGAAGAATTTTGATTGATTTTTCCTAGACTGTGTGGAAAGTTGTCAAGGTTTTGCGGGATGTTACTGGAATTTCGAAGGGTTTTGAGAAAATTTTGGGAATTTTGTGGGATGTTTCGGGAATTTTGTGGAATTTTTTTGGATATGGAGTAGACATAATGAATTTTGTGAGATTTTTCCTAGATTGTGTGGAAAGTTGTCGAGATTTTGTGGGATGTTTATTTAATATGGTAGGGTTTTGAGACGATTCATAGAATTTTGTGGGATGTTTCTGGAATTTTGTGGGATCTTTGTGGAATTTTGAGGGATTTTGAGGAGACATGAAGAATTTTGATGGATTTTTCCTAGACTGTGTGGAAAATTGTCAAGATTTTGTGGGATGTTTCTGGAATTTTGTGGGACTTCTGTGGAATTTTAAGGCATCTTGATGGATTTTTCCTAGATTGTGTGGAAAGTTGTCAAGATTTTGAGGGATGTTTCTGGAATTTTGTGGGATAATGAGGAGAAATGAGGAATTTTGATGGATTTTTCAAAGAGAGTATGGAAAGTTATCGAGATTTTTTTTAGGATGTTTCTGGAATTTGGTAGGGTTTTGAGAAGGTTTTTGGAATTTTGTGGGATATTGAGGAGACATGAAGAATTTTGAGGGTTTTTTCCGATATTTTGTGGAAAGTTCTCAAGATTTTGTAGGATGTTTCTGGAATTTCGAAAAGTTTTGAGAAGATTTCAGGAATTTTGTGGGATGTTTCTGGAATTTGGTAGGGTTTTGAGAAGATTTGGGGAATTTTGCGCAATGTTTCTGGAATTTGGTAGGGTTTTGAGAAGATTTTGGGAATTTTGTGGGATGTTTCTGGAATTTGGTAGGGTTTTGAGAAGATTTTGGGAATTTTGTGCAATGTTTCTGTAATTTTGAGGGATTTTTGTGGAATTTTGTGGGATTGTCAGTAGACATGAAGAATTTTGATGGATTTTTCCTAGATTGTGGGGAAAGTTGTTAAGATTTTGTGGGATGTTTCTTGAATTTGGTAGCGTTTTGAGAAAATTTTGGGAATTTTGTGGGATCTTTCTGGAATTTCATGTAATTTTGTGGAATTTTGTGGGATTTTGAGGAGACATGAAAAATTTTGAGGGATTTTTCCGAGATAATGTGGAAAGTTGTCAAGATTTTGTGGGATGTTTCTGGAATTTGGAAGGGTTTTGAGAAGATTTCTGTAATTTTGTGGGATGTTTCTGGAATTTTGTGTGATTTTGTGGAATTTTGTGTGATATTGAGGGGAGTTGAAGAATTTTGATGGATTTTTCCGATATTGTGTGGAAAGTTGTCAAGATTTTGTGGGATGTTTCTGGAATTTGTTAGGGTTTTGAAAAGATTTCAAGAATTTTGTTTGATGTTTCTGGAATTTTGTGGGATATTGAATTTACTTGAAGAATTTTGTGAGATTTTTCTGAGATTGTGGGTAAACTAGACAGGATTTTGTTGCACATTTCTGGAATTTGGTAGGGTTTTGAGAAGATTTGGGGAATTTTGCGCAATGTTTCTGGAATTTGGTAGGGTTTTGAGAAGATTTTGGGAATTTTGTGGGATGTTTCTGGAATTTGGTAGGGTTTTGAGAAGATTTTGGGAATTTTGTGCAATGTTTCTGGAATGTTGAGGGATTTTTGTGGAATTTTTTGGGATTGTCAGTAGACATGAAGAATTTTGATGGATTTTTCCTAGATTGTGGGGAAAGTTGTTAAGATTTTGTGGGATGTTTCTTGAATTTGGTAGCGTTTTGAGAAAATTTTGGGAATTTTGTGGGATCTTTCTGGAATTTCATGTAATTTTGTGGAATTTTGTGGGATTTTGAGGAGACATGAAAAATTTTGAGGGATTTTTCCGAGATAATGTGGAAAGTTGTCAAGATTTTGTGGGATGTTTCTGGAATTTGTTAGGGTTTTGAGAAGAATTTGGGAATTTTTTGGGAATTTTGTAAAATTTTGGGGGATATTGACTAGACATGAAGAATTTTGCTGGATTTTTCTTAGTTTGTGTGGAAAGTTGTCAAGATTTTGTGGGATGTTTCTCGAATATGGTAGGGTTTTGAGAAGATTTCGGGAATTTTTTGGGTTTTTTCTGGAATTATGTTGGATTTTTGTGGAATTTTGAGGTATTTTGACAAGACATGGAGAATTTTGATGGATTTTTCCTGGATTGTGTGGAAAGTTGTCAAGATTTTGTGGGATGTTTCTGGAATTTGTTAGGGTTTTGAGAAGATTTCAGGAATTTTGTGGGATTTTTCTGGAATTTTGTGGGAATTGTGTGGAGTTTTGAGGGATAATGATGAGACATGAAGAATTTTGATTGATTTTTCCTAGACTGTGTGGAAAGTTGTCAAGGTTTTGCGGGATGTTACTGGAATTTCGAAGGGTTTTGAGAAAATTTTGGGAATTTTGTGGGATGTTTCGGGAATTTTGTGGAATTTTTTTGGATATGGAGTAGACATAATGAATTTTGTGAGATTTTTCCTAGATTGTGTGGAAAGTTGTCGAGATTTTGTGGGATGTTTATTTAATATGGTAGGGTTTTGAGACGATTCATAGAATTTTGTGGGATGTTTCTGGAATTTGGTAGGGTTTTGAGAAGATTTTGGGAATTTTGTGCAATGTTTCTGGAATGTTGAGGGATTTTTGTGGAATTTTGTGGGATTGTCAGTAGACATGAAGAATTTTGATGGATTTTTCCTAGATTGTGGGGAAAGTTGTTAAGATTTTGTGGGATGTTTCTTGAATTTGGTAGCGTTTTGAGAAAATTTTGGGAATTTTGTGGGATCTTTCTGGAATTTCATGTAATTTTGTGGAATTTTGTGGGATTTTGAGGAGACATGAAAAATTTTGAGGGATTTTTCCGAGATAATGTGGAAAGTTGTCAAGATTTTGTGGGATGTTTCTGGAATTTGTTAGGGTTTTGAGAAGAATTTGGGAATTTTTTGGGAATTTTGTAAAATTTTGGGGGATATTGACTAGACATGAAGAATTTTGCTGGATTTTTCTTAGTTTGTGTGGAAAGTTGTCAAGATTTTGTGGGATGTTTCTCGAATATGGTAGGGTTTTGAGAAGATTTCGGGAATTTTTTGGGTTTTTTCTGGAATTATGTTGGATTTTTGTGGAATTTTGAGGTATTTTGACAAGACATGGAGAATTTTGATGGATTTTTCCTGGATTGTGTGGAAAGTTGTCAAGATTTTGTGGGATGTTTCTGGAATTTGTTAGGGTTTTGAGAAGATTTCAGGAATTTTGTGGGATTTTTCTGGAATTTTGTGGGAATTGTGTGGAGTTTTGAGGGATAATGATGAGACATGAAGAATTTTGATTGATTTTTCCTAGACTGTGTGGAAAGTTGTCAAGGTTTTGCGGGATGTTACTGGAATTTCGAAGGGTTTTGAGAAAATTTTGGGAATTTTGTGGGATGTTTCGGGAATTTTGTGGAATTTTTTTGGATATGGAGTAGACATAATGAATTTTGTGAGATTTTTCCTAGATTGTGTGGAAAGTTGTAGAGATTTTGTGGGATGTTTATTTAATATGGTAGGGTTTTGAGACGATTCATAGAATTTTGTGGGATGTTTCTGGAATTTTGTGGGATCTTTGTGGAATTTTGAGGGATTTTGAGGAGACATGAAGAATTTTGATGGATTTTTCCTAGACTGTGTGGAAAATTGTCAAGATTTTGTGGGATGTTTCTGGAATTTTGTGGGATATTGAGGAGAAATGAGGAATTTTGATGGATTTTTCAAAGAGAGTATGGAAAGTTATCAAGATTTTTTTGGGGGATGTTTCTGGAATTTGGTAGGGTTTTGAGAAGGTTTTTGGAATTTTGTGGGATATTGAGGAGACATGAAGAATTTTGAGGGTTTTTTCCGATATTTTGTGGAAAGTTCTCAAGATTTTGTAGGATGTTTCTGGAATTTCGAAAAGTTTTGAGAAGATTTCAGGAATTTTGTGGGATGTTTCTGGAATTTGGTAGGGTTTTGAGAAGATTTCTTGAATTTTGTGGGATGTTTCTGGAATTTGGTAGGGTTTTGAGAAGATTTTGGGAATTTTGTGCAATGTTTCTGGAATTTTGAGGGATTTTTGTGGAATTTTGTGGGATTGTCAGTAGACATGAAGAATTTTGATGGATTTTTCCTAGATTGTGGGGAAAGTTGTTAAGATTTTGTGGGATGTTTCTTGAATTTGGTAGCGTTTTGAGAAAATTTTGGGAATTTTGTGGGATCTTTCTGGAATTTCATGTAATTTTGTGGAATTTTGTGGGATTTTGAGGAGACATGAAAAATTTTGAGGGATTTTTCCGAGATAATGTGGAAAGTTGTCAAGATTTTGTGGGATGTTTCTGGAATTTGGAAGGGTTTTGAGAAGATTTCTGTAATTTTGTGGGATGTTTCTGGAATTTTGTGTGATTTTGTGGAATTTTGTGTCATATTGAGGGGACTTGAAGAATTTTGATGGATTTTTCCGATATTGTGTTGAAAGTTGTCAAGATTTTGTGGGATGTTTCTGGAATTTGTTAGGGTTTTGAAAAGATTTCAAGAATTTTGTTTGATGTTTCTGGAATTTTGTGAGATATTGAATTTACTTGAAGTATTTTGATGGATTTTTCTGAGATTGTGGGTAAACTTGACACGATTTTGTTGCATATTTCTGGAATTTGGTAGGGTTTTGAGAAGATTCATAGAATTTTTTGGGATATTTCTGGAATTTTGTGGGATTTTTGTTGAATTTTGAGGAGACATGAAGAATTTTTAGGGATTTTCCCTAGATTGTGTGGAAAGTTGTCAAGATTTTGTGGGATGTTTCTGGAATTTTGTGGGATCTTTGTGGAATTTTAAGGCATCTTGATGGATTTTTCCTAGATTGTGTGGAAAGTTGTCAAGATTTTGAGGGATGTTTCTGGAATTTTGTGGGATATTGAGGAGAAATGAGGAATTTTGATGGATTTTTCAAAGAGAGTGTGGAAAGTTATCGAGATTTTTTTGGGGATGTTTCTGGAATTTGGTAGGGTTTTGAGAATATTTCTCGAATTTTGTGGGTTGTTTCTGGAATTTGGTAGGGTTTTGAGAAGATTTGGGGAATTTTGTGGGATGTTTCTGGAATTTGGTAGGGTTTTGAGAAGATTTTGGGAATTTTGTGCAATGTTTCTGGAATTTTGCGGGATTTTTGTGGAATTTTGTGGGATTGTCAGTAGACATGAAGAATTTTGATGGATTTTTCCTAGATTGTGGGGAAAGTTGTTAAGATTTTGTGGGATGTTTCTTGAATTTGGTAGCGTTTTGAGAAAATTTTGGGAATTTTGTGGGATCTTTCTGGAATTTCATGTAATTTTGTGGAATTTTGTGGGATTTTGAGGAGACATGAAAAATTTTGAGGGTTTTTTCCGACATTTTGTGGAAAGTTCTCAAGATTTTTGTGAGATGTTACTGGAATTTGGAAGGGTTTTGAGAAAATTTTGGGAATTTTGTGGGATGTTTCTGGAATTTTGTGTGATTTTGTGGAATTTTGTGTGATATTGAGGGGAGTTGAAGAATTTTGATGGATTTTTCCAAGATTATGTGGAAAGTTGTCAAGATTTTGTGGGATGTTTCTGGAATTTGGAAGGGTTTTGAAAAGATTTCAAGAATTTTGTTTGATGTTTCTGGAATTTTGTGGGATATTGAATTTACTTGAAGAATTTTGTGAGATTTTTCTGAGATTGTGGGTAAACTTGACAGGATTTTGTTGCACATTTCTGGAA
Organism: Cyanistes caeruleus; assembly: GCF_971803275.1. NCBI lineage: Eukaryota > Metazoa > Chordata > Aves > Passeriformes > Paridae > Cyanistes > Cyanistes caeruleus. The sequence continues at coordinate 14,963 of NW_028255925.1, read as the reverse complement.
TTTGGTAGGGTTTTGAGAAGATTCATAGAATTTTGTGGGATGTTTCTGGAATTTTGAGGGATTTTTGTGGAATTTTCAGGTATTTTGACAAGACATGGAGAATTTTGCGGGATTTTTCCTGGATTGTGTGGAAAGTTGTCAAGATTTTGTGGGATGTTTCTGGAATTTGTTAGGGTTTTGAGAAGATTTTGGGAATTTTTTTTGGAATTTTGTAAAATTTTTGGGGATATTGACTAGACATGAAGAATTTTGCTGGATTTTTCTTAGATTGTGTGGAAAGTTCTCAAGATTTTGTGGGATGTTTCTAGAACATGGTAGGGTTTTGAGAAGATTTCGGGAATTTTTTTGGGTTTTTTCTGGAATTATGTTGGATTTTTGTGGAATTTTGAGGTATTTTGACAAGACATGGAGAATTTTGAGGGATTTTTCTGAGATTATGTGGAAAGTTGTCAAGATTTTGTGGGATGTTTCTGGAATTTGTTAGGGTTTTGAGAAGATTTCAGGAATTTTGTGGGATTTTTCTGGAAATTTGTGGGAATTTTGTGGAGTTTTGAGGGATAATGATGAGACATGAAGAATTTTGATTGATTTTTCCTAGATTGCGTGGAAAGTTGTCAAGGTTTTGCGGGATGTTACTGGAATTTCGAAGGGTTTTGAGAAAATTTTGGGAATTTTGTGGGATGTTTCGGGAATTTTGTGGAATTTTTTTGGATATGGAGTAGACATAATGAATTTTGTGAGATTTTTCCTAGATTGTGTGGAAAGTTGTAGAGATTTTGTGGGATGTTTATTTAATATGGTAGGGTTTTGAGACGATTCATAGAATTTTGTGGGATGTTTCTGGAATTTTGTGGGATCTTTGTGGAATTTTGAGGGATTTTGAGGAGACATGAAGAATTTTGATGGATTTTTCCTAGACTGTGTGGAAAATTGTCAAGATTTTGTGGGATGTTTCTGGAATTTTGTGGGATATTGAGGAGAAATGAGGAATTTTGATGGATTTTTCAAAGAGAGTATGGAAAGTTATCAAGATTTTTTTTGGGGATGTTTCTGGAATTTGGTAGTGTTTTGAGAAGGTTTTTGGAATTTTGTGGGATATTGAGGAGAAATGAGGAATTTTGAGGGTTTTTTCCGATATTTTGTGGAAAGTTCTCAAGATATTGTAGGATGTTTCTGGAATTTCGAAAAGTTTTGAGAAGATTTCAGGAATTTTGTGGGATGTTTCTGGAATTTGGTAGGGTTTTGAGAAGATTTCTTGAATTTTGTGGGATGTTTCTGGAATTTGGTAGGGTTTTGAGAAGATTTTGGGAATTTTGTGCAATGTTTCTGGAATTTTGAGGGATTTTTGTGGAATTTTGTGGGATTGTCAGTAGACATGAAGAATTTTGATGGATTTTTCCTAGATTGTGGGGAAAGTTGTTAAGATTTTGTGGGATGTTTCTTGAATTTGGTAGCGTTTTAAGAAAATTTTGGGAATTTTGTGGGATCTTTCTGGAATTTCATGTAATTTTGTGGAATTTTGTGGGATTTTGAGGAGACATGAAAAATTTTGAGGGATTTTTCCGAGATAATGTGGAAAGTTGTCAAGATTTTGTGGGATGTTTCTGGAATTTGGAAGGGTTTGGAGAAGATTTCTGTAATTTTGTGGGATGTTTCTGGAATTTTGTGTGATTTTGTGGAATTTTGTGTGATATTGAGGGGAGTTGAAGAATTTTGATGGATTTTCCCGATATTGTGTGGAAAGTTGTCAAGATTTTGTGGGATGTTTCTGGAATTTGTTAGGGTTTTGAAAAGATTTCAAGAATTTTGTTTGATGTTTCTGGAATTTTGTGGGATATTGAATTTACTTGAAGAATTTTGATGGATTTTTCCTAGATTGTGGGTAAACTTGACACGATTTTGTTGCATATTTCTGGAATTTGGTAGGGTTTTGAGAAGATTCATAGAATTTTGTGGGATGTTTCTGGAATGTTGAGGGATTTTTGTGGAATTTTCAGGTATTTTGACAAGACATGGAGAATTTTGCGGGATTTTCCCTAGATTGTGTGGAAAGTTGTCAAGATTTTGTGGGATGTTTCTGGAATTTGTTAGGGTTTTGAGAAGATTTTGGGAATTTTTTTTGGAATTTTGTAAAATTTTTGGGGATATTGACTAGACATGAAGAATTTTGCTGGATTTTTCTTAGATTGTGTGGAAAGTTCTCAAGATTTTGTGGGATGTTTCTAGAACATGGTAGGGTTTTGAGAAGATTTCGGGAATTTTTTTGGGTTTTTTCTGGAATTATGTTGGATTTTTGTGGAATTTTGAGGTATTTTGACAAGACATGGAGAATTTTGAGGGATTTTTCTGAGATTATGTGGAAAGTTGTCAAGATTTTGTGGGATGTTTCTGGAATTTGTTAGGGTTTTGAGAAGATTTCAGGAATTTTGTGGGATTTTTCTGGAAATTTGTGGGAATTTTGTGGAGTTTTGAGGGATAATGATGAGACATGAAGAATTTTGATTGATTTTTCCTAGATTGCGTGGAAAGTTGTCAAGGTTTTGCGGGATGTTACAGGAATTTCGAAGGGTTTTTAGAAAATTTTGGGAATTTTGTGGGATGTTTCTGGAATTTTGTGGGATCTTTGTGAAATTTTGAGGGATTTTGAGGAGACATGAAGAATTTTGATGGATTTTTCCTAGAGTGTGTGGAAAATTGTCAAGATTTTGTGGGATGTTTCTGGAATTTTGTGGGATCTTTGTGGAATTTTAAGGCATCTTGATGGATTTTTCCTGGATTGTGTGGAAAGTTGTCAAGATTTTGTGGGATGTTTCTGGAATTTGTTAGGGTTTTGAGAAGATTTCAGGAATTTTTTGGGAATTTTGTAAAATTTTTGGGGATATTGACTAGACATGACGAATTTTGATGGATTTTTCCTAGTTTGTGTGGAAAGTTGTCAAGATTTTGTGGGATGTTTCTTGAATATGGTAGGGTTTTGAGAAGATTTCGGGAATTTTTTGGGTTGTTTCTGGAATTATGTTGGATTTTTGTGGAATTTTGAGGTATTTTGACAAGACATGGAGAATTTTGATGGATTTTTCCTGGATTGTGTGGAAAGTTGTCAAGATTTTGTGGGATGTTTCTGGAATTTGTTAGGGTTTTGAGACGATTTCAGGAATTTTGTGGGATTTTTCTGGAAATTTGTGGGAATTTAGTGGAGTTTTGAGGGATAATGATGAGACATGAAGAATTTTGATTGATTTTTCCTAGATTGCGTGGAAAGTTGTCAAGGTTTTGCGGGATGTTACTGGAATTTTGAAGGGTTTTGAGAAAATTTTGGGAATTTTGTGGGATGTTTCGGGAATTTTGTGGAATTTTTTTGGATATGGAGTAGACATAATGAATTTTGTGAGATTTTTCCTAGATTGTGTGGAAAGTTGTAGAGATTTTGTGGGATGTTTATTTAATATGGTAGGGTTTTGAGACGATTCATAGAATTTTGTGGGATGTTTCTGGAATTTTGTGGGATCTTTGTGGAATTTTGAGGGATTTTGAGGAGACATGAAGAATTTTGATGGATTTTTCCTAGACTGTGTGGAAAATTGTCCAGGTTTTGTGGGATGTTTCTGGAATTTTGTGGGATCTTTGTGGAATTTTAAGGCATCTTGATGGATTTTTCCTAGATTGTGTGGAAAGTTGTCAAGATTTTGAGGGATGTTTCTGGAATTTTGTGGGATATTGAGGAGAAATGAGGAATTTTGAGGGATTTTTCAAAGAGAGTATGGAAAGTTATCGAGATTATTTTGGGGATGTTTCTGGAATTTGGTAGTGTTTTGAGAAGGTTTTTGGAATTTTGTGGGATATTGAGGAGACATTAAGAATTTTGAGGGTTTTTTCCGATATTTTGTTGAAAGTTCTTAAGATTTTGTAGGATGTTTCTGGAATTTCGAAAAGTTTTGAGAAGATTTCAGGAATTTTGTGGGATGTTTCTGGAATTTGGTAGGGTTTTGAGAAGGTTTGGGGAATTTTGTGCAATGTTTCTGGAATTTGGTAGGGTTTTGAGAAGATTTGGGGAATTTTGTGCAATGTTTCTGGAATTTTGAGGGATTTTTGTGGAATTTTGTGGGATTGTCAGAAGACATGAAGAATTTTGATTGATTTTTCCTAGATTGCGTGGAAAGTTGTCAAGGTTTTGCGGGATGTTACTGGAATTTCGAAGGGTTTTGAGAAAATTTTGGGAATTTTGTGGGATGTTACGGGAATTTTGTGGGAATTTTGTAGAGTTTTGAGGGATAATGATGAGACATGGAGAATTTTGATTGATTTTTCCTAGACTGTGTGGAAAGTTGTCAAGGTTTTGCAGGATGTTACTGGAATTTCGAAGGGTTTTGAGAAAATTTTGGGAATTTTGTGGGATGTTTCGGGAATTTTGTGGAATTTTTTTGGATATGGAGTAGACATAAGGAATTTTGTGAGATTTTTCCTAGATTGTGTGGAAAGTTGTAGAGATTTTGTGGGATGTTTATTTAATATGGTAGGGTTCTGAGACGATTCATAGAATTTTGTGGGATGTTTCTAGAATTTTGTGGGATCTTTGTGGAATTTTGAGGGATTTTGAGGAGACATGAAGAATTTTGAGGGATTTTTCCTAGACTGTGTGGAAAATTGTCAAGATTTTGTGGGATGTTTCTTGAATTTGGTAGCGTTTTGAGAAAATTTCGAGAATTTTGTGGGATCTTTCTGGAATTTCATGTAATTTTGTGGAATTTTGAGGGATTTTGAGGCAACCTGAAGAATTTTGAGGGATTTTTCAGAGAGTATGTGGAAAGTTCTCAAGATTTTGTGGGATGTTTCTGGAATTTTGTGGGAATTTTTTGTTGAATTTTTTTGGATTTTTAGGAGATATGAAGAATTTTGATGGTTTTTTCCTAGACTGTGTCGAAAATTGTCAAGATTTTGTGGGATGTTTCTGGAATTTTGTGGGACTTTTTTGGAATTCTAAGGCACCTTGATGGATTTTTCCTAGATTGTGTGGAAAGTTGTCAAGATTTTGTGGGATGTTTCTGGAAGCTGGTAGGGTTTTGAGAAGATTTTGGGAATTTTTTGGGAATTTTGTAAAATTTTGGGGGATATTGACTAGACATGAAGAATTTAGATGGATTTTTCCTAGACTGTGTGGAAAGTTGTCAAGGTTTTGCGGGATGTTACTGGAATTTCGAAGGGTTTTGAGAAAATTTTGGCAATTTTGTGGGATGTTTTGGGAATTTTGTGGGATCTTTGTGGAATTTTGAGGGATTTTGAGGAGACATGAAGAATTTTGATGGATTTTTCCTAGACTGTGTGGAAAATTGTCAAGATTTTGTGGGATGTTTCTTGAATTTGATAGCGTTTTGAGAAAATTTCGAGAATTTTGTGTAATCTTTCTCGAATTTCATGTAATTTTGTGGAATTTTGAGGGATTTTGAGGCAACCTGAAGAATTTTGAGGGATTTTTCAGAGATTATGTGGAAAGTTCTCAAGATTTTGTGGGATGTTTCTGGAATTTTGTGGGAATTTTTTGTGGAATTTTTTTTGATTTTTAGGAGATATGAAGAATTTTGATGGATTTTTCCTAGACTGTGTCGAAAATAGTCAAGATTTTGTGCGATGTTTCTGGAATTTTGTGGGACTTTTTTGGAATTTTAAGGCATCTTGATGGATTTTTCCTAGATTGTGTGGAAAGTTGTCAAGATTTTGTGGGATGTTTCTGGAATCTGGTAGTGTTTTGAGAAGATTTTGGGAATTTTTGGGGAATTTTGTAAAATTTTGGGGGATATTGACTAGACATGAAGAATTTTGATGGATTTTCCCTAGTTTGTGTGGAAAGTTGTCAAGATTTTGTGGGATGTTTCTCGAATTTGGTAGGGTTTTGAGAAGATTTTGAGAATTTAGGGGGATGTTTTAGGAATTTTGTGGGATATTGAGGAGACATGAAGAATTTTGACGGATTTTTACAAGATTGTGTGGAAAGTTGTCGAGATTTTTGTGGGATGTTTCTGGAATTTGTTAGGGTTTCGAGAGGATTTTGTGAATTGTGTGGGATGTTTTGGGAATTTTGTGGAAGTTTTTTGGATATGGAGTAGACATAAGGAATTTTGTGAGATTTTTCCTAGATTGTGTGGAAAGTTGTAGAGATTTTGTGGGATGTTTATTTAATATGGTAGGGTTTTGAGACGATTCATAGAATTTTGTGGGATGTTTCTGGAATTTTGTGGGATCTTTGTGGAATTTTGAGGGATTTTGAGGAGACATGAAGAATTTAGATGGATTTTTCCTAGACTGTATGGAAAGTTCTCAAGATTTTGTGGGATGTTTCGGGAATTTTGTGTTATTTTTGCGGGATTTTAAGGCATTTTGATGGATTTTTCCGAGATTGTGTGGAAAGTTGTTGAGATTTTGTGGGATGTTTCTGGAATTTTGAAGAGTTTTGAGAAGATTTTGGGAATTTTGTGTGATGTTTCTGGAATTTTGTTGCGTTTTCACAAGGTTTATCACAATTTGTGGGATGTTTGCGAAATTTTGTGGGATTTTCGTGGGTATTTGAAAAAAATTTAATTATTTTGCAAGATTTACCTGGAATTTAGTGGCATTTCTTTGCAATGTTCTGGGATACTGAGGAGACTTGAACAATTTTGAGGGATTTCTCTTATTTTGTGTCAATTTGTGGAGATTTTGTGGGATGTTTCTGGAATTCTGTGGGATTTCTGTAGAATTTTGTGAAATATTGACATGACTTGATGAATTTTGATGCATTTTTCCTAATTTGTGAAGGAAGTTGTCAAGATTTTGTGGGATGTATCTGGAATTTTGAGGGATTTTTGTGGCATTTTGAGGAATTTTGAGGCGACCTGAAGAATTTTGAGGGATTTTTCCGAGATTATGTGGAAAGTTCGCAAGATTTTGTGGGATGTTTCTAGAATATGGTAGGGTTTTGAGAAGATTTTGGGAATTTTGTGGGATGTTTCTGGAATTTTGTGGGAATTTTGTGGAGTTTTGAGGGATAATGATGAGATATGAAGAATTTTGATTGATATTTCCTAGATTGTGTGGAAACTTGTCAAGGTTTTGCAGGATGTTACTGGAATTTCGAAGGGTTTTGAGAAAATTTTGGGAATTTTGTGGGATGCTTCGGGAATTTTGTGGAATTTTTTTGGATATGGAGTAGACATAAGGAATTTTGTGAGATTTTTCCTAGATTGTGTGGAAAGTTGTAGAGATTTTGTGGGATGTTTATTTAATATGGTAGGGTTTTGAGACGATTCATAGAATTTTGTGGGATGTTTCTGGAATTTTGTGGGATCTTTGTGGAATTTTGAGGGATTTTGAGGAGACATGAAGAATTTAGATGGATTTTTCCTAGACTGTGTGGAAAGTTGTCAAGGTTTTGCGGGATGTTACTGGAATTTCGAAGGGTTTTGAGAAAATTTTGGCAATTTTGTGGGATGTTTCGGGAATTTTGTGGAATTTTTTTGGATATGGAGTAGACATAAGGAATTTTGATGGATTTTTCCTAGATTGTGTGGAAAGTTGTAGAGATTTTGTGGGATGTTTATTTAATATGGTAGGGTTTTGAGACGATTCATAGAATTTTGTGGGATGTTTCTGGAATTTTGTGTGATTTTTGTGGAATTTTGTGGGATTTTGAGGAGACATGAAGAATTTTTATGAATATTTCCTAGATTTTGTTCAAAGTTTTCAAGATTTTTGGGGGTGTTTTTGGAATTTGGTTGTTTTTTGAGAAGATTTTGGGAATTTTGTGGGATGTTTTTGGAATTATTTGGGAATTTTAAGGAGACATGAAGAATTTAGAGGGATTTTTCCTAGATTTTGTGGAAAGTTGTGAAGAATTTGTGGGTTATTTCTGGAATTTGGTAGGTTTTTGAGAAGATTTCGGGAATTTTGCCAGATGTTTCTGGAATTATTTGGGAATTTTGAGGAGACATGTTGGAATTTGATAGATTTTTCTGAGATTGTGTGGAAAGTTGTCAAGATTTCATAGGATGTTTCTGGAATTTTGAGGGACATTGAGTTGACTTGAAGAATTTTGGTAGATTTTTCCTAGAGTGTGTTGAATGTTGTCAAGATTTGCTAGGAGGTTTCTAGATATTGGTGGGGTTTTGAGAAGATTTTGGGAATTTTGTTGGATGTTTCTGGAATTATTTGGGAATTTTGAGGAGACATGAAAAGTTTTGAGGGATTTTTCCTAAATTGTGTGGAAAGTTGTCAAGATTTTGTGTCATGTTTCAGGAATTCTGTTGGATTTTGAGATGATTTGGGGAATTTTGTGGGTTGTTTCTGGAATTTTATGGGATATTGAGTTGGCTTGAAGAATTTTGATGGATTTTTCCTGCATTGTGTGGAAAGTTGTAGAGATTTTATGGGATGTTTTTGGAATTTGTTAGGGTTTTGAGAAGATTTTGGGAATTTTGTGGGATGTTTCTGGAATTTGGGTGGGTTTTGAGATGACTTTGGGAATTTTGAGGGATGTTTTAGGAATTTTGTGGGATATTGAGTTAAGTTGAAGAATTTTGATGGATTTTTCTGAGATTGTATGGATAGTTGTCAAGATTTTGTGGGATGTTTCAGGAATTCTGTAGGGTTTTGTGACAATTTTTTGAATTTTGTTGGATGTTTCTGGAATTTTGTGAGGTTTTTGTAGAACTTTGAAGGATTTTGAGGATACATGAAGAATTTTGCGGGTTTTTTCCTAGATTGCGTGGAAAGTTGTTCAAGATTTTGTAGAATGTTTCTGGAATTTTGAAGGACAATGAGTTGACTTGAAGAATATTGTGGGATTTTTCCGAGATTGTGTGGAAAGTTGTCAAGATCTTGTGAGATGTTTCTTGAATTTGGTAGGGTTTTGAGAAGATTTCGGGAATTTTGTCCGATGTATCTGGAATTATTTGGGAATTTTGAGGAGACATGTTAGAATTTGAGGGATTTTTCTGAGATTGTGTGGAAAGTTGCCGAGATTTTTTGGGTAGTTTCTGGAATTTGGTAGTGTTTTGAGAAGATTTTGGGAATTTTTTGGGATGTTTCTGGAATTTTGTGGGATATGGAGTTGGCTTGAAGAATTTTGATGGATTTTTCCTAGATTGTGTGGAGAGTTGTCAAGATTTTGTGGGTTATTTCAGGAATTTGGTAGGGTTTTGAGAAGATTTTGTGAATTTTGTGGGATGTATCTGGAATTTTGTGTGATTTTTGTAGAATTTTGTGGGATTTTGAGGAGACATGAAGAATTTAGATGGATATTTCCTAGATTTTGTTCAAAGTTGTCAAGATTTTGTGGGATGTTTCTGGAATTTGGTAGGGTTTTGAGAAAATTTCAGTAATTATTTGGGATGTTTCTGGAATTTAGAGTGATTTTTCTTAGATTGTGTGGAAAGTTCTTGATATTTTGCGGGATGTTTCTATAATTTCATTGGATTTTTCTGGAATTTTAAGGCATATTGAGTTTTCTTGAGGAATTTTGAGGGATTTTTCCTAGATTGTGGGGAAAGTTGTCAAGGTTTTTTGGGATGCTTCAGGCATTTTTTAGGGTTTTGAGAATTTTTTGGGGAATTTTGTGGGATGTTTCTTGAATTTTGTGGGATTTTTGTGGATTTTGAGGGATTTTGAGTAGATATGAAGAATTTTGATGAATTTTTCCTTGATTGTGTGGAAATTTGTCAAGATTTTTTTTGATGTTTCTGAAATTTGGTAGGGTTTTGAGAAGATTTTAGGAATTTCGTGGGATATTTCTGGAATTTCTTGTGTATTTGAGAGAATTTTGTTGGGCTTTTTGTTGTAATGCAGTTAGGAAAAATGGTATGACCCAAAGAATGTACCCCTAAAAATGTAGATTTGTAAGTTCTTTCCCTTATCTTGTTCTCCCCAGGTTCCCTTATTGTTTGTGTAAATTCCCACAGCCCCTTCCCCTGTCCTGAAAAAGGAGTGCCTGTCCATACCTCTTCCTCTTTCCCTTCTGCCATCTCACCCTGAAGGATCCCAAGAAATAAAGCTGCAACTGCCATCTCAGCATAGGGAAGGAGCCTCGTTTTTAGGGCCTCGTCTGGCAAGCTAAAACTACCTCCCCAGCCTCCCTGCCCGCTGCGGGGTGGACAGAGGTAACAGAGGGGCTGGGGACTGAGTTATAATAGCAGGTGGTGTGATGAGTATGTAAGGAGTTTGCTCGTAAAAACAAGAAAATAAAGGGTTAAGCAAGACATTGGCAATTGAAAAGTTCCAAGCAGAACTGGCAGAAACTCCAAGGACATCCTGTTGTTGAGCATAACTTGTATACTCATTACCTTAGCCAGATATGGAGCTTGAAGCATAACTTGTGTATCCAATATTTTAGCCAAAAATGGAGCTTGGCTTGCAGATCAAGGGCGATGCTGTGACGAAGAGGAGCATCTTCCTCCCCACGACCACCGAAAAGCAAAACACGACCACCTAGCAACAAGCCGCGCAGAAGCAGAATCAACCCGGATGACGCAGAAACCGGAACTGAAGACACTGTAAGGGCTCTGAAGTTTGGGGAGGGGGGCGCTAGCCGTTGGTGGAGCGGTGATTCCCCGGCCGCCCAGCGCTGTTTTGCTTGCTGCCGCTTGCTAAAATAAATCCAATTATTTTTATTCAACAAGGATCTTGATTTTTTTATTAATATAATCCATAACAACCACAATTCCCTTCATTAATTAATTGACCACTCTTTCTCCCTCTTTATGCTAATTAGTCCTATTTTTAGTCTTTTGATCCTAACTTTTGTCATTTTCTCAGACAGGGTAAAAGGGGCCACTTTGGGGCCCATGGAAACTTTTCTGAGGAACATTTAGGGCAGTTTTGGGTCTGGGGAGGGAATTTAGAAAGAACTTGCGGGTCTGGAGGACACTTGGGGGAGCCAGGTGTGAAGTAGCCCCACTTTGTCCCTCCTGATTAATCCTGGCTAGCTCTGTCGAGGGGAGGGCAGGGAGGCTCTTCATGACCAAGATAAAGACCAAACAGCTGCTTTTCCCTCCGGCATAACGTCAGATGTTTATTCAGGCTGGGATCCAGGAGGAAAAAAAGAGAGGGAGGAAATATTTCCCGGGTACTTTCAAACCTTGGGAGAGGGGCGGGGAGACATATAATACCAAGCAACGGGATAACATTTCAGGGACAGGGAGGGGAAGGGAAAAACACGTCACAGCTGCAGGGAGGGTTTACACAGAAACTAAAGCACACCCAGGATTGTGCACTAGCACATCTCCCCCTATTTTGTTCTATATAATTCATGAAATGAGCTTATATGACTTACTGACCTGAAGTGGCCCACCAAGTACCATTTGCAGGCTGGTGAGGGTTACTCTGGTCTGCCAGCTCTATATGGTTGACATCTGAGGTAGCTGAGATCAGCTTAATTGTGCTTTTGTATAGTATCCTGCTTAAAACTCCAAACTCCGTTAGCAAAATAATGACTAGCAGTGACAGAATAGTTTTCACTACTGAAGCCCACCACCCCGAGAGTCCCCAGTTTTTAAACAGTCCATTAAACCAGTCATCTGCTTCTTGCTTGACTTGTCCGATCATGCTTTTCATCTCTTGGAGTGTGGCATGGATGTTAGGAGCTTTCGATGTCAGATTCATGCAGCAGAGACCCTCCAACTCCTGGCACTCATGCCCGTGGAGCAATAGGAGAAAGTCTATCGCTGCACCATTTTGGAGTGTTGCCTGCCTGCTAACTTCCTCATCTTCTAGGAGGGCACTTATGGCGCTAGATGTTAAATTGGCTTGTTTTACCACCCAGCATTCTAGGTGTCCCAATTCACCTAGGGCCTTGGCTGCAGCCACCCAAAGAAGGAAAATGAATGCAGCAATTCTTTTTGGTTTGGACCAATGAAAAATCTCCGAATCACAATTCTCATCTAAATTTGTAGCACTTCTCTTCTGAATTTTCCTCGTCAAATTATTTTTATTGGTCCATTCACCAATTAATGTTTGATTAGGTGCTAACAGTGATAGACGCCCTCTGGTACACAGCCCTCCGAGGAGACAGGGTGGAATTCCTGCCCATGCGCTATCCCCACAAATGAGGAACAGTCCTTTGGGGAGGCTTTTGAGATGTGTATGAGCTGAGGAGTGCACTTTTGATGTAGCTTAGGACGTGGCACCACCTTTTTGCTGTGAATTCTTCTCAATATTGTACTATATTGTGGAAGGTTTCTTTATTAATTGGAAGACTGACCCTAAAGTGTACACAGTGTAATGCTGGAGAGGAACCCAGTAGCTCTAACTCCTGGGGTTCCTGGCTTGCCTTAGGAAAATGTGGCAGCCACTCTTTGACGGGGTTTTTAAACTCTGCTTCTATTTGAGTGCTGTGGAAATTCATTACCTGCTTCAGGAGTCAGTGTATTAAAGCGATGTGTAAATTCATCATGCTGCAATGGAATTCCTACCAGGCAGGTAGACATAGGATTTTTTGCTGCTCAAGTAGATAGACATATGTTTTCTTGATGAAGTGTTTGTGCCAGGGTCACCCAGATGTTCTGGCGTGGCTGTGCGACGATCCAGGCCGCTGTCAGGCTGCTCAGTGCGAGCACGATGACAGCAGGGTTAAGGCTCATCATGGATTTGAGTGAGAGGTAGGTTATTTCTAAAAACAAGGAAACAGACATTTTTGGAAATATATTTACTGCCAAAGCATGCAGGTCAGAGGCTAGAAAGGTTTCTTCTTGCTCTCTTCGGTGGCGTCTTCTCTTGGAAGCAACAGCCACTTGCTTCTCATCTCTTATTGCTGGGGCTGGATTCTTTGGAACAAAAGGTTTTACCCGTTTCTGAGGAATCCATCAGGGGCCGGCAGGGGTGGAGACACACGTGTAACCACGCCCCCAGGTGACAAGTTCATAGGGGCCCTTGGTTTGCCAAGTTTCAGGGTCCCTGATTAAAACTGGTGGACGCTGTGACAATTAAAACTGATCATCACTGTTAAAATGCCGAGTCACAGGAGGCTTCATGTTTTCAAATGAGCAGTTTAGGAAATTAATGGCAAACAGAGTTTTACAGGGTTTTTGTTGTGGAGACATCCACACTGCCTCGCTACCTTACCTGGCTAGGACTTGTTTGAGCGTCTGGTGTGCACACTCAATCACAGCTTGACCTGTGGAGGAGTGGGGGATGCCAGTTTTATGTTCCACTCCCCACTGCTGGACAAATTCCAGGAACTCCTTGGATTGATACGCTGGGCCATTATCTGTTTAAATTTCTTTAGGGATTCCCAATACAGAAAAGGCCTGTACTAAGTGTTGTTTGGCATGTACAGATTTTTCTCCTGCATGAGCAGAGGCATACACTGCTCCTGAGTATGTATCAATGCTCACGTGTACATACTTAAGGTGACCAAAACTGGGGATGTCAGTGATATCTGTTGGCCACACTTCACAGCTTTCAATTCCTCGGGGATTAACCCCCAGGCCTAATGATGGCACTGCCTGGAGCTGACAACTGGGACAGGTAGCCACGATGGCTTTAGCCTGACCCCGTGTCAGCTGGAGCTGATGAATCAGTCCTGGCACATTTTGATGGTATCGCTGGTGACTTATCTTTGCCTGTTGGAACACATCTGGGAGACGTGCCTTTTCAGCTGGGGTAGCAAGGGAATCAGCCTCCCGGTTTCCCTCAGCGATTTCACCTGGCAATGGGGTATACAACTTTATATGCATCACATAGAAAGGTTGTTCTCGATTTGAAACCAAATAAATCAGTTTTGAAAGCAATCTAAAGAGATGTTCGTTCTCAATGTCCTTGAGAACTGCCTGCTCCGCTCTGGACACCACTCCTGCTACGTAGGCTGAGTCAGTAACCAAATTAATCGGTTCTGAAAACTTCTCAAAGGCTCTTATGGCCGCAGCCAGTTCAGCTATCTGGGGTGACCCCTCTACAAACTCAACATCAGCTTCCCAAAGCTGAGTCTGTGGATTTCTCCAAGTCATCACCGACTTGTGAGATGTCCCAGATGCATCAGTGAACACTGTGAGAGCTTTGAGTGGCCTTTGGCTCCTTTTCTCACAAGGAATGAGGTGGAATTCCTCATGAAACAATTTGTGTGCTGGCGCATGAACTGAAATTTGCCCACTAGAGCTGTCCAGAGCAAACTGGAGGGTAGCATTGCTCTGCAGCAGATGCTCAAACATCTCTTTGGTCAGTCTCTCAGGGGAGTTTTTGCCTTCTCCAGAGAGCCTGACTGGGAGGTGAATACACATAAAGTCACAACCTGCCAGTTCATGCAGCCTTACCCTGGCCAACTGAATCAGCTGAGCCATCAGCTCTTGTGGCTTGGTGATAGTTTTGGGTCATTGATGGGAGAGGAAAACCCATTCTGTTATTAAGAGTGGATCTGTCTGCCCCTCGGCCCACTGGAATATTAACCCAGGTAGGTGTGGCAATTTGCCCAGGACAATAAATTTGAAAGGCAGCTCAGGTTTGAAGCGATGTGCCTGTCTTTCTGTCAAGGCCTTTTGTGCCTTTTCAATCACAATTTTTGCTTCTGGAGTCAGCTCCCTGGGAGACAGCAGCTCTCTCTCCCCTTTCAATAAATTGAGCAGGGGGCCCAGGTCCTCATTGGTGAGACCTAGCCGGGGTCTGACCCGGTTTAGTGACCCGCATAGGGAATGGAGATCTGCTAGAGTTTTAGGATTACCAATAATTTCCAATTTTTGTGCAACAACCATCCTTGCGGTAATTTCCAGGCCCAGGTATTTCCAAGGTGGCATCCTTTGAACTTTGTCTTCCTGCAATTGGAATCCAGCAGAGGTTAAAACTTTAACCACTAGGTCAAGGGTGTCTTGCAGCATGTTGTGTTTGGGACAGCATACCAAAACATCGTCCATGTAATGCAAAATGATGGCATCTCTCTTTTCAGCACGCACTGAGGACGGCAAAGACCCCACATACCACTGGCAGATGAAGGGGCTTGCTTTCATCCCCTG